>NW_027185241.1:18746584-19269084 GCF_022577435.1 Embiotoca jacksoni
GAGAAATGAGAGTGAAAGTGATCAAATCCAGCAAGAGTAACTACAGGTAATTTATTGTATAATGAGGTGTGACAGAGCGGGGCCCCGTCACCGAGCGGCCCCGTCACCGAGCGGCCCCGTCACCGAGCGGCCCCGTCACCGAGCGGCGCCCCCGTCACCGAGCGGCCCCGTCACTGAGCATCAGGACCCGGGAAACTTCCGTTTTTTGTCCTGCCAGTAAATCCTCAACACGTGGTAGTTGGAGCGTAACTTTACGCCGCTGGTCACTTCCTGTAAGTCGGCTCTCCTCTCGGCCGGTTCCCGGGGCTTCCCGTTCAGACCGAGGCAAAGGCCAATCAGCCGTTTAATACGCGTGTGGCGGTGCTCGGTTTTGTGACGTCATCAGTATGTGACGATCCCCGTTGTTGTTATTGTAATTGTTTATCATAAAAGACAGCTTTATCTGAGAGCTATCTGTTGTATCAGTGAAGGAAAACTACATTTGTTTTCCGTTTAGCTTTGTGCAGTAAGCAGGCGAATGATAACCTCTGGGGGAAGATATTTGCTTTATTGTACGTATTATTATAATCAGTTAGCCTGATGGGCGGGGCTTACTACATTTCAAGGGGGCTGCTCAGGATGGAGGTTCAGTGTGGGCCAAGTTACAGAGAAGGTAACAGCTACTGTGTTGAGACGCCGTTGACTTTTGTAACATTTTGGTTGAGAATTTTTGTTTTTTTTGTTTTATTTTTTTGCAAACATCTTTGTTGTTTGTTGATGCCTTTTTCTACTTGTAAATATATTTTTGCCACCAATCTGCACTTCTGGGAGACGAGCACAACACATTTCAGCATCACTCTACCTACGACTACGCCATGTTTTGTGTTATCTGAGGGCTGAGGTTGAACCCCCGTCACACACAGTATTTGCAATTATCTGTGAATATTTCAATTAAGACCATAATTGATGGAAATAAAGGGCGTGAGGAAATGCGTGAATCTCTGGCTGTGATTAATGGCAGACTTTTCTCAAAGCGATCCTTAAGGTTCGTCAGAGTGCGACATCACACAGTCACACTCCCTCAGAGTATAAAAGATGTAAATTAAGTGAAATAATAATAATTGAAATGAATAAGACATTCAGTGTTTCTCTCTCCCGCCAGCGTACATGGGCGGGTCTGATCCACAGCTGGTTAGCATGCTGACGTCGAGCCTCCGGCTGGAAATGTTGTGTCTGAGACTGACATTCATTGTCACCGTCACGGTGACAATGAATGTCTGACAATAGCGATTTGATCTGTATTGTGTCTGCAGATACAGACTGTGCGGAGGACGCCGGTCCTTCAGAAGTGTGATATTTCTGGTGCTGCACAACACAGTCGCAAGGACTTCAGTTAGGAAGGTGCTCCTGAGTCAGCTGCTTTCATTGAATAAATGCTTTTTTATTTTCTTGACTTTATGATGGAGGATATTTTAACAGTTGTTATCTTTAAATGTGATGGTGCGCAACAATCCACATTAGTCAGTGTTTGTTATCAGGTGTGAAACAGCAGAAAGTCTCAGAGATGAAAACTATTCTCTGAAACCCAGAATTCAACTGCTGATCATTGCAGCACAACATTTACACACATGGTTATCAAAATCCCCACAAACAGTTTCTCAGGGTCGCTGTGTGACAACACGAAGACAGCCCTGCTTCTGGAATCACTGTGAGGCTGTGCTTGGACAAGGTGGGGCTTTGAGCTACATGCTAACACCGAGCTTTAACAGCTGACGGTTTCCATCCAAATGTAACAACTTTTAACCAAAGTTTGAGAAAACCGGATAAAGAAAGTGTGAATAAATGGTGTTTCCATCCACTCCTGTTATGCAAATATTAGTGCCACCATGTTGACATGGTGGTCTCCCCAGTTCAGCTGAGCATTATCTTATTTTAATTTTGGTCGTGGCTGCGATGTCTGTTGGTTCGGACGGAGTGCAATAAACTTTGAGACGGACGTTCCTGGTGTGCAGAGGATGAATCCTACTGGCTGACTTTCATGCATATTTAATGGTTATATCTTTTTTTCATTTAACTTCCTCTTCTGTAGTAGAAATAACATATAAATGTGCCTCCTCTCATTGTAATGACCCGATGCTGAATACATACACCGACATTAAATATGACGCTTTTCAAAACGTATACATTCAAAAAAGAAAGCTACTTCAATTTAGATTATGTGCCATATTTATTTTTATACCATTTGTACCATTTTCTGTTGAACAAAACTGAGATTCATCTGACTTTAACAGGCTTGGATGATAATGATGCTCTTCACGAGACAATCATTGCAAATAGCATCTTTTCAGACACCTTAAGAAAAGAAAAAACCTCCACGGCGCTGACATATTGTTGCACCTTCTTTCACGCTCGACGCGAGAGACATGATGACAGTGTGGTGCCCTCACACGAGCATATTCCATCAAGCATCAAACGTTCAGGCATAATTAAGACCTCACTTTATCAGCTTCTCTTTATCTGCAGAAATGTTCGTTTTGGGCCGATGCCGATATTTTATGTTCAGCCTTTATCGGTTGACATCGATGACACGTATATATTATTATTCCTCCCTATCGCTTACGTCCGACTCGCTCTTCTCTGGAAGATGCAGCTGACCGACCGGCGAGGGGGGTCTGATGATGTGGGGTGGGGGGGGGGAGGGGCTGACCGTCAACTACAGACTGGATGACATGGAAAGGTACCATTCAACATCAAGGTTCACTGATCCGAGCCCCGAGCAACACACAGTGTTCAGAGAGAGACTGTAATCAACAGCACGACGAGCTCCACGCTGCAGGTCGAACTGTCTCATCCCATCTCACGCTTTCATCTCCGTCTTTTATCTCCACTTATTCATGGGGCCGATCGGTCCGAGTGCTTCTCCTCCCTCCTCCTCAGTCACCTCGGGTTCTTTCTGACTCAACACTTCATTGAATTCACGTCGAGCTTTCCATCCGCGAGCACGCGGGATATAAAAGCCAGTGAATCTTCGGAAGGACGAGAAGAGAACTCTTTAATCAACATCCTCCCCGCCGTCGTTTCAGGGACTGCGATCAACGCCCCGCATTGATTGGACTCTTCCACGCTGCCAAAAATCAGCGAGCAGCAATTGAACCTCAAGCAGAAGAAACATCAATCAGAAGAGACTCCGCCTCTGCTGTTTTGCTTTCGGTGCATGCTGATGTTCTCCTGGGAAATGCTTCAGCCAACAGACGATCAGGTGACCTTAATCTTAGACGAGTATTGCAAACGAGATGGAACGCTCTGCATATGCAGTCCGCTAAGCATTATCAGTATAGCTTTGGAAAGCAGAAAGACTGGCGGCGTTTCTGAATGCATCCTGTACATTGAATTTACTCTATTAGCCGTTAGTCTCCACACAGACTGCCCAAACAGCGAAGTCCTCGCTCTGCGACTTTCAGTCCTTCTTTCAGTGTCCTGCTCTCCCACAGACAGCTCAGCCGCTGGTCGCCGACAGTCGGACACGTCTCGAGTCCCTCTGTGTGTCTCTGAGCAGAAGGCGCACATCAATTTTGTATCATAATCTGGAAATCGGCAACAGAGACCCACGAAATGCCTCAGAAAGCCAACTGCAATGAAGCAATGAGCCGGACGAGGTGTTCTGTGGGATTTAGCGTTTCAAGAGGGGTAGAAAGTCGCTGTCCAACACGTCAGGCGCGCAACCAGGTGGGTTAAGCGACGCCAAATACGAGGTCATTATAATTTCCACTTCTGCCAACATTAACAATCTGTCCTCTGGTCCGGGTGTTTTATCTGATGATGATCAAAAAGAAAATCTGCGCAGGACACAATGAAATGTCACGATTGTCAACACGCCTTCTGGAACGAAACATACTGGCCAGGGTTAGAAAGCGCCGTCTCAGTCACAGGTCAAAGGTCATCCAACGGGTTAATGCCCCGAAACACACGGATAAAATCACCCGAGTGGCGTGAAACAAAACATTCTCCACTTACGAGTCGTATGCTGGTGACACAGCAATTCACTGGTGAAGTGGGACTTTGAGATTAAAAGGTTTGAGTTGTCATCTCAGTCAAAAGAAAGCAATTGTTGGTTTACCAACGGTCTGTTAAGAGACATTTCGCTGTCCTGAAAATGCTAATTCAAGGATGTCAGACATGCAAAAGGAGCAGGGTTGAATTGGTTTGGGTCTTCTTTAATCCTACTCAGAGTGCAGATGGAACATTAGAATTCAGGCTCACACCGTGACAAACGCAGACGAGAGCAGCAAGAGTCATTACATGGACTCTTTCTCTAAAATATCCCACACAATTCCCAGTGATTTACGCTCCCTGACACTAATAATGGCGTTTTACTTTTAATGGATTCTCCGAGGACCTCCAGTAATTAAGAAACGCATTCATTTCTGATCCCGACACCAAACAAATGAAATTATGAAGCTCCAACTGGACTGAGAATACATAATGAAGTTCGAGTGACAAAGACAAAATAGAGAGCGACAAAGACAAATGAAAGAGAACAAAAAATTCAGAGATGGCTAATGAGGAAATCATTACTTCTGTAACAATGAGGACGTTCGACTAATCAAAAACCTCGAAGAAAACCTGACAGTTTGGTAAAGCTGAATGTTATAGATGATTTATCTGACAGCAAATTAGTTCAGGACAATAAATTCACACAACACAACACAAAAGAGATGTTAAGAAAGACCATCTTCAATAATCAAAGCCTTCCAGGGCATCGTTCTGTTGAGTGCAGCACTTTTTTTTTTTTTTTTTTACTGAAGATTAACATTTAAGCCAGTCAGGATTCACAATCTGTTTCCAGGAGGATAAGATGACTCAGCAGGTTCTCAAAACTTTCATTCATTCGTAACAACTCACATGGGAGCAGAGATTTCTCTCCGCAGTCGGATATTTTTAAGCCCAACAGCACTTATTCTACGAAATAAATCCCCTTAAATAAGATATTGTGTTCATATGTATCTGAATTTTTTTTTTTTTTTTTTTTTTTTTTTTTTTTATTATTATTTAACTTTTTCTTTTTTTTCCCCCAATATGTTACACACAGGAACACGTAGCAATCTGACCTCTGCATTTATCCCATCTGTGAGCAGTGAACACACACACACACACACACACACACACACACACACACACACACACACACACACACACACACAGAGCAGTGGGCACAGCTGCAGCACCTGAGGAACAGTTGCTCAACTTGCAATTTTTGCAAATTCTGGTAATTTACTGCAATTTAAATGAATAAATAAACATAAAAATACAAAATCACATAAAAATCTAACATTTTTGAATGCAACATAAATAAACTGTGAAATCCTGGAAGGACTGATTATTGCAGCTCTATTGAAAACAAAGACAGAAGCAGCTCAGCATCCCCCCCCCCCCCCCCCCCGATCCCCCACCATCCCTCAGAATATCAATAGCACAGTTTTACTGCAGAAGAACAGCAAAGCTGAGCAGTCACTCATGACAACATACACCCTGTTTTATAGCATCAAATTATGAACCAAAAATAAACACGCAAGAAAAAATAACACATGATCAAACATAGGTGATAAGACGTATTCAAAATGACAGAAAGCATATTTGGGAAAACAAATATTTGAGGTGCACTTACTTTTCTTTTTTTGTTTGTCTCATGTTTCATCTGCTAACATAGACGAAGCAGAGTTTATGACTTATGGTGGTTAAGATATTATGACTTGACCTCTGGGATGCTGTCTTGCCACAGTCTATGCAGTAAATAATGATGTATTATTTTTGTAATATGTATTTAGGAAGCATCTGAGGAACAATGCTGTCCTGATGACACAGTTTCAGCCTGGGTGATATATCGAATTCATTTGAATCTTTGTTTTTGCACGATGCTTCGTCTCGAATACAAAAAAAGCAGTGCCAAGCAGTGCCAGAGTTTCTGGACGGTGATGTAAGATGTCGCTGTTTCCTTGGAGACAAAAGCACACGTGAGCTTTCCCAATCAAACACACCGACATGACTCAGGCAGAACATCACATGGAGTACAATGGAACAGTTTAGTTCAAACTAAAACTTACAGCAAAACAAATATGTTCCAGCATCTGAGATTAAAGCAGCAGTGACACTCTCTTGAAGATTCGGACACTACGTCCTGACCCAGCACCAAAAAAAAAAAAAAAAAATCAGCTAAGGAGCAGCTAACAGCCCGGCCGGCTTCCCCTTCCAGAAACGACACAATCATCATACTTACACAATGGAAAAAGCCTGGCTTTATGGTGAAAATAATTAGTCCCAAGGATGAACCACCCAGCGATAGAAATAGTTTTGCATGTTGAAGGATGACAGCCTTGCTGGTGGTTCTTTTCCTTTACTGGTCTTGCACAACAGTGCAGAGTAAAGAAAAGTGTTCTTGAAACATGAACCATCCGTCAGACTAAAAGAATTATTCATTTATTGGGCATATGGCTCAGGCCTAATGGGGGTGCCTGATAGAAAAAAAAAAAACCTCTCCAGTAAGAAAGCTCTCACAAGAAAGTGCATGAGAACTGAAATTCCCCCAGTTGAGGTTTCGGTTAATGTGAGAGAGATACTCACTTATATTGTAAGACTTGAACAAGAGAAATTTGAAAGCTGTTGGAAATCTTATTGATTCTGCATCCTCATTTAGAACCAATTTTACAATCCAAAATGGTTAATTTAGCTACTCCTCTGTTCAAAGTTCATATTTTCTCTCTAATATTTAACATTTCTTCTCACGTATTATTTACACAGCATGTACTTTTCAGTTATTTTACTTCATTCTTTTCCCTTTTCACCCTTGTTAAAATGGGAACATCATGTACATGTTTTTCAAGATAATGTTTCAGTTCTGTTCCAAATAAAAATTTAAATAAGAAAAAGGCCTCTATTGTCTTCAAGAAGGAGGACTTGTGATGTCACTCAAACCGATGAAAATAGAAGCAGCAGTCTGACCCTCTGCCTGTCCCACCGATTAAATGGAGGCTGACTGTAGCAGTCTTGATGGTTTAAACAGACACAGTTTGATAAATGATCTTTTCGGCAGACACCAGTGTAAACCAGACCTCAGTCTCAGTCTGTCTCTCATAGAACTTATTCATGTTTTTATATCACACCAGCCAGACTCCCATATGTTCACATACTGTAGCTGTGGGACATCATTCAGTTTCAAACATCATGTTGCAGGACAGGAAGGAGTTATTTTCCCTTCTCAGATTCTTCACATTCTTCTTCAGCAGCAAGGCCCATTTATAGCCAATGGCCCAACTAATTCCCATGACACCAACTTCTAGGAATGGTCTGCTTCACTATAAAAGTCCAGAACAAGAACAAGGACTATATCTACTTATCCAAATAATCCCAGGAAACTTGACAAACCGCCGTGCAGCCAGAGAGATGTGACGTCCGTGATATCTGAGCTCTCGTGTCACTTTGCCAACAAAAATAAAGCGGTTTGGGGGATGTGATGGGAACGTCCTACAGAGCAGCATTCCTTGTTCCCCATCAGGAATCATGTTGATCACGAACGTGAGCAAGATGAGACCAGATGAAATGGGTCTCACAGACGATAGACAAAAAAAGGAAATTCATTCAGATCTCTTACAGGTGACTGGATTTCAGGGTTTCCATTTCTATTAACATTGTTTTTTTCTTGGATAATATCTCAGAAATGGGAAATCCCAAAGCTTTAGGCACATTCTGCTCTTCTAACTGACATGTGCACTTTTTGTTTAACTTTTCCATAAGCTGGTGACACTTCTTCTATTTGGGTTTCTACGACACAAATAGAAGCTCAGCTTTGCAAAGTGCCCAACCTTGTTTAACAGATTTTTTTTTTTTTTTACATTGTAATGGGTCTCTGCTATGCACCTTATACAAAGGCTGAGTATAGTTTTGTGCCAATTCTGATACCAGTACAAGTGCAATACCTGGATTTCAGTGCAGATACCAAAATGATGTTGGTTTTTTTGATACCTTGTTTAAGGAAGTCAAAGATGTTTGAACAAAATATGTGAAACTGCTTCCAGACCAATAAATTGTCTGGGATAAATCATCAGTGGATAATAACCAAATATATGTTTGAGGTCATCTAGAAACAAAGTCACCATTACATACAGAGGTTTCTTACTAGTCACAAATCTTTAACAACAACATTTAAGGAATCTTACTGGAGATATAGTGGCTCAAAAAGCTACTATCTGTCTGACTTTGGCCAAATACAACATCAATTTGGAAAATATTCTTTTGTAGGTTAGGAAATATCTGATCAAAAAATAAGTAAGAATGCACCCAGCGTGTTGATGATTCAAACACAATTCAGTCAGTTTTATGTATCAAATACTGAACCTAATTACAAAGCCCTGATTAAAATTGTAATTAAGGCAAAACAATTGATTAGTTCTGGCAAAATTCAGGTATTTATCAATTATAATTAAAAGATTCAAATATTCCCAAGGGGAAATTAAAAGTGGGTTTTAGCTTTTCCCATTGGACAATTTGCAGCTTTTTTTTTTGTTTGTTTGTTTTTTTTTGGTCCTTTTCTACCATTTTATAACCTAAACAACAAATGAAATAATGGACAAAATAATCAGCAGATTATTCAATAATACAAATATTTGTTAGTTGCATACAGATTCCAATAGATCTGGTGTTGTTTCAGGAGAATTGGATACCGTCATCATACTATTAAATCACATATTCAAACTGTAATTTACCTGGCTAAGAAGTTCAAATGTACGACACATCTTTTACATGTTGTTTTCCTTATTGACTGTCCAAACCAGGGATTTATTAAGGAGAACTGGATACTGGACTGAAAGATGGCGTCTTTTCACCTGGTGCACAAGTAGAAAACCTTTGTAATTTCCAGGGTTGCATCACTCATCATATTAACACCAACATGCCTGCTGCATTAGAAAAGCATCCATCCGTCTTATTACGTATTCCTTTCACGATGCCACTGCAGATAATAGACTGGACATTTTCCAAAATATACTGTAGAAGCCACCTGCTTGGTGAACAACAAGGACATATTTAGGTAAACGTCTGCAGCAGGTGCAGCGGTGCTCAACAGTTACTGTGACTTTAACTCGGAAGAGCCACTGAGTAGGGTTTCCTCGTCAGTGAAAATGTAACACTGGTTTTCTAAGACCTATTGACTGTCTCATTAACCAACTGCCGACAACAGCAAGCTGAGGGACACTGTAAAAGAAATCAATGTGTTACACAGACCTGCAAAATAACAACAAGCTAGTGCTGCTGGGACAATACAATTAATCTGAATCACTGTAGTGTATTTAAAAACTGAAATCGCTATGATCAGGCAATACAACAATATATACCAAGACCCAATACAAATTTATCAACCACCAGATTTGGATATGACTTTTGCATAACTGTGATGACGCATCTTTATGTGTCAAGATGCTTCATGCTAGGTTAGAAAAAGTCAGACAGTTAATAGATTTTCTGGATTGTATATCTTATCTATCATCTATAATATTGTGATTCCAGATGGACAGTCAGGTTTGAAAGCTAAAGTAAAAAAATAAAAATAATTTACCCTAATATCTACATAACTATTCTACCTTTAGCCTGCTTTGACCAGAAAGCTGCACTAATCCAGTATTTGTATGACCAATTAGACTATGTGTGATGGCAGCACTTGCAGCCACACAATGGATGTTAAAGTCGGTAACCTCTCGTACTCACACCTCAGCCCACTGTGCACTACCTGCCCAGCACCAAAGAGCAGAACATGTTGGCAACCAACTAGTGAATGTGGTGGAACAGTTAGCAGCTAAAGAGCCGGGAATCTTTAACACTAGCAGTCGGGGCCCAAAGCAGAGCTGAACAGCAACAACTGTACGTACATTTGTGTATGAGGAAAGTCTCCAAACATATTTTCCCCTGAATGCAGCATTATTTAACTGAAGTGGATGTAAATAAACACATGAACAGAAATGTGAGGAGAGAGGAGTCAAAGCTGCAAATTATTGAGCACAATGAGACATCCGTACACAATCGAGCCTCATTTTAATGCACCGTACAGCCTATGATGTGTTTCACATTTGTAAATTTCTGAACACCAGAGTTTGTAATTTACTATCTGAACCGCCAGGCTCGACCTGATCACATTCAGGCTCCATTTATTTAACTATTTCAGAAGGTTTGAGACGGTCGCGCTCTGGGCTCAACTGTGCAAGCGAACGGGAGCTTTTCCACATTTGGAAACTGAACCCGGAGGAGGTTTTGGTGAAACAAGATCATGTAGATGGCCTTTGTTATTTAATGAGGTAAACAGCTGCTTTACAGCCACTAGTTTGCAGTAAAAGCCTTCATGCTGGATTCCGTAAAATGTCAAATGAGTTTGAGGCAGAGTTCAGTGGACATTTCCCAGCACTAATAGCAATGACCACATTTGCAACCAAACCAAAGCAGTGCAATATCCACAGTATATCAGTCTCTCCTTCCTCACTCTGAGTGCACTGAAATGGATGGGCTTTCAATAGAAGCACATAAATGCAGTTATTAAACTCCTGAACTGCTTCTAACATACTGTCCATCTGGCACCTTTGCACTTCACATTTTACTTTCCTTTCATTTCAGTTGAATGAAACACGAAGACTTTTATGACATCAGGCATCCTAGTGCATTATGTAGAACAGCAGTAACATGGGGGCTCCATTCATTTTAACACTATATTTGCCAAAAGAGAATAAGAAGGCTATAAACACGGTTTGATCGCGTGTTTGTTTTTTTTCCCCAACGAAGAAATGTATAACAAATTAATATGGGGATTCTGTCCATTTTAACTTTAGCAGTTGGCACTGATGTTGGAGGTAGGTGTAGGATGCTTTCTGGAGTGTTCTCATACACAGAGGATCTGGTCTGCGCCTCATTTGGCAGGCCAGAGGAGCTCGTGATGGCAACTGACCCAGAGGGACAACTCTGAGATGAGAGCTCCACACTTGAATACATTACACACCATACGCACTGTATGAGTTACAAGCAGGATCCACATAAAAAAAAAAAACCACTGCAATACAATCCTTCCTAATGTTCCAGGCCAACGAGACCAACGACACTTTGAAGACTTATTTTAGTGAGAAATACAGCACTGTGGTAAAACCCCTGAAACTGGGCCAGTCATGTCGCAAGCTCTCCAAAATTCACTTGTTTTCAACCTACCTCATCAAAGCCGCTGTCCTCTTTCTTGAAAGCTGCAAGAAGAAGAAAAGGAAGAGAGAATCAGACGCTGCCTGTTATTGACGTGTTTTGAAGAATGAACGAAATAAAAAGGTGTGCTGGTGTAGTGATGCAGCGCAGCAGAGCCTCACTGAGGTGACATTTTTCAGGAATTCATCCGGCACTCATTAAAGCAGTGAAGGCGAAGCTGAGGGGAGTTCATTAGTTGTTGTAACAACTCACTCGTCTCAGTGCGAGATTTGTCAAAACAGAACTGCTCTAAACTGTTCTTGGCATTTTTAATAAATATTGAGATTTTTACAATCATCGTTTTTAAAAAAAAATATATAGATATATATATATCAACAACAACAAAAATAAAGCAGTTTAGAATTTTTTTATGCAAGAAATAATATACCGTACATTCAGGTATATTTAAAATATCACATTGTGTCTGCATTCAAACTGAGGTCAGGGATTGACAACACATACAGACATGTTTGACATCACAGCTATGTCATATAGCATAGCAACAATAAATGATATTTTCAAACAAACACAACTGTTTCCTAATCACATTTATGTGTAACATTGTCACTGACTGAATGAGTTCCAGTGTTTCTTTTCTTTTTTTTAAATGAATGACTGAGGCGCTGAATCAGAATCAGAACCAGCAGGAGGGGGTTGGGGTGGATGATGGGTGTACAAAGCACTCAACTATCACAGCAGAGACTCCAGTTTACATTCAGACTCCTGTCTGTTCTTAGATTTAGGCAACATACACACTGTTTAAGATCAAGGAAAGACAGGTTTGCACAAAAAAAATATATATTATAAACAAATGTTGATATTAATCATTTGACAGAATGTGACATAAATTTATATTTCTGTTTGAATTGGCTTCTGTATTTCTTTGCCATGGTTAATTCCCCTGTTTATTTACTTATTTTATGGTTAACTTACATAGGTTATGCTTTCGGTGTGGTTTGTCTGGTTGTCAGCAGGATTATTAAAAAAAACTGATGGCACAATTTTTATGAAACTTGGGTAGAGCTCGGGCCAAAGGAGAAACCATTACATTTTGGAGTGGATCTGAATCGGAGTGCAGGTCCATCAATTAGTTTTCACTTTCACTAACATTGTTAGATAAAACATTTAGCCTACTAAATGCCATCCATCTTTAAATCCAGTATATGTAAAGCTCAGTAGAGACAAAACAGGCGTCAGTGATGAACTCGGCCATCTGATCACCACTATACGTGCTCGCTCCCACACCGATGCCCGGGGTAGGAATGAGTAGCGTTTGGTTTGAAAAGGAGTGTTTAACTGTCATATCACAAATGGTGCACAGCTGGACAGATATGACGCACACCGTTTATCAAAGTAAGCTCGACACATCCACACAACACAGCTGGATTTCTCCAAGTAGTCTGGTCGATAGCAGTAACTTAACAGTCCAGAGTGTGGGACCCAAAGACTGCCTGTGTAGCTACGCACAATGGTGCTCAGTTTTCAGTCCATGACAACAATAAGCCCCAAAATGGTGAATGGTCAGTCAGCACTTGTATAGCGCTTTATCACCGTATCGGGTCTCAAAGAGCTTTTACACTGTTTTCCATTCACCCACTAACGACACTGAGCTGCCATGCAAGGAGCCCGCCATCCGGAGTACATTCACACACCGCCATCGGGAGCAACTTGGGGTTCAGTGTCTTGCCCAAGGACACTTAGGCATGTGAGGAGTTGGGGATCAAACCACCAACCTTGCGATTTAATTGAGCCAAACCCTTCCTGTTTTTTCTCAGGATTGTTTGAAAACTAGTAATTCCCTGCAAAGCAAAGCAAATCTGTCCCCACTGACATTCTGAATGACAGCTGCTGCCTCAGCATGAGGTAGAAATGAGTAAAAAATAAATACAGAAATACAGAAATAAGCAAGGTAAATAAATTAGGGAATTAAAACCAAAGTACATCATATCAATTAATTAATGCCCACATTTATTTTGAATATCATTTTTGGTGTAGTTAATGGTATATATTATTTATTAACTTATTCATTTAATTTTCTATTAATTTTTCATTTTGGCAGTTTCAAGTAAATAAACTCTTTGTGACTCCAGTCACTGTGGTCAGACCACCATCACTCCCAAAGTGGTTTATCATAGCCATAAATCTCTGAGATTAATTCATTTGTCTTTGTCATTTTTGCATTTGATTGTAATGAATCAGTACTGGGGGGATTTATATTAGCATTGATTATAGTCAATGAGCTTTAAGTTTACACACACACACACACACACACACACACACACACACACACACACACACACACACACACAGCAGAGTAACCACAAGTGCAGTTCATCATATTTGTGATGGGCCACCACAACTTGTGTAAACACTTTTTTGTTGACATTTACATGGTACTGCCTTCTCGCATGTCAACTATTTATTTATTCAGAGTTGTGTTATTTTCTATGGATGAAATGTGTATCCAACATTTGAACTTCAAAAAAGCTCGCTTGTAACTCAAATGTCAAAAACACCTTTTGAGGCCACTGGACACAGAGAGATCATCTTGCAAAAGGTACCGGCCAAATAAAAATGAGCCAGATGGCCACATACAAAGAGCAAAGGTTTATGTTAAACACTAAAGTAAAACTGGATGCCGAACAACACATCACACCACTCGACTGTTCCTGCAGCCCTGATTTCTAAATCACTCTCACAGGACAGGGAACTTCAGGCGAGTTTAGCTGCAGTAAACGCTGTTTTTTTTTCCTCATTAATTACCTCCTCATGATGATTATGATTGTGTCTAATGAGGAAGGCAGTACAGATGGCTAAAAGAGAGTGTGCTCTGAGGGGATGCCTTTTGGTGAAATGACTTATTTATGTACGATTGAGTGTGTGGAAGCTTTGTCAGCCACTGAGCTGTTAAACTGCTGCTTCCTTTTCCTCAGGAGGGTCAGTTCACGCCCATATCCCAAAGACAGCAGCATCACAGCCACAAACACACACTTAATATAACAGATTGGTCTGCAGGGAGACACTGAAGCATCAGCTCCAGCTCACTTAGAAGATTTAGTGCACACATATCAAGAAAATGCATTTCATATAGTCAGGTTATTACATATTTTCCAGTTTTTGATACATTTCATAGAGCAATCTGAAAAAAAAAAAAAGAATTTAGTGAGATTTTTCTGATTTATATCACAATTATCTTAATGACTTAAATTCATTAAATGGATTAACAAATTTATCGTGGCTCTACGTCTTGTTGAGGTCCCAGAGAAATGTCATCCGAATAAGCTCATTAGCCAGTTTTCTAAAGTAAAAGTTACCAATTCAGCTAACATTTATCAATCATTATATTTAAATTATCTCCAAAAGCATCACTATATTCATTGGCAACAGCTACGAGCATCTACAACTAACCTAAGTTAAATTAACAAATGCGCTCAATACAAATTTGTAACCGCTTAAACCGACACGTCTCAGACTGGGAACAGGCTAAATCCTGGAGCTCCACTTTCTGAGATTGCAAGGTGATTAATGTGCTTATAGGTTTAACCATGTGTATGTTATTTACTTTCAAAAACTACCTGCATCAAAATCTTCTGATTTTGGGATGTATCTCAATGTAAATAAATTGAGACTATATTTAATTGCAGGGGAAATGCACAAAAATAACAGAATTCCTTTCTGAAGAAAATGATGAGAGGGAGACCTAAAATAAGACCGAAAGGGAAACGAAGACTGTTTGGTCCAAAACTCTGTGGAGTGTGCAAGAAAAACCCACAACACCTCATTACTACTTCTATAGCTGGAAGTTGTCTTTTGATCAAAGATGAAGAAGTCAAACCTGTCAGAGACACAAAGAACAGATCGGTGGAGGTGTTTTTATTACTAATTTAAAATCAGGAATGTGCTGGAGGATAAATCCACCAAACACAACTTCACCTGATGTTTTTCTGCAGAAAAAAAAAAAGACCTGAAATCATGATGAGGTGTATTTATAGCTGACATAATCTTTATTTATCAAGAGAAAGTTCCCTGACTACACATGTTCTTCTCCCGGAGCCCTACATTCACAATTTGTTCAAAAATGGTATTTATATTTATGTATTGATACCTTGACTGATATCGTTACTTTTTATAATAGCATGTATTACAGTACAAATATTTAGTTTCCATGCACTTTAGAGGGGGAGAGTGTAACTCAGAGCGTTTTCTGTAGCTACCATTAATTGATGTCCCATAAATGCCTCGCACGCAAGTTATCAGTAGACGCTACAATTTACAGATGTTTACCAAAATGCTTCACATGGAAGCTACCACTTGACGCTACAATTTAACAATGTCCCATAAACGCCTCACCGTGCCACAAACGCCTCACATGCTATCAGTCGACGCTTGCTTTGACGGCTGCACGCGGAGAAGCCTGAAGTTGCTGCAGCGCAGTTATGTGGCCAGAAATTCATGTGATAAGAGTGAAAGGAGGAGTTCCGAGTTAAGATTTAAGCTACATTAGTTGAAACCGAGTGGTTTTATCTACGGGAGTGGGCTGAGAGGCTACTGCTGCCGCTCACTAACATTAATGAGATTTAATTCAGTATAAACAGAGCAAAATTACAACGTGTTGGTGTGGTTGCAGCATTGTTATCGAAATTTGGTAACGGCCCTACATGGTCGCCTGGGTTGATTCACAAGCCACTGATATTGATGTTAAAGTCAGTTATCACAGGGAAGGTTACGACAACACTGAAGGTTTTGTACCTGAAAACTGAATTTATTATTTTAGCCTAATTTATCATTGTGGGGGGAAAAAATTAAGTCATTAAAATAACTAAATAATAAATAAAATTGGGTGCAAAATTTGAAAAAAAAAATGTTGAATGAGAATTCAACATAAGAGAAATAAGAAAAGATTTTTAATATGATAATGAGGTATATGTGCATATATGAGATTGGCCAATGATTAACTGTCCTCCACATTGTCTTCCCCTCTAAGGAGGCCCACTTCAACATTTTCTGTCCAATCTTGACTCCAATACCTCAACTCACAACATCCACTGAAACCAGGCACCAATCTGAAGGTCGGGTACTGTTTTTCCAACACTGCATACCTGACTAATGATCGTCCAATCAAGCTGCTAGTGCACTTCTGCCCTTGAGAAAGCGCTACAGGTCCATCAAAGCAAATACCCAAAGATTAACGAGCGGTTTTCACCCCAAAGCTCTCACTATTGTGAACTCTGCACTGAAGGACATCAACCACCACCACTGAATGAACACCCCCCCAGCCTTTACACTCAAATAACACTCCCCGTAGACAATATCCATACTATACCTGCACTGTGCAATCACTACCTCAGTGCTGTGAAAGATTTCCTCTGTGCAATAGCCACATCCTCAGCACTAAATAATCATATTCCCAAGCAATATGACAGCTGCAATGTAGCAGTGAGTGTGCATTATGTGCGTGATTGTCTGAGGCTGCGTACCTCATATTTCTGTAGACTTTTATACTGTTATACCTGTTTGTTTTAATGGGAGCTACGCTAAGGTGACGTGCCTGGGAATTTTGTTGTAAAACGTCAATAAAGAAATTCTATTCTATTCTATTATTTGGACCCAAATCCCAAACGAAGTCCTTTATTTTGAGTAAATACACACGCAACACTTTTGTATTTGCTCCCATTTTTTAAAAGGTTCAAGTTCAAGTTCTCAAGACTTCTTTTAAGCACACAAAAGGTTCGTATGAATTTCTT
Organism: Embiotoca jacksoni; assembly: GCF_022577435.1. Classification (NCBI taxonomy): domain Eukaryota; kingdom Metazoa; phylum Chordata; class Actinopteri; family Embiotocidae; genus Embiotoca; species Embiotoca jacksoni. Next base: position 18,763,567 of record NW_027185241.1, read on the forward strand.
TCAACGCGCGCTCGTAAGAAGAAGAAAATCCATCCACCCGACAGGTGTGACGCATCAAGATTCTTATTAAAGAGCTGGATTGTTCCACAGGAGTGACATGGACTGGCCACAATACAAGGACACTCGAAAAATGTGCAGTCTTATCTTTGAAAACTATCTTGCATTCACGACTAAATCCAGCCTACGTTATTTTTTACAAGCTACTTGATCCAAATGCTGAAGCTCCTTGTTCAGAACTATTAGACTGAAATTATTGATAAATGAGAGATGTGACTTTATTAGCTACAGGGAAGATGCATTTTCCTGTTGGAGTTGTTGCAGCTGCAGATAAACTGTACAGTGGAGCTTCTGCATCACACAGTTAATGTCAGTTAGCAACCGTCGACATCATGGCACCACCAACAATTTTTTTAACTGGCAAAAGCGATGGTCAGCTCCGGCTAAAACATGTGGACCTGTTCCCCCAATGTTTACTGCGCTGAATTAACATTTGAAAATGAGATGACCCTCAAAGAAACCCACAGAAAGTCCTTCAGCTGTTTCTCAGTCACCTGTCTCGTAGATGTCTGACGAACAGATTCTATTTCAATCAATCCGGCTGTCGACATCAGCGGCTCATTGAAACGAACGAGAAGAATGCGGCTGGTCACACAACACAAATACGGGTCTGAACAGACGTAGAGCGACTCCGGCCTTCATCACACAGTAACATCTTGAATGTAGAACCAAAGTCCACTCTGCTGCCACTGAGCAGCTGCTGGGGTTAATTGTGTTGCTCAGGGCCGCCTTACTGTCAGTAATGAGGGAGAAAAATCTCTTAATTCACTTCCGTGCAAGGATTCATCCTGCAGGTCCAAGGTCATCAGGTCATTAACAAACTTCCACAGGACAGTCTGCAGGAAGACTCAATTTAAACTTAAAAAAAAAAAAGGAAACGGGATTAATGAGGCTCAGTTGAGGCAAGTTAGAAAGTATATCCTTTAACCTTTGCACTGTGAAGCCAACAGAGTGGCCAACCAGTATCATGGGGCACCAAGTGGCAACCAGCAGTGACGTCGCCCGTTGGTTTGTGAACGGCAGTTGTGAAGCCTCGAGTTCAAAATCTGGCCGGAGCCATCTTGTTCGTTCGGAGCGGTTTGGAGCAGGAAGTGACCAAAAAAAACAAACACGTCTTTTTGAAGCTTATTTTCAAATTAATGACGGATTATTTTCAGATGGACGGCCAGAAAAAGAATACTTTAAACTAAATTTTGTTGACTGAGAATTTTATGAGAGAAGTTGAATGGGAGTCTACGGAGTCGGAGGCTTTTTGGAGCCAACCTCTAGTGGCACTCGGTGGTACTGCAGTTTAAGACACTTCTGCATCGGCCTCGTTTTTCAGACCCGGAAGCTACGAACACTTTTATATACAGTCTGTTATTGGCACCTGTTGCTGAAAAGTGGTTTGTAATGGTGGAATACCAGCAACATCATCTGACAGCATCACCACACCACAATAAAAATCAACAAATGCAACTGAACCAGGAGCTGTGATGTTCTGCTACCAACCTAAAGGTGGCGCTATCCGACGTCTTCTGAAAACTATGAAACAGAAGAACATCTGCATGTTGAAAACACAACCTGTGAAACATTAATGCCGAGTCTCACGAGGATCAAACCTGAGCTCGCTGTTCAGAAACCCTGCATCACTCCATTAAGCAGGTTTGAGGCTCTTAAATGAAAATACCCACAATGCATTTTGTTGCACGATGGCATAATTCCACATGTGATGCAGCAGCGTCCACTGGGACCCGTTGAATAACGCGGCTTCAAGGACGTAAACAATGCAGCTGGCTCTTGAACGTGCTTTGTTAAAGCATCTGTGGAGCAGAGTTAGAAAAAACAATCGATGCTCAGATGGGTTGATTTAGATGGTAGAAAGATGGCCGATAGGAGATGAGCGCCAGCAAAGCAGAAAAGTCAATGCCAATCTTTCTTTCTGCTGCAACATTGACCCAAACTCAATTCTGTTCATCTCTCATCTCTCCTTAAAGCCAGCTATTCATTCTCTACACACACACCGCTTCAAAGGCCACTGAACCATGTGAAGCTCTCTGCCCAGCAGTGTGTGTGAGTGTGTGTGTGTGTGTGTGTGTGTGTGTGTGTGTGTGTGTGTGTGTGTGTGTGTGTGTGTGTGCGTGTGTGTGTGCGTGTGCGTGTGCGTGCGGCGGGCTGATTTTTGGTGAGTCAGAGATGAGGTTACTTTCGCAGCATTATTAGTCGACATGAAATTTGATGGATTTTCGTGGTCAATACAAACCGATAAGTTTATTTAACACCAACATGCAGAGAACTTTCACCATCGCTACAATAAAGAATACATTCAACTCTTCTAAATTTGTATTTAATAATAATTTGTAATCGGGTTTTTTTGCGTACGAACGCAGACCTGATGTCGTCATTCCCGAGCTTGTGCTACAGGCAACATAAAATAGAAGCTTCAGCTGCTGAGCTCCAGTGTTTGGAAAAGGATGCAGACTTTAACGTTAAAGTGTCTAACAGCTCCGTGTCATCATCCTCTCCTCTTCCTCCTCCTCTTCTTCTTCTTACTCCTCCTCCTCTTATCCACCCCCCCCCTTCCTCTTCCGCCCTGATATAAGGAGACTCAGTGTTGGTAGAGAGGAGGAGGGGGTTGGCTGCAACACATTTTCAGATACATAGCTGTTTAGGATAACCAGTACTGTAGTTAGCATTCATTATCCTCACTCAGCTGGTTAACAATGAGCACAACGCACCGTATATGTGGGCGTGAAGTGTCAAACATGTCAGTGTTGCGGGTGAAGCGGGGACCGCGAGTTGATTATGAGGGGAGCGATCGAAGACATCTTTGAAAGTTGCCCAACTCTCCTGAGGTTTTTGATTAACTGCTCCTCCCAAAGCATTCAGGACTTCGCCGTCTTGCGATCGCATTCATTTACGCAAATGAAGGCAATCTCAACCATATTTGGGTGACCTTGCAATTTTGCAAAAAGAAAGAGAGAGATAAATCTGTATTACGGCACAAAGTAGCCTTTCCAAACAAAACTCGCTATATTAACATGTAGAACTTATTACTTGTATTATTAGTATTACTTGTAAATATTACTTGTTGTTTAGGCTACAATCAAGGTTCTGCCATCTCTCCTCTATTAGCAAAAAACTCCATGCTCGATGTGGTCTTCTCATTAAAATGAGGAATGCATAAGTTGTATTAGTTTTATACACACTTCAAGCTAAAATAGACTGGACTAAGTTCCAAAAATAAATTCAAAAAAAGATTATAACTAGAATATGTCTGTGATGTGCAGTATGATTATCATCAAAGGAAGTGATTACATATTATTCTTTATCAGGTAGTGGTTAAAAAAAATAAAAACATATATTTTCCTCGACTTTACTGAAAAAAAAACTCTCTTAAAACTCCACAAATGACACGGCAATCTTTGAGAAAATCGGACACAAAATCAAATATTTTTCTTTGCAACAATCACAAAGGAAATCTGCAAAATCCTGAAGGGACGATTCTATTGTCTCTCTTGGTGACAAATCTGTCGCATGTACTGTAGGCTTCATCATCATCAGCCAGAGTAAACTGTGTCCCCGAGTCCATTTCACCCGTCTTCTCTTCGCTCTGTGTGTGAGGAGCTCGACCTCGTCCTCCTGTAAACCGGCACGGGGAGCAGAGGCGAGCCGAGACGGCAAAAATCAGCACTCTGAAGCGCCTTTCAAGTCGTGTCCCTCGTCTGCAGCATGCTCCGCATTATCCACGGACGGATTATAAGACAACGAGCCCCTGGGCACAGACTTGTAAAAGGCCCTCCCACCTGAAGCGAGACGCCCCGACTGGAAGAGGCAAAAAAATAAAAAATAAATAAACTCAACGGAATTTTCCATCTTGTTCAGGCCTTTTTGTGTCTTTCTGCGGTCGTTTTGAGTCTTTTCTTTGTTGTCATTCAGCATAATTTTGGGTCTCTTGAAGTTCATTTTTCTTTTTTCCCCCATCAGATTGCTTGTCTTGCTCGATGTCTCGTGTCTTTGTAGTAGTTTGCATTTCTCTTTATGACTGATTTGCATTTCTATGCATTTGTCTATTCTGTCGAGGCGTCCTTTATTGTCGCCTTGCAGTCATTGTGTTCATATCTGCAGTTGTTTTGCGTCTATTTGTGTTCATTTTGTTGCTTTGTGTCTCTTTCAGGTTGGTTGGAGTCTTTGTACTTGGTTGCCTTGTGAGTGGTGTCCAACTCTTTGTAGTCATTTAGCAGCTCTTTGCTGTTGTCCAGCATCTCTTTGTGGTCGTTTGATTGGCTTTCTATCAAGAAATGTTAACCGTCACTTCAGACAGAGGCTGCGGCCCCACAGGCTCCTGGGCCTGTTCCCAGTAGGTCCTTTCACTAATCCTTCCACGGCATTAATGGGCGTATTTATCAGCTCAAATTTCATAATCCAAACGATAACAATAATACGCGTTTTTTTCACTTATAATATTTTGCCCACTAACCGAGCATACGTTGCGATTTCAGAACGGCTTAATTGAGCTCTGAGCAACGACCAAAACAGCATCAACATGTATAATGTGGTCCAACTCTGCCGGTTCTATTCGCACACGCACTCATTGAATTGCACCAACAGGTTAACTATTTAGCAAATGGAATTCTCGAGGAAGCAGACCATTTTATTAGCAGAGAAAATAAATAAATAAATAAATAATACGACCAGCAATAAACTCAGCCAATTGCCGACAGATGATTGTTTTCATCAGATTGCCGAAACCTACAGCCAAGCTCGCGAAAAAGGTAAAAGGCCCCGTCTAGAGTCAGTGTTTGGTTTGTCCATTCAGGGCCACTGTAGAAACATGTTGGTGCATCACGGCAGATATAAAATACAAACAGTTCATTGTGAGGTAGCGGCAACACAACAATTCATAGTTTGAAGTGTTTAAACACAAATTGAAACATGATTATGAATATAACATTTTTACCGTTAGATCCTGCACACTGAACACTGAACTCTAGTTTGCACGTATCGCGTTGCACAAAACCTCTTATCTTCCGTAACATTAATGAGTGAGAGGCCGACTCATTTACTAGCATTAATAATATTACTGTCAAATATAAAGAGCTGAAAAGATCGTGTGATTAATTGAGAAGTCAGGTGACAGAATTGCATTTTGAGGAGTGTACACTGAGTGTACCAACTCCTCATGTCTTTAACAGTCTTGTCGTGTTCTCATTGTGGGCATGTTTCATGTTTTTGTGCTGCAAAAAATATTTATTCTAGTGGGACAATAAACTGAACTGAACTTCACCACCAACAGTTTCCATTATTCGTTCACAGTTTACATCATTTTTCTAATTTCACTGGGTTGTTGATGTGAAAACATGCTGCTCCTCTGTGGGAGTTTCACTTCTGAACTGTTGGTCAGAAAAAACAAGAACTCTGTCAGTCAACTTGGACTCAGGGAAAGAGAAAGATTTATTTTTATTGAAATGGGAATCAATTTCAACAATGACAATGATAATCATTAGTTATATTACTATTGTTATCATCATCATTTTATACTATGTGTGGTATTATTTCTGTGTGTTTTACACATTGAATCTTTCAATGGAAAGAATATTGACAGACAACTCGATATTAATCATTTGTTGCAGCAATACTTATACGGAAACGGAGCCTCAACACAGATGTATCAGAATCAGTCAAAATTTGAACTGATAAGCAACAAGATGTCCCATGTAGTACACAGTATCCTTATTAAAAATGACTGAATGTATAAGCTCACAACTACATTTTACGGCTCCTTATTAAAAATGTTTGTCATGTTTTTAAAGTAAAAACTGAATATTAGTCATACCATACGCTGCTGTCTCGAGCAGCGCTTACTGATATTATTGCTTCTGTTTCTACAATAAGTATATATCTCTGCTTCCACATGCTTTACTTTAAAACAGTTGATCTTCCGTATGATTGATGAGGGTATTTATTTGCCCGTATGCACTAAAATCAAGACCAGCCTGTGCAACACGCAGTTAAAGATAATATTTGTTGACGATATAAACATGATACCACACATGTATCCATTTACATATCAGCTGATAAGCAACAAGAAACCACAGAGATGCGATAGAGTTGTCATCGATGTGTGCGAGGTGATTTGTATAGATGGTTCATTTACCCCGAGCCGGATCATTCTTTTCATTACTTTGTTTTATGTGACTACAAACAAAATACACCATATTCAAATATTTTAGGAGACATATGGACGGGAGCTCTTCATAGTCAAAATTAAAAACAGATAGAATATCTGTTCTTTTGTTTATAAATTTATTCCTGCATCAGCTACTTCATGAAAGTCCAAAGCAACAGAGAATGAAGGTCAATCCAACTAAAGAGCTGATCAGCACACACGCAGTCAATCCGAAATACCAGTAATTATGGATCATGTATTCTTCTGCATACAAAAACGAAACATTACGTTTTGGCACCTTTTCTGAAATAAGAGCTGCAACTAGTGGCAGTTTTCTTTATCAATGAAACTGTTGATTACTTCATTGATTAATCCATGTGTTCAAACATCTTGTTGTTTCTGACAAACAGTCCAAACCCCAAAAATATTCAGTTTACTAAAATACAATCTTCATAAATCTACAAAGGGAGATGATCAATTCAGCCTCAAAACAATTAACTGATGATCAAAATAGCTGTTAATTCATTTAATGTTGTGGTCATCATGGTTTGCTGCAAAGGAACACTTAAGGTGAGGCAGTCTTTAATCAGTTTTTATTCATGCTGAGATCACCCACATCCATACTGGAACTGATCAGATGATGATGATGGTAACTGTATACTGGATGATGATATATATGGAAAACTGAGACCTGTGGTTTAGAATTGGCCAGATCAATTGCAAAATATAGCCTCCTGTCCTCACTTAATTGAACTGAAAAAAAAAAAGTATATAGTTGATGAATGTGCGAGTACAAATCTGCCAGCCTACTAAAAGGACTTCCACATTGTGCTGAAGGAAATGTGAACCAAGCAGATGTGGTTTTCCATGGCTGCTAAACCCAAACTGTGACCAGAGCTCTCCTCAGAAGGAAGCAGCAGTCTGAGCTGCTGCTGTTCTTGGAGACATTTCGCAACTCTCATTTTGCACAAAGGGCTGGAAAATGGTTTGAGAAATGAGAAACGGCGTCCCGTTACTCACCGATACTCCTGAAACTCTCAGACAAAGTTCTCCTCAACTTTTTCATTTTGCCGATTTTCTCCGCGGGCTGGGAAGCTGGCATCAGGTCGCACATTTTTCTTTCTTCCACCGACTTTGGCAGCGGACTGGCAGCGGTTTGAAGCGGGTAAGAAGGACCGGTGTTCGGGTAGCCCTGCGGGGCTTCTTCAGCCCAGCTGCGGCGCGCTGGAAACAGGAAACGGAGCCTCAACGGCTCTCACTTCTCTCATCAACTACTGAGAACAAACGCCTTTTTCAGATTGCCTCAAGCATGCAACTACATTTCCAAAAAAAGCAGCAGAAGTCGGCTTTGAAACTGAGACATCCAAACTGGGAATCGTGCGTAAATCGGTGCGTCGTCTCTGCTGCGCCTTTTTTTTTTTTAATGTTACACGCTGAAATACAGGAGCTCCAGGTCGGACTGCTTCTCCTTTTCTCAGCGTCCCAGTCTCTCCCGGCTCCACCGCAATCTAGATGTCATTTTTGGGATTCTCTCTCCGGTTTCGACCCCGCAGACCCCGCCCTGGATGCGGGGATTGGAGGGCTCCGGGGAAGCACCGGGGTTTCTATTCGTCCCGGAGTCTGACCGTCAGCGAGCCAGCGCCGCCCCGCAATGTGTTGCAGGAGGAGGAATATTTTCATGAGGAATCAGATTGTTGTCGGTGCTGCTGCTTAATACTGCTGCCCTGTGCAAGACCCGGTCAAGGTGCCCCCCCCCCCCCTCCCCTCCCCTCCACCCACGCCCCCCTCCCCCACCCACCAACACACACACACACACACACACACACACACACACACACACACCACTACTAAGCATACGCTTGTTCAGCGTTGTTCCTGTATCACCTTGGACTAAAACCACAGCAGGTCGTTTACACTTCATACAAGGCAGCAGATTACAACAGGCTCTGTTCTGATCTGTGTTTCATTTTTAATATAATCACACAAAAATCTCTGTGTAGTTTCATGATGTACACTTGTTACAGACAGAGTTAACCTGCTCAAAGTATTTATTATTTATAAGGTAATCTTTCTGTATTGAAGCCATGTAAATAATTTGTGATCATAAATCTACATCATCTACCTTTATCCTCTCTGGATATTATTACGGTAAGTGCTCAAACTGAGCGGTTATCTGATGATAATATCCAGCAGCCCATTCTTCTGCTACAATAATATCATATGTTGCCAGTTAATTTAACAGTAGATATTATGTAGTGGGTATTAAAGCTCTCATCCAGACCCTGCATCAATTATCTAAATCCTGCAGCAGTGAGCTCGTCTCTGCTTCTGTCATGTGTCTTTAGGTGCTGCGTGGCATCTCCAATGTGATCATGTCTGTGCTGCAGTCACCACGGCAGCCGCATGAGCAATTCAGAGGCCTCAGAAGAACAACGGTGCGGCGGTGCGTGTGGAACAGAACACGACTCGGCGTTTGGACGTGGGTCTGCAAACATCTCAGGAATGCAGAGGGCTGAGATGTTTTCATACTGCCGCCTAATTAATGGGGCTGCGGCATAATAGAGACAAATGTGCAGCTTCATTAGTTTGAATTGGCCCTTCGTTATAGTGTGTTTGTTAACGACGCATGCACACACTGAACAGCACTGTACCCCTCTATTCTGACACATGAAGGAAAAACACTGAGTCCAAAATTTGTTGCAATCATCTTTTTGACATCTTACCTCACCACAGAAATGATGAAAGGGAGAATTGCAGGAATGTGGGGCACTTTCTACAGCTGACACTTAGACAGTGAAATTAATATAAAACTAACACATTATATCTGCACCTGATGTCATTCTGAAATCTTAAAGGTGTTTTCTTATCACATCAGAAAAGAGACTGCAGATATGACATTCAGTGATTTGATTGCTAATATAAGATTTTTCCTTCACCGGTCAGTATCAATTGAGCTTGTTTGGTCTTTTTAGTAATTACTGTAATGTCTCTGGAAGGCCTTTCGATCCGTCTGCATGTAATTTGGAAAATCAAACAATATATCAAACAAGAAATATACTTTTTTTTGTTTGCAAATCAAATAATTATATAACTTATTGCAAATCAAGCAGATTATATCACGATTTAACTGATAGGAAACAGAATATTCAATGCAATCAGTGAAGTGGTTCTTTCTAATTAACAGCCACCTTGTTAAATCCTGCCATGACTGGACAGCAATGGTTTTCTGTAGCATCGGCTACAAGAAGAGACACATGACCGGAGCTGAGCTGTTACACATTTCACTAATTTACCCCCCACAGAGCAGCGGCAGCACTATGGCTTAATTTTAAGGAGGTCTGTGATGGTCATTTCCAGGTTTTTTATTTTTATTCTAGATACAAAAGTTGCATGATTCAAAGCTAAGAAACATCCATATTTATGTAATACTGTGACTTTATGCAGGCCGCTTTAGTGGATTCAGCTGCCTCTCCAATTTTTTTTTTTTTTGGACATAATAAAAAAAATGAATCACTGTGTTGTTGTACGAATATCCACTCCGCCCACGATATGGCAAGACGCTAAAGAGCTGAGGAGAAAGCTGGTTTTCTTGACATGAAATATCTTTGCAGCACCAAATTATAGTTCATTTAAGGAACACACACGGAGCGGATGGCTGGGCGATGGCCTGTACTCGAGCCTCCAGCTGATGACCATATAACAGCTTTTTTTCTAAACAGAATCACTTTTACCTCATCATTTGAAACTTTGGCCACATTTAGTTTGACCATCTGACATTTTCACATTATATGGAAAGAAAATACAGAAAAGCTAAATCGGCTCATTTTAAGTCTAGCTGGTGAGATAGCCTCAGCTAAAGCTAATTTAGAAACTTGCTCCTGTTCCCTGGCTCTAAAATCTTCGTAATAGAAGTGAACTCACCACGAGATACCACTAAAAACACTGACACGCTCCTTTCAGGAGAACAGGATGCTGGACTCCATGATGGCACTCGCTCACTTGACTGGGAATTGATCACCTGGTGCAGGAACCAGAAATGATTTCCAGGCCCACTGCACAAGCTCACTGGTGTTTCCTCCACTGGCTCCGCCCACATTCATGATAGAAATCATAAGAAATCAACCTTGTTGGCAGTCAAAGGTGTCCTGACAACACCAAAGATGTCTTCTTTTCAATGGTGGTCCATGAGAACGTGCTGTTGTTGCTGCAATACTGTGAGTGACCGCTGTGACAAATTGCGAGGTTTGAAATGAGGGTGTTACAGACAATATGTATAATAGATGATATATCTGTACATATGTTAAAGTCTGGCTCAAAACCAAAAAAAAAACATGATAAAAAAAAAAAAAAAACTCTTCTCTACAATTCAGTGTTTCTCTGCTCTCTGCTTTAAAGGGCGTACAGCCAAAGAAAAAGTATTTACATGTGTCAAACACTGAATAATAATATTATTATTATTATTATTATTTTTAATTGTTTGAGAAAAACCTGATAAAACTTCTTTATGAAGTCTGCGGTAAATTCAGACACAGAGGGAGCACATCACCTCTAATCTCACGTCTCTACATTGGCTGAAGGACTGAATTTAAACCCTGATGTTTGCCTCCACGATATTAAAGGGTTTTGCTGCTTCTTATATCAGAACTGCTTTCTCCAACTCACACAGTCCCAGAGCGCAGACCTCTGACCGAAGACTTCCGTATGTCCACAGGTCCAGGACTCATGTTTATGTGGACCCGGACATTCTCTATAACTGCTGTAAAAATCTTCCTCCTTTCATATGATTGTTATTGTCTGTTTACATTTTTTACAAGCCAACTTTAAATGCATTTAAAAGCCTTTTAGGAGGCAAGGCAAGTTTATTTGTAGAGCACATTTCAACAACAAGGCAATTCAAAGTGCTTCACATAAAACCATTAAAAGCATCAAAACATCAGGCAAAGGAAAAACAAATTTTAAAACAATTAAAAACATTGATCGAAACATTAAAAACAGTCATTAAAACATTAAGCAAGCTAAAAATAGAATAAAAGTTGCAGAGCAGTTTAAGAAATAAAATACAGTAACAAAATGCAGAAACGCAGGAAATTGATCAACATCCTTGAATCTGGTTCAATTAAAGGCAGGAAACAGAAAAGTCTTCAATATTGATTTGAAGCAGCTCAGAGTCTCAGCAGACCTGCAGCTTTCTGGGAGTTTGTTCCAGATATGTGGAGCAGAAAAACTGAACGCTGCTTCTCCATGTTTAGTTCTGACTCTGGGGACAGAAAGGAGACTCGTCCCAGACGACCTGAGGGGTCGGGATGGTTCATAAGGTTGCAGCAGATCACAAATGTATTTTGGCCCTAAACCATTCAGTGCTTTATGAACCAGAAGCAGGATTTTAAAGTCAATTCTTTGTTTGTAAAGACTTCAGAACTGGAGTGATGTGATCCACTTTCTTGGTCTCAGTGAGGACTCGAGCTGCAACGTTCTGAATCAGCTGCAGCGTTCTGAGTGACTTTTTAGAGAGACCTGTGAACACACCGTTACAGTAGTCGAGTCTACTGAAGATGAATGCATGGACAAGTTTTTCCAAATCCTGTTGAGACATAAATCCTGTAATCCTTGATATATTCTTCAGGTGATAGTAGGCTGATTTTGTAATTGTCTTGATATGGCTGTTCAGATCGAGGTCTGACTCCATGACAACACCTAGATTTCTGGCTTGGTTTGTGGTTTTTAACATCAGTGATTGAAGCTGAGCGCTGACTTTCAATCGTTCTTCCTCGGCCCCAAATATAATTACTTCTGTTTTATTTGTTTAACTGAAGAAAATTTTGGCACATCCAGTTGTTGATTTGTTCAATGCATTTACCCAACCCTTGTATGGGATTATAGTCCCCTGGCAACATAGTTATGTAGATTTGTGTGTCGTCTGCATAATTATGATAGCACACTTTGTTTCTTTCCATAATCTGAGCCAGTGGAAGCATGCAGATGTTGAATAGAAGAGGCCCCAGAATTGAACCTTGGGGAACACCACATGTCATTTTAGTCCGCTCTGATGTATAATTAGCTACAGACACAAAACATTCTCGGTCCTTCAAGTAGGATTCAAACCAGTTTAGTTCTGTGCCAGAGAGTCCAACCCAGATTTTTAGTCTGTCTAGTAGTATGTCGAGGTCGACCGTATCGAATGCAGCACTGAGATCCAGTAATACTAAGACTGAAATTCTGCCACCGTCTGTGTTTAAGTGGATGTCGTTGAAAACCTTAACAAGAACAGTTTCAGTACTGTGGTGCTGTCGAAAGCCTGACTGGAAGACATCAAAACACTTATTTACGACCAAGAAGTTGTTCAGCTGTTGAAAACCCGCCTTTTCAATTATTTTACTTAAAAATGGAAGGTTTGATATCGGCCTGTAATTTTTCATTGTTGCGGAGTCTAAATTAGCCTTTTTTAGGAGTGGTTTGATAACTGCAGTTTTTAGGGCCTGAGGAAAGACACCTGAGAGAAGGGATGCGTTTACAATTCGTAGAAGATCAGTGGTCATGCAGTTTGAAATATTTTTGAAAAAGGCTGTTGATATAATATCCAAGCTGCAGGAGGAGGACTTCAGATGTTGTATATTGTCTTCCAGACTTCCATGGTTGATTGAATGAAATTGCGTCATGATATTTGAATGGATATTATTTGGAGACGGGGACAACACATATCCTGCGGCTGGTGTGGAGGCACTTACTGCTTGTCTAATTTTCTGTATTTTGTCAGTAAAAAAGGAGGCAAATTGATTGCATGCCCAAGTGGATTGGAGCTCAGCAGCTACTGACACTGGAGGGTTCGTTAGCCTGTCGACGGTAGCAAATAAGGTGCGTGTATTGTTATTGTTTTTGGTTATGATGTTAGAGAAGAAGGCCTGCCTTGCATTTCTCAGTTCCAAATTATAATTGCGAAGTCTTTCTTTATAGATGTCACAGTGAACCTGGAGATTTGTTTTTCGCCACCTGCGCTCAGCTTTTCGACACTCTCTTTTCTCTATTCTGACCAGCGTGGCATTTCTCCAAGGAGACCTTTGCTTACCAGCAACAACCTTCACTTTAGTGGGTGCAATAGCATCAATAACATTTTTTACTTTAGAATTGAAGCTATCTACAAGCACATTGACCGAGATGCCAGAGAGGGCTGGTGTGGAGGAGAACCTCTGGAGAACCTAGGATCCACAACCTCAACGGTTTCACAAATGTCTACAGACATTCATGTTGAAATGTTCTTCTTTCCATCACTACCTTCACTTTTAGTTCGGAAGAGAGAAGTCACAGCGTCGTACCGTGTGTGTTCGTGTCCAGTTTCCTACAACTTTCGACACTGAAAAGTTGTGAAACCTCCTCAGACGCCTTCACAATCAATAAATCAATAAATACCAACAAGAAAACGTCATTGTGTTTAAAGTGAAGATTTTTATTTGTGTTGGAACACATCTGCGCTACAATCATTATCGAATAATTCAGAAATCAATACTTTATGTACAAAGACTGATATGAAAGTACAATATTTAAAAAGAGATAACGTGAAATGACATTTCAGAACACAAGAAAGTTTAAAACACAAGCTTCAAATTTCCCTCCACCACACAACACTGCAACTTCATTGAGATTCAAAAGGCTAAACAGATTCAGATCGTTTCCTCCAATCAGGTTTGTTATTGTTTCACAAATGCAACAAGGAGATTGTTTCTGAACTGTATCGGTATGGACGTTTGCACTCTGCAGCGTTGAAGAAAAGCTCATCGGCCCGAGATGGAAGTGAAGAAGGCGTCCCGGCAGCTTTAAATCTTCCAGCCCAGCCGCTCTACTCGTTCTCAAACTTGCTGTACGGGTGGTCGGAGTCTCCGATCAGACCTGCACACGGGAACAGAGCGGAGACATGTGGAAACACGGCAGCGTATGGTGGGCCAGGTTCTCATACAGTTTCTTACATTTTCAACGGGAAGCGATTCTCAAATGTAAAAACCAAATCGGTCCGAGGGCGCACACGACTCAGAACATGAACTGGAACATCCATCGTGGATGTAAACATCATGATAATCAGCGCACGGTGGAATTCATCCACGTCAGTATCTTCCCGGTTCATCTGATCTTCTTCAGTGCTTTCATTCCATTCAGAGTTTCCACGATGAAAGATTAAAACACATTAAAAGGAGACTCAAATAAAGAGCTGCAACTATCATTCGATGAATTGATTAGTCTATTAACAGTTCAAGCATAAATAAAGTTCATATACCATCGTCTCGTTTCAGCTTCTTAAATGTGAAGATTTTATGTTGTATAGGATTGTAAAAGATTTTCTGCATTGTTTTAACATTTTATCAGAAAGATGATGAATATATTTGACTATATTTTAAATGGCAGATTAATAATTGATGAGATGAACTGTTACCGGCCCCACTCGCATACTTTAGTGTTGCACTATTGATTTGAGGAAATTAATTCCTGAAGCAGAAACACACAAACTGAGGCAGCAGCCCTTGATATGTCTTTTATTAGATTCTCTCCTATACTTTCAATAGCTATATATTTAAAAGATTAGTTCACTTAAAAAAAAAAAAAAAAAAAAAAGTTCATACAAATACAATGAATTTTTCATTCCCTCTGTTCACACTGACCATTAAAATGTTTGAATTGTTTTTGATGTGAATACAAACCTTCAGCAGTTTTAGTTTTTGTGACTTGATTTGATTTGATTTTTTTTTTTTTTTTTAATTTTTTTTTTAGGAGTGGTAACTGTTACCACGGTGACCACCTTCCACTGTAATGCTGGCAGGTAGCCAGTAGATGCGATGAACTCCTTTTAAAGATAAACTGTGGAACGTATTTACGCCCAGAAGAAGGACCGCGCATTCTGCAGCGCATCACTTCCACCGGAAGCACATCAGGAAGGAATCGTTCAACTCTGTTTATAGACAGAAAGCTCAGAAGCACACACGACACACAAACACACAAACACACACGACTGCAGGCAGTCAGTAAAAAGAGGTTTTTTTTTTTTTTTTTTGGGGGGGGGGAGGGGGGGGGGGGAGGGGGCTGGCACACAATCTACATTTGTCCAACATCAACAGCACACGGTGAGTGATTCCCTTTTCATCAGAGCTCTGACAGATGTCGTTGGTACACGTCCATCAACACAGTCCGCTTCACTGATCAGAAACAGAATCTCTGCACTGACTGGAAGTGTGCAGTGAAATGTCAAGAAACAGCGTTGTGCGATTTTGAATGTTTCTTCATCATGACAGTAAAACGTTTTTGTTTCTAAACGCATCGCTCGGATCTATTTTTAGAATTGCACATCACCTCGTGCAGTTGCGATAACATTTTACTCACCAAGTTACTTTTCTAAGATCTGGAGGCGCGATGACGTCACAGAAGTCGATGTGGCAACAAACAGTTCTCAGGTTGTTTTTTTTTTTTTTACATCTAATGATTTTTGTGACTCCATGTAGTTCAAATAAAGACATGAAATTTATTCCAGAAACAATTTAGTCCGTGATCACCATTATGATGGCTGTTCCTTTTAGCTCACGTTGTCTAACGAGATGGTTGCACATGCCCTCAAGTCGGTGAAGAGTGCGCGTCATTTTATCCGTCGCGTCTCCAAGAGCATTAAATGGCTCCACAAAACCAGCTGGTTGCAAAAGTGGCCGGTGTTACCTGTTGGTCATCCAAATCAATGGAGCATTAAATAACATTACAGCCGAGTCAGCTGTTTCTCAGTTCGTGGATCAGGCAACATACTTCGAGAAAATGTTTATGTTTTGTTATTTAAAGAAAGTTCAATTCATTTAAGATTCGTAAATTCAATCTTTTTAGCGTCGTCTGATTTTTTTTTTTTAAAGATCTCATTTCAGGTCACGTGTTGGAAACGATGTTATATGAAACAAACCAAAACAGAAGACCTTGAATCTAGCTGGAGCGTATATGAAACACGAGAGGGCTTTTATTTTGAAACGGATATCGGAAATTGCGGCATTTGACTGATGAGTAGATGAACTGAATCACTCGGTCTGTCACTCAGCTGGATCATTTATGATGAAGACCTTCGTAGAATCCTTCATCTGACGTGCCGTCAGATTTCTGTCCGACTTCATCCGGACTTTTCCAACGTCATTCAAACGCAGACAACAATAACCTTAGAAGGTCAAAGCAGCTGTCGTTTTTAGAGCCAGTTGTCTCCACTGACTGCACAGCCTCAAGGCATGATGGGAAATACCATCTCACCTAACAGCTGATTGGTTCAGATGTGGCTCGACAACATGATATTAAAGTGTTTTTTTTTCTTTCATTTTTGTTCAGTTGAAGAGAATTTGATTTTATTGGTCTGATTTTGAAGGTATATTATGTTAACAGAATGAAAGTGTGTTTGATGGAGACATCCGCACACAATATATGACATTATATATTTCACAACAAAATAACTGCTGCTGAGTGGGATGTGAGGATTCTTAAAACATCGGTACAGATGTGAAGCCCTGACAGATCGGTAATGAAAGTTGTATTTCGTCCATCTGTATTTGACCATTTCTGAATGTGTTCATTGTATTCATGTAGTTTGAGATGATGGATGTTCTGTGGTAAATGAGAATTCATTGAAATGGAGGTTGAACCACGTAAATGTGTGAAAACTGATACAATCCTCACAACATTAAATCAGAATCCCACCCGACAGGAAGCGAGTGTTTCTGTGACTTCCTGTACAAACTGTCTGACTTTAGACTGACCCCCCCCCCCCCCCCCCCCCACGTGACACATAGTTCATCTGAAAAGAACCTTTCGACAGACACTCGTGTCTTTAGACCTAGGTCGTCGTGGCGATCCATCCAACACACCTGCTGCGGTCGACACGTATTTGTAAGAGAACAGCTGTCGTAAACATCAACCACAGGTTACAGCTGTGACGGTGCCATGAAAGTTGTTCCAATAAAGTTGCTCTAAATCCGAATGATTCTTTTAAAACTGAGCTGTGGACGGACCGCTGAGGGAGAACACGCATGTTGATGTTCCTGTTGCTGCGTACCGGCGGCTGCAGTGGACGGCAGGTTGACACAGAAGACGCTCGCTGCTTCTGCTCACGGACGTGAGGGGAGGAACGACCGGACACCAGCATCACATCAACCACGCTTAGTTTGATTCAAGCAGACGGGAGTCGCGCAGCCTATACGTGACCTTGCTCGGGGACGATGAATAATGCATCGCCGGCTCGGGGTATGGAGCTGAAAGTCAACGGCAATAGAAAATCTGAAACCGATTCAACATTCACGCGAGTGAGAGCTGACGGGAGGAGAGCGGAGAGGAAGAGGTCGTCTCCGTCCGGTGCAACGGACTCATCACGGGGGGGGGGGGGGCTGGAAAAGGTTCATACGCACCGTACTTCCTGCGGATCTCATCGTGTCGCGCCTTTCTCTCCCCCTTCCTGTAAAAAACACAAAAAAAAAAGAAACAAAAAAGAAGTTGATATTTCACAGGTCAGAGAGATCTTTTAATTTCACACGTTAGTTTGGTTCACTTGCGAAGGACCAGGAGAAAAAGAAAAAAAAAACCGACTGTTGGACATCCGCCCGGTCCGCGAGCATCACCTTCGAACGTGTAATATGATGATGAAACAAGTTACCGACGAAATCAAATATGTCATCTGAATGTGTTCATATTGTGGAGCGATTTGCTCTCCAAAAACGGTTACGGGAGCTCGGAGCCACAAAAAAAGGACCAAAATAGACCCCATTTCACCAAACGGGTCACATTTAATATAACAAGTAAAAACAACTTTATATTACATATCATATGAAATTCAATTCTAATTATATATTCCCATTGGGAAGGCGGAGTGATATCTCTAGTGATGATCAGGGTGTGATGTCATGATGATTTGACCATGCTCCAAATGTCCAGTTGACCAATCAGAGCTCTGGGTCAAAACTAATACGGCCCTAAAATAATATCGCGACACATCTGGGTATTTTAGCGATAACGATATTCTTGACGACATGATAAAATACAGAAAAATATTTGATTATTCATTTTGACAACATAAGATTTAAACAAAATAAGTGTAATAGAACACATGTCAGCGTAAACGTAACGTTATGGCTTCA
Organism: Embiotoca jacksoni; assembly: GCF_022577435.1. Taxonomy (NCBI): domain Eukaryota; kingdom Metazoa; phylum Chordata; class Actinopteri; family Embiotocidae; genus Embiotoca; species Embiotoca jacksoni. The sequence continues at coordinate 18,781,897 of NW_027185241.1, forward strand.
AATATTCATTAAAACCAACAAAAATGACCTGTTAGTTCTTTAGCTTGTGAACAGCAGTAACTCAAAGTGAGATTGAGATCCTGTGAACAGCGCTGAGGAGGATCTGGAGGTGCAGCGATGCAGGAGAGCTGCTGCTCTGTCAGGACGACGACCATCAGCAGCAGAGCTTCCAACTACTTCCTCACCGCTGTCGACACATTCAGAGATGTCGGGGTCGGATTTGATCAAGTTTATGATCGAGGTTTTTGCTCATTAATAACGTAGTTTGGGGCTTTTGTTGCACTCTTGTAACGTAACGAGTGGAGAAGTTCACCGGAGCGTCTGCTGCTCCGTGTGTGTGAAAGGGGGCGGAGCTTCCCGGTGTGAAACACAGAGGACAGAGGAGGACAGAGGAGGGACAGAGGAGGGACGGAGGACAAACATCGCGACCGTAGATGAAACTCACTCTGCTGAAAACCTACAGAATCCAGCGGCTCTCAGCCACGCTTGTTGTCCGATAAGCTGTAAATGTATGACATTCATTTCCACTTCGTAAAAATATGAAGTCATTACGTCAACAGGTCAGAAAATTGCCTTTATCACAATATTCGTTTTTATATCGTCTGAGGAATTATATCAGTATTATCCTGAACGATGTGATGTGATATGATATGATGTGATGTGATATGATATGATATGATGTGATGTGATATGATATGATGTGATATGATATGATATGATGTGATATATGATATGATATGATATGATATATGATGTGATGTGATATGATATGATGTGATATGATATGATATGATATGATGTGATATGATATGATATGATATGATGTGATATGATATGATATGATGTGATATGATATGATGTGATATGATATATGATATAATATGGCAAACCCCTCGTCGGAACTACTTGTTGTATCATTTGTATTCACAGTGACTTCATAAAATGACTCCAGAGGTGTAAACATGACGTCTTGCCAACAATCACGTCGTTTCTCTGTGACAGTACAAATATTTGTACGACACCATTCGGTACGCAATTTTCCTTTCAGCACAGGTTTGCGTTCGTTCTCCCCGTCAGCCAAACAATTACTGTCAGACGTGGAGTGATGTCTCCATACCTGGGCTCCCAGAACAAACATCCACCCGCGACATGCTGGCAGTTCAGCAGCTGTTGTCGATCAACTCCACGCCATCAGCGGAAGTCTTGAAAACCGGGCAGACTCTGTGCCGGTTCTATCGAACGTGAACGAACACTTCACACGGAGCCGGAGATTAAAACCGTCTTTCTCGCAGAATCCGTGACACCTCGGCTCACACCGAACCCGCCGAGTGCCGGGCGGCCGCAGCGAAGAGCTCGCACCGCAAACGCCGAGCAGCCGCTGACGCCGACGACGAAGTCTGTTTGCTCTCTGTGCCGCGATGAAAATGGAGCAAGCCGCGACTCCGCAGCTGAACTTTCACATCAGCCTGAAAAAACCCGAGCAAACGGGCAAACGGGCCGATCTGGTGGGAACGGAACCACAAAGATCGAACATGACGGCATCCCGATTGGACACGTTCAGACTCGATGCTGGTTTCAGACCAGCGGACAGAAAGCGGCGTGAACGCCGAGGTCTCGCTGCTTTTTGTTTGTCCGACCTTTCTGACCCGTTTGAAGGTCATCACAAATACAGGCCAGAGAAGTGGATGAGCTGTTTGCCACCCAGCGCTGTTACAGATCAAAAATAATAATATGAATAATCTGTCAGCAATAAAAAAGACAGTTTAAATGGACTGTATCTACAGCTATGCTAGTACTAGATATTTACTTCCTGGCATTTTGAACTGATACTTGTAATGATAAAAGTTGTACACAAGAAAATGTATGACAGAAATGATCGTTAGAACTGCTGATATGATTATTAAATGTATTAATGGTTGATTTGATCGTGCGCTGCTACACTGACCACGAAAGAACACAACATTACAAAACCTGCCTCATCATATACGGTCACATATCACACTATCAATACCGTAGTGATATATTTTGATGCATAAAAACATCCATATGGAGCACGACAACATGGAGAATGTTGTTGTTGTTTTTTTTAATGGATAACGGCGTTTTAAAGTAAATCCCGTCTCGCAGACTTGGAGCGAACATTTGATCTGACGGTGAAACACAAACGGAGCAACGGGAGGAGGAACGAAGCGTCTCTGCTCCGGACTCACTTCACTTCACTTCACTTCATCTCAGCACAGAGAGCTGGTGCACATCCAGCTGCTTTATATCCAGGTAGTGATCTGTGAGCAATCAGGCTGCCTGACCTCTGCCTGACCTCTGCCTGACCTCTGCCTGACCTCTGCCTGCCACCCCCCTCCTCCCCTCCCCCCCTGCATGCTGCTAATTGACTGTCGTACTCACACACCCTCTACATTAAAATGCTGCATTCAAAGTGTAGAAAGAAAAAAGAAAAAAGGGGGAAGTGGAAAGAACATAAAACAAAAGGTGGCATCTGATCTGAACATGAAAATAGATTTGAAGACAACAGAGATCTTCGCTCCCGTAAGAGGGAGGAGCTTCAGCTCCTCGGCTTTCAGGTTCGGTCAGTACTTTAAGAATGTTATCTGGCTTTCGTACTCTTTGATAATCAGGAGGTTTGTATGTCTGTTCCAAGCAGGAAACGTCTTTGCCATTGAACATGTTTCCTACTGAGACAGCAGCGGTCACTACCAGTTTGAAACTAAATAAAAAGACAAGAAGAAAAGAGAAACACGTCAGTCACACACTTCAGTGGAGGACATGAACAAACCTCGCCAGCTTTTATCTTAAATCTACGTTAAGTCTAAATTTAACTTGTAGTTTTTATTTGCACTTCGGAACTTTAGAAACACGCTTGAAAAGAAAAACAGCCACTTTACGTTAGTGGAAATGATATTTCCATGAAATGTAACCCGGCTCCATTCATCATGAGTTCCCCTGATATGGTTACCAGCTGACATGTCACGTTCAAAACAACCTTTTTGGCTTCTAAAGGGCGGCGAGAGAGAAAAAGGTTTGGAAACCACTGAAGGAATAGATTCATCTTTATTTGATCAACAACTAAACTGTCAAGTTTGTGTTGGTTTACGGTCTCAACGTTGTCATTATGAGTTGGATAAAATTGTAAAAGGTCTTTTGTTACTTGCCCATGCAGACTTCTCTATTAGGTCTGACGGCATGAAAACAAAAGCATCACGGGGCACTCATGAAAAAAATGTCATTAACTGGGTCTCAGGAAATATTTTGGGCATGAAAGACAATTTTAAAAGGGCTTTTCTGTCTTTCCGAATATAAAAAATAAAAATAAAACTCCGAAGTAGTTGAACTTTCTCAACGGCAGCTCTAAAAGCAGTACTATCAGTCACTCCAGGAGCTGACTGGGTTGTTAACTCCCCCCGCCTGCCTACAGGGATGCTGATAGGTGTGTAGTGTGAGCCGGCTCTCGGGGCCTCGGCAGTGTCTGAAGGAACTAGTTCTCTCCCACGATGGGTCCAATCTATTCCGAATGTCCTGCTCACAACACGAGCTGCATCTATGTAGGTCACTGCACTCACTCCGACTCCAGAGACCAGATCATTGCTCACTGCGGGAAACCACGACTCCATTCTGCGGCACGTGAAAGAAAAGCTCACAGCGGTTGGACAATTCAACGTCCGGGCGCTCTCTCTCTCTCTCTCGCTCTCGCACACGGAGAGCCCGGCTCTGTTGTCCTCAGCACCAGGAGTGATGATGATGATGATGAAGCACAGCCACTGACTGGCTTTCTGCACGACTGCCTCGCTTCCCAACACGTCGCCCGGCTCTCTGCAGAGGACGACTGCACGGGAAGTGGAAGTGCAGGAACCGAGTAGGAAGATGAGGCTGAAACATTTATGGATTGCAGGAAGCGGGGAGCTTCCGCGTCCACCACAACACACACTCGTGTACGAGTCGGTGACTAAACACACGGTTTCTCCGACAGCGTGCGGTAGGACGGAGGACGGTAAGGACGGTAGGACGTCGCTCACTCTATTTATGACCACATTACCAGAGAGCAGCTGCTCAGCCTCGACAAGCCAGTTGGAGTTTTGGGATGCGAGCAGGGGAACTCTGAGCTCCTCCTCTGGGACGTGGACTGGTCGCGGCTGCACACACACACCAGTTGCCGGATTCCCAAACCAACAACAGGCCCTTTTGTTGGGGATGATGAACTATTCAGTTGCAGAAAACTTCACGTCGGTCCCTCCGAGAGGCAACAACAGCCAACATGTTGACAGAATACAACACAAAAGTCTCTTGGCTTATTCTCAGTCTGATTGTCTTTCAGTCTTGAACCTGAGATATGATGTGATGCAGCGATCGATTGTGTTTGTAATGTACATATTTGCTCATTTTAGGTTAACATTTTCTTTAATTTGACTAATTGTAGTATTTATTGATATTAATGTCACCTGGGAGGTTACGCTTTGGTCTCGTTTTAATGTCTGTCAGTTACATAGCAGCTGCTGAGAGATGAAACGAAGATCCCACGCTGGAGTTGAACCGGGCTCCTTATGGACAATATCCACTCTCGATTCATAAATGGCTCGACTGACTGCTAAATTCATAAATCGGTCCCTCCGGGATTTTTTTGTGATTGTTGCCATCAAATATGTTTTTTAATTTATTTATTCTCAACATGCGATGCAGTTTGGGGAGTTTGATGTGATTATTTTGCCATAAAAGTCAAAGAAAACCAGTTTTTTTTTTTTTTTTTTTTTAAACTATTACCTAATAAAAAAAAAAAAAAAAGAGTCGTATGTTACCAACAGCCATGACAGTAAGCAACATCGTACATCGCAGAGCTTCCAGAGCTTCGTCTCCGTCACGGATCGTTGATCCTCCAAAAACGCCGCGGAAATCACCCAAAAATGGCAAACAATGAAACACTGGACTGTTCTGACGTGACCTTCTGTGCCCTGATCTGAATGATGCGTCCGCCTCTGTATTAAATATGTATGTCCAACATCTCTGACACGGTGTCGATAAACAGAAGACGAGGTCAGTGTTGGCCAGTAACACAACAGTCACGAGTCACAGCTGATACGACCTCCTGCCGACAACTTCTGTCATTTTAACCTGAACCAAGCTGGAAAATGTGTTCAGTCATCTCATATTGTAAATGTAAACTGAGATGGGCCTATAATAGCAAGAAAAGGTAATATAAAAGTGGATCCCTACCAACACCTACAGCTGGACTAAAGGACACTCAAGGTCATGTTTTAAAAACGTTCTGTGATTATTACTTTTATGACACCCAGTTTATTCCCGTTTAAATCTGGTAGTTTGTACTTGACCCAGAGGGATCAACATGGTATGAAACAACCAGAGATCGATTTCATATCAAACGCAGAGAAACATCTGCCAAGTAAAGCTATTATTTCAATAGACACAGTTCGGGTCTATTACTGACATGTCCGACCCGTCTTCACCGGAGGGAAGTTCTTACCGTTCTTCAGCGCGCTGTTTGATCTCCTCTCTCCTCCTGGCAAACCTCTCCTCATCTCTGTCAGGCCTGCAGATGTAAACAGACACGAACGCAGCATCAGAATCACTTCAGAGAACAGAAACACACTCACGCTGATGTGACAAAATTACATTCATCTGCAAACTAACACGTTCGATGGAGGGTTCCTCTGTTGTAAAGAACAACAGCTTAGAAGGCTGCAGTGAGTCAAACTGTATCATCTGGATTTATATCTGACTTCAGAAGTGTGTCTGCCAGCCTGCAGAAAGGTTTTGGACTCATGTTCCACAAAGGGACGACCTCCAAATATTTGAAATTGAGCATTTAAAAAGGGGAAAGAATTACCTGCAGGTAAGTTCAAAAATAACAACAAAATGTAACTGCAGAGTCATTTTAAATGGATACTTGTGAGAGTGAGAGATTGAGTGAGTGTGTGTGTGTGTGTGTGTGTGTGTGTGTGTGTGTGTGTGTGTGAGAGAGTGAGTGAGTTGTTGCTCTCATTCATTGTGCTGGAGTGAAATGGAAATGTCATGTCAGTCAATCAACTGCAGGCTTCCCTGTCGCTGGCTGACAGTCCGCTGTGGGTGTAGGAGTCTCGTTCATGTCTATCATCTGACTGAAAAAATGGGGACAAAGGGCGCACAGACACACAGACACACACACACACACACACACACACAGACACAGACACAGACACACACACACACACACACACACACACAGACACACACACACACACACACACACACACACACACACACACACACACACACACACACACACACAGACTACAGAAGTCCTGGCTAAACGGGTCAGTGGGTTCAGGTCGTGAACTGTCATAAGGAAAACTTATTTTAACATCAAATCAAACCTCACAATAAATCTTAATTCAGCTTCATTTTATACTGATTCAAAGTTAAAATCACTTCTCAACCCCAAACTGTCGGGCTGAAGATCTGGGGCGTTATTTTAGTTACATTTAATGTCAGCAGTTTATGAAAAATGAAAGCAATCCATGTGAATAGCACTGAATGCCGTTATTGAGGTCTTACGAATGTTGGTGTTGCAGCTGACTGCAGCTTGACTTTGGTTCAAGTCTCCCGAGCAGCAGCTGCAGGTTTACACACTTGACGGACGTTCTGGTAGCCGATGCACCTTTTCAGAAACGTCACGCTGGAGTTGCACTTAATTGCCAGCGAATTGCAAGTTTCTTACCCCGACCGGCGCTTCTTGCAGCAGCAGCAGCAGCAGCAGACAGCAATGCTGAGGAGGATGATTCCACCCACCACGGCCAGGGTGATGATCAGGGCTTCAAAGTTCACTGAGTCACACACACAAAGGTAAACAACATTTGCATTAGTTTCAATACCAGGACATTTTCATCAGCTGAACTAATAAATGGAACTTGAAACCTTGCGCCTCTCTTTCGTTGGAAGGACAATACACATTCAACACGTTTGGTTATGGCGCCACCTGCTGAGTTCTCTGTAGCACTGCGAGTCATAAACACCTGTGAAACTTAACGGGACACTTCCGTTTTCAGTGAAAACGGAACTAACACATCAAAGAGGAGGAGACTTTGACTTTCAAACTCAGCCTGAAACAGACCCGACAGGAATATAGCTGATAGTTTATCACTTCTGGTTCGTCACACTTTACTCTCGCCGGTTAGTAATGCAACCGGGGACCTGGCAGTAAAGATTAGGTTACCATAGTGACACAAACAATACATATTAGTTTCCTGAATCTTGAAGGCATTGTGTTTTCATTAACAGTAACACACTTTGAAAAGCTGTATTTTAAATGAGTTGAAAATGTTCAGATTTTCTAGGAACATGATCAGAGTGAGTTTGGGAACCGACATCTGTTTCCTCCAAAAACAAACATTCAGTGGCCGTCACCAAATTGCAGTGCGTTTATCCTAATCTACACATCGGGTGTGTTTGACTCTTTATAAAACACAGAATTTCAGATTTATTAAATTACTTTTATTTTGTAAAGCTACTAAAACCACATTCATTTCTAAAAGCAGATCTTTAGGTCTTTGTTTGTTTGTATTTCATGTACAACAGCAGTTTATGAATCTTTATGATTCTTTTTTTTATATCCAATATGTTGTGTACAGAAACTTGAGTCTCCACTGCCGTGTGAAAGGTAGAATACATATGAACTTTGAGCCTTTGATAAAAAGACCAATCTGGCATGAACAGTCCGATATTAACCGGCCAGCTTTAAGTACGGCAGCTCACACCTTCCATTGTCACGAACCCGAATGCTTCTCGAGCGAGCACTTGCGATTGGATCTATAATTCTCTGCTCCGTATACAAATGTAGACGTACATCACATTAATAAGCACATTGACGTGTGCTGATACTCAGGGGAGGAGTTGAAGCAACAGGCATTTAACAAAGCTAACCGGGGTGGGAGGGGGTGGGGGGGGAGTCTGATGTGTGTTGGAAATTACACGAGATAAACTAAAAGAAAAAAAGATAAAGCGAGAGGAGGCTTTGGTGAGATCCGTGTTTTAAATCACTAAATAGCAGTTTTATAGCCGTAGGTTTGCAGGTGAATGTCTCCTGCTGTCTGTACAGTTCAGCTGCTATCAGCAGAATCACAAGACATTTCTTCAGCTGACCAAAAAAAGAAATAAAAAAAGAGCAGGCAGCGTTCTGCGGGTGTAAGGACTGTTTGAGAGGACGGGAAAAACATCCAAAACTAACAAACATGCTGTCACGTGACAGAGCGACCGCAAAAGGAAAAGGAAGTCTGAACAAAAATAACAAGAACAAAACGCTGTAGAGGAGATTATCAGCGAGGATGTCAACACTGTGGGGAAAACAAAAAGGTGAAAAAAAAAAAAAGGCTTAATAATAAAACCGGAGGGACGGAGGATGAGATCATCTAACAAACACCGATCAGCAGGTCCAGATCTTTCTGTGATGAGCAGCTGACTTTTCATTAAGTGTCTCGCGAGTGCTCGTGAACTTTATGAAGCTACCTGTGAATTCTGCGGGACACATTCAGGACCTGTGACATCACACCTGAATAACAGGACTGGTGGGATATTCAAGCAGAGATACACTGGAACGACCCAGAGACAGGAAAATGCTGAGTCGGAAGAAGTTTTGTTTTCTTTTTTTGGTATTTCGTGGCTCCTCCTTGTTGTTGGCTTTAAATCATCATTCAGTTTGTTCAATAACTCAGAAATGTCAACGTTGGACAAACGATACGTCTGAATAATTTAAGCCTCTGGCATCAGGAATGTTTACAGGTGGAAAACACGTTCTCTACGTATTCTTTGGTTTCTCTGCGTCTCCTTCTCACCGCAATAAGAGCAGCAGTTTCTCCAGATTAACGCACCTGATTAATACGTTCCTTTCAGTCGTACTAAAACACAACACTCACTTCTCCTGTTTCTACTTTCAGGTTTAGTAAATATCGTTGCGGGTGCTAAAGGTATGCAGTTGCATTATTTGCATTATTTTATAAAGTAGAAACGCCCAATATTACACATACATTCAGGGAAACACGCAAAATGGACAAAGTGTGTTAAATCTCACATTTGAAAGACTCTTCACTTGAACGTCGGTAGTCGACCCGCTTGGTCATTTTTTTGCAGGTGATGTGGAGTTTGCGCGTGAATTTAAACACGCAGACCTTCAGTCCGATTGTTGTCATCTGTTGGATGTTTAGTTTAGCTAGCCGTCCGAAGCTCATGGTAATGCTGAGCTGGCATGTCAAGCAGCAGCGGGACGGTTAACGCCGACAGCAGAGAGCAGCGCCGGAGCTGCTGACGCTCAGGACCGACAGCTCATCACACATTACAACACGTTTGCACATTCCCGCGGAGCGTCCTCGTCTTCTTCCTCCGGAGCAACAAACTGAGAAACCGTGGCGCGACTGACGAGTGTGTGCTGAACGAGAAATGGTCAGACTTTGATATTTGTGAAATGTGACCAACACTTCCAGTCTGATTGTTGGGAGTTTATAGAGCAGAGAGGGGCGGCGGCTCACTTCTACGAAGTCCATGCCGGCTTACGAACAGCTTCTCCACCACGACAGAGGAAACGAGCCGAGTGCACTCATGAGTGCGATGCAGGAGCTTCAGACGCGACCTGCCCTTTGTGCCAGAGAGCAGCACGAACTAGAGGAACAGAAAGTGTTCTCTGACTTGGCTCACACAGCTGGGTATTTTTGTGAAACGTTCCCCTCAGCTAAAACACGACGGGGTTAGTTAAGGAGAAACCCCCCCCCCCCCCCCCCATGCACATGTCTATTTTCATCTTTCCATCTGACTTGCCACTTATGATATAAAGACCTCTCCCTGCGCATACATGTTTTCTTTTTAACGCAGATATGAATGACTGTTGTTTTTTTTGTGTGTGTGTGTGTGTGTGTGTGTGTGCTGTCATCCATTTTTGACAAGATGGATCAACTCACGCCAACACACTCCCCAGCGGGCCTCGGACAGCGGGCACAGGGAGGGCGGCGGCAGCAGCCACCTCACTGGGTACTTTGTGCAGTTGTTGGTGGTGAAGCACCACAGACACTGTGAGGACACAAACACATGGATCAACCTCTCGACGTCAACTCTCAGTCACCTGCATGATGTTCAAATCTAGAGCTTCAACGATCAACTGATCAAATACCCAAAACACAAAACGTGATTCGGTTCAGGCTTCAAATGTATCAGGACGTCTTAAACTAACCACCACGGACATTTCTGTGATATTTCAATGTTAACATTCATATTTGCCCAATAAAATCAAAGGTCTGCAGGCTTTTTTTTTTTTTTAGTCAAGATTGTGCCCTCTAATGGTGTCAGACTTCTCTCCCGACACCATTAGACCAAAGTCCACACAAAACGATGCAGATTGATGTTCCCGAGCTCGCCTGTAAATGCAGACCGAAGAAAACATGACGGAGTTCATGTAGTTGAGTGAAGTAGATCATGTGGGAGGTTCAGTGTAAAGGTAAACAAGGAGCCGTCAGGTTGCTGAGGTGTACCTTGGCCTGGGGGACACAGCTGTCGCAGCTCTTGTAGACAGAACAAGCTGAAACGAGAAATCAAACAAAAAAGCGAAATAACTCGTCGGAAGTTTGGAGGTGAAGCTGAGATCAAGTCGGTGGAGCAGATCTGTTGTGACGTACTTTCACAACACCGACTTTCACGGACTTCACACACGTACTTCACCTACTTTTCAACAGTAAATTACAGTCACTCAAAACGAAGAGAAACGTAATTATGTTTTTATTTTTCCACTTTTAACTGAACCTCCGCTTTACGTGTTGTAACTTACGGGTTGGTGGCGGTGCAGTCGTTTGGCAGTCTCCCAGGCTAACCAAGCTAACACACAGCAAGGCGGCGGCAAAAAACAACGAAGTGGTCCAAGTTTGTCTCTCGGTCGTGAAAGAAGACATCGTGAAAAGCAAAAGAAGAACAATGGGAGTCTTAAATGCGTCTAAAATACAGAATATGAGCTATTCAACAGTGGACGGCTCCTGGTAACCTCCGTTGTTCCCGTAGTGCCTTGAAAATACGAAAATACGACTCCCACTTCCTGGATGTCTGGGGTTAGCGCGTTCGGTCAACCCTTGACAGCCCGGGCGGGCGGAGTTAATGCGTTCTATGGACATATTAAGGATAACAAGAGCGCTCGTCCTACTTTCAAATATCATAGCCTGTATAATACTGTACAAATGTAAAAATTGTAAAAATTGTACTTTATACAATTCATTCTAACAAATATGCTGCGGTAGATTAGTCCCATTTTATTGGGAAGTGGACATATGATGTTGTTATATGACAGTTTACATCAGTAGACAAACTTATGCCATTCAATATATTTAATCAAATCAAACTTCCCATCTCATGAAATATTTTAAAGGCAGACCTAAAACCTGTTCTTAATATTGTAGGTTGGATTTAGCATCAGTCCGAAAGAAGTTAAAGGATACCATTGCCATCTTCTCCTACTGTATTGTATTATAATGACTTTGTCAGTATTTAGTCTGACAATTTTACAGTGCTGCAGTTTTAAGATAATTATTTTGTTTGATGTCTTTGTCAGAAAGCTTGTAGTATTGAAATAATAGATAATGAAAGTGTTTCCCATCCCTTATACTGTACGTGTGAGCAGGTTGCTCACTGGAGAATTATTATTTGGTTCCAATCTCTGAGGACGAGCTCTTTCTTAGAGAAAACGGATGTGAAACATTCAGACAATATTCATTCTGTGTGTCCTGGGTTTGCTGTTTTTCACTGCCACAGGCTGCCTAAAAAGAGGAGCTGTCGTCACAGTGTTTGCCGCTTTTTATCTGCTGTGGCGTCATGCTGCAGCCAGTTCGCTCCCTTGAATTTGAATGAGAGGCACAGAGTGACCAGAAGGTGGCAGTGTGATGCCATACGAGCTGTGGCTCTGGTGATTATGGTCTGACACGTTTTGTATTAGTTCCTGATATTTCATCTTCTCTGCAGGTTTTCACATGATGTATGTACATGCACTGAGGCAAGAGGTGTTCTATTTCATAACAACTTTACGCTGTGCCATCACAGATTTTATTGCTTTGGCGGTGATGAAGTCATGGACCTGATTAAAAGTCCCTTTAAGCATTACATCCTGGAAAGGAAGGAGTGTAAGAGAAGGAAAGAAGGAGACAGAGGTGGGATGTTGTTTCTCTATGGCATCACAAAAGTATGACGTGCCAGAAATTTCTTACTCAACTGCATGCAGACAATGAAACAAATCAGTGTGTATCTCAAAATCTTTTCTATCTTTCTGCATCCACATGGAGTTTGTTTATGTACAAAATTGAGACAGCAGTCAGTAAAATGGAGTACTTAAAAGAAATTGCATTTGTTAATGTTGTCTACTGACTATAAACTGACATGCCAGTAATAACTGTGGAAATCTCAGTGGTTCTATAAAAAGGTAACTGAGGGTCAGCCGTCATGCTCAGACAGTTTTAGAGTTGGATTTTATTGGTACTATTAGGCTGAAGTTGCTCTATTCAACTCATCATGGACTCATTAGTGAATGGCTCACTTTCAGTTGGCTCCCCTTTAACACCACACACACTTACAGCTCCAACTTTATAGCCCTAAATTGTTTACAGAATCAATATCACAGAAAAGTTAGGAAGCACGTATCTTGCCACACTGAGAATGAAAGGGACATTTTAATCACTGATTGGTTGGACCATACTTTGGTCCAGACTGAATATCCTCACATCATGTTGTTATGTTTTTATTTTGGTAAAATATCCCAACATCTTTTGGATGGATTGTCAATGTTACCGTGGGCAGAATCATCTTCTGAGGGACATCAGGGCAAAAATGCGTCATTAGGCCCCTCTTGATGGCCGGCCTCTCTCGAGCTGCTTTATTAGCTTGTAAATCTAATTAGACAATTGAAATTAAAATGAATTGGCAACAATTTGAAGAATTCAGTTTACATTTCAATGTTTCATTTGGACTTTTTTCTATTTTCTCACAAACCAAACAATCAACTCATCTATCGATACTGATGACAATTGTTGGTTTCAGTTTTCGTCTGATTCAATACTACATTGTCCAACGTTTTCTGTGATTATTACACAGTAAAAAAAATAATTGAAGAAATATAATCAAATGCAATTTTAAAGCAAATAAACTCAAAGAAAACTATCTTGGTCTAGATTTTGACAAAGCCCTTGTATGGGACTTGGGGCGCAAGATGTAGGACGGCCCAACATTCGATATTGAACTTCGATGGTGACAATTTTAGATTTACAAGATTTTCAAATTACAGAGGACCCACTAATGGGGCGGACTGGAGGCCTGGGACTACTGGGCAGCAGTCAGCTTTGGTCAGTTAGCCTTGGTTAAGTATAGTTGAGGTTGTTTCTCCCTGGACACCATCAGCAAGTTTTCACCAGTGAAATAGCTCCTTCTATAGGTGCTCTGTGACAACCCGGGTCCAAGAAGGAGGTCACGTGAAGGTACAAGGAAAGCTAGCACTGTCACCTCACAGCAGGAAGGTTCTGGTTCTGGCTCAGCTGGTCTGCTGAGGTCTTTCTGTTTGCAGCAAGTGTAAACATGTAGCTGGTCATTAACTGTGTCAAATACACAGTCACACACGAGCACTGTAACTCTCCAACAACTGTGACTCACTGGTATTAAGAGCCCAAAGTCATGCTGGAACATTTTCCACCACCAGAAACCTGGACTATTGACACGAGGCCTGTTTGCTTTCCATTCTAGCACTGATCCTGTGTGTCTGATCATTTTCCATCTTTGCTGCATGGTAAAATGTTCCTGCTGAGACAGCTGTTTATTAATGTTGTTGTTCCTTATTGTCTAAATAAAACATGTAATCAAGGTGGGGTAATATTTCATCAGGCTCAGCTGAACCTGTTTCATATGAATATTATTATTAGAAGCTGTGATTGTTTTAGAGTCCAGATAAAGGGCAAGTTGGAAAAGTTCAGTCCTCCCAGTGATCCCAGATTGTCCCACCTTGTTGTTGAAGTTCCTGTTGTCTCTGCGGTCTCTGTCCACCTCTCTCCAGGTGGTGCGCCCGACCTTCATCTCCCTGCTGGCGATGTACGCTAACTTCATGGCTCACCCCGACATATTCCTGTCCATCACGTCTGGCTGCACAGCAGAGGAGCGCATCATCTGCTTCGTTGAGTACTATCTGACTATAATGACTACAATCTTCACGAGAGCCGCAAGGGTGCTGTGGCCAAGAAGCCCTACAACTCCATCCTGGGGGAGAACTTCCACTGTTCCTGCTACGTTCCCCGGGACTGTGTCCGACCCGACCCACCCACGTCCCAACTGTGCTCCGGTAGCATCTTCTGCTGTTCCCGGGTCGTCACACAAGGGCCGTTACCGTGTTCGCTTCGTGGCAGAGCAGGTGTCCCACCACCCTGCTGTGTCAGGCTTCTACTGCGAGTGCAAGGAGAAGAGGATGTGTGTCAACACGCACGTCTGGACCACGAGCAAGTTCATGGGCATTTCTGTGGGAGCGTCCATGGTCGGGGAAGGTAAGAGGGGTCTGAGCCTGAGGAGGGGAAACAGTGGTGGAAACAAAGTGTTAACATGTTGGTCAGAAGTTGGTTATTCTTTGGTGTTTTATTGTCAGGCTCTGCACTGATGCATTGTTGTATGAAAGGTGCTATATAAATAAATCAGAGTTGAGCTGAGTACTAAAGCTTCTGCTGCATTGGAGAGAAACCGGGTTAGTCGTTGTAATTCCGGGGCTCACCACAACAGGTGCACATTTTCTACCAAAACAATAGTTGAGTTGACTTACCAACACTGCAACAACGCTTTTTATTGACTTCTTACTGTATATTTGCAGAAATATTGATGTTTTTCTTTACTGCAATAGACTGCTTTGAATCAACAAAATAAGATAACCTTCTTAAAATGATCAATGTTAAACTCTGCCTAAATATATAGTAGCTGTAAGTAGATCTTTGACTTAAAATACAGTCCAAATTTATGAAAGGAGTATCATTTAAATAAGAAACTATCTGATCAAGAATAAGGAAACAAGAATTGAATCAATGCCAGACTGAGAACATATTTCCCTCAAAACATAAATAGTCCTGATATTCAACACTCAGACCTTTTTTTATTAAAGGTTTTGCCTCATATTGTGTTTGAAGAAAAATGCCTGCGGTGCACACTGCAGGTTAAACCGGGTGTTATCGCTTCACTCCAAACACCACAACTGGATGGAAAGAGTTGGGAAGTTAGGTGGGAAATTTTCCAACAAACATATTTAACAGATTTTATATCAAGTCAGTGAAACATGCCTTTGGGTGTATATGATATAAATGGTTTGGCTTTCAGAATGTTATGTCACAAGATGTTCTCCACAGGTTTCCCTCAGTGCAGAGGAGAGACTGCAGCTGACAGGGCCATTTGGTTAGCTCAATGTCACAGCTGAATCTAATAATGCACTCATTTGTTTTTGTTTTTCCTTTTGCTTCTTCCTAGTAAAGGTTAAAGGGTGCTGGGAAGTTCAGAAAAATCCTTCCATCCATTATCTATACCTGCTTTAGAGAGTCACAGTGGCCAGGTTCGTCCAACCTCAGAATAAAATGTAATTAATTCACCTTCACCATCGTTAATTAGACACAGACCTGTTTTATTCCAATGGATAAAAGAACCTCTGATGATTCCTCAAATACCTTCGTCCTCCATCGTGTGTCGAACCCAAACAATCCCCCAGAGTCTCCCCACAGTCTCTCTGGTGACTGTGAGCATTAAAATTCATATACACGTATTTTTTTTTATCCTTCAGTGACAGTTGTAACTTGGGAATGTTTCCATGTGTTTAATTGCTCCACTCTTATGCAGTCTTTTAATTTATCACCTTTCTATTCACATCCATAATTATTTCCAAAACAAGGACTGGCACTCCATCTCCACTAAAAAAACCTTGTTTCTCTCCTCCAGTTCCTTGACTGTGGGATGTACGGTATGCATGCTCCCTCTCTTTTATTTACTGCCTCAGTGGATCGGAGCTGTTTTGGCGGCACATGATGGACCAACAGTTTATTACGCAGGTGGTCATAATGGTCATCATCAGTTTATGCTGTACCTTCTGAAGTCCCTGCTGTGTAATCTGCTGGTCTTTCGAAATATCTGTCAGTGTTTTAAGAGGCATTTTATGACCTAATCTATTCAATGGTGTTACTCGTTTTGAATTCATTCATTGTATCGAAATAGTTATTGGGTTGTTTTTAGGAATCTTCATGATGTAATATTTTTATGATTATGAAAATTGCTGCCATGATTTACACTGCCGTGTTTTTCATTTTATTACTGTGATGTATCATAGAGACAGATATGTTTGTGTTTTTTTGTTAGATTTTTAATCTTAATGGGGTTATTCTGGTTAAATAAAAGTTTAATAAAAAAATGAATATATGAGAAGCTGCAGCAATTGAAACACAGTCCCATTTTAAAATCATGAAATCTGCTCACTTTGGCCACAAGGTGGCCTTACAGGCCTGCAGACAGCAGGTAGCTTTGAGCATAAATCATGTAGAGCCAGACACTAATCCAGAGGGAAGAAAGGTAAAGAGTGGAGATAACAGAAAGCATCTGTTATTATATACTCCTTTAGATCAGTGCATTAACTACAATTTCAGCAGATTAAATGTCTGCCTCTTTGTTTAGAAATCTCACCTCGGTCCACCTGTGGAGTTCTGCGTCTGCTGAAAACAGCTCAGGAAAACCAGCCAGGGTTCAATTCTCTGCAGATGAAATAGACTAAGCAGCCAAATCGTTAAGATGATAATACCTCTGATCATGTTGAATTGAGGTATTTAGCCATAAATGATCTTTGAATAAGTAATTAATAAAGGATTGCTTTGTCACTAATTACTTTGTAATGTCTTGACTATCAATCTAAAAGTGTTTATAATAAAGCTGTTGCTGTGCACACTTCGTCTGTCAAGGTCCTACTGTGCTCATTTTCATTTCACTTCCCTTTTAGATACTCTAATGCAACATTGTATTCCCTCACTCACATTTCTTACTTTAATTAATTTCCCTCATTACATTCCACAGTAGGGTGTCTACTGTCTGTTTAACCAGTTTTAATAGTCACCTTTTTGAATGTGGGTAAAGTTTGTCGCACTCAGGAACAGCAGGCGTTCAGCACATACGTACATACATGTGCTGTTATCAGGTGCGAAACCAACCTCTGATTATTCTAGATCCAGATCTCTCATGTATGTGGGGGGAAACACAAGTAACACCTGACACAGAGGGGGTGGAATAAACAGAATGACACGACCGGCTTACAAATCTGTACATCCGATCTGTTGATAACAACCTGTCTGTCGTGTACAAGACAATGATCCAGCCTCCAATCCATCATGGTATCCAAAGATGATTGGAAATGATCAGCCATCCCACACCAAACCCCAGTGAAGCTATCCCTTTGAGCCAGAGCTCCGAGTCCCACCCATATCTTCCTGGGACCTCACTTGTACTACGAAATATTTTCAACGTAAGGGATGAAAAAGGAAACATGACCTGCTTCACAGGTTCTTTGATATCTGGCAAAGAAATTGCACTTAATTGTGGAGGACAGACTGTTTCCACATACATTAGCATAGACTATTTTTCTATGATAATTAGGACAACAGTGCGGTACTAATGCTGGGGTCAATTAAGAGGTGTAATAGAGGGACAGGAGGTTGATTATGGCTCATTCAAATACATGCACCTCAGGTCTGTGGACTGTGCTGACAGGTCATCATTGTAAATGAGAATTGGTTCTCAATTGATATTACCTGGTTAAATAAAGGTCAAATAAATAAAGGTCAAATAAATTCTCAGACTTCCAGGGTCTGCAGCAGATTCCCGAGTCCACAGTCATCAGCATGCACACCACGTGACACCGCTTTCTCTCTCTCGCTCGCTCTCTCACTCAATCTTCTTCCCTACTTCCTCCCCCTCTTTTTTCTGCTCCCTCCTTTCCCGCTGTGTGTCTCCCTCTCTCTCCTCCTCTGGCTCAGTGGTGTGTTTCCAAGAGATAAGACCCTTGCTCATTTCACACATGAGCAGAGTGGAGTTTGGGAAGGCTGTGTGTGTGTGTGTGTGTGTGTGTGTTCATTGTGTGTGTGTGTGTATACCTGTGTTTGTGTCTGCATGTGTGTGTGTTTGCACGCTTATGTATGCGTTGAAGGTTAGAGAAGAAGAGAGCAAGTACAGACTCAGACTCCAAGTTTTCTCCACTTGCTGCTTCTTTACTTTCAGCTTTTTGAGGTGCCGATTTGTCTCTCCTGCAGTGCCGTCTGACAGAGACAGAAAGTAACATTAATTGCACTGTTAAAGTTCCAATTTTCACTTCAGTAAGTTTACAGTTATGGGCCAAATCATAGAACACCAATTTTTGTACTGATACATGCAAACATAACTTGTCAAATATGTTGTTCTGAGAAAAACACAATGTCATTTTGTCAGTCTTCCCGCCAACCCAACCCAGTCAAGTCAAGTAATGCTGGATTCGACAAGGCGCAAGAACAACTCAAACACTAATCCAGTCAGTCAATCAAGGTGTTGTACCTTGATTGATTAAGATGAGAACAATTGGTTTAAAAAAAGCATAAATGGGGAAACAAGATTGAGGGCCGTATTTCAGTTTCGTATGAATGAAGAAGGAGCAGACCAGAACCGCTATCCAAACTTTACGCAGGAGGAAACCGACAGACTGCTCGTGGCCTTCACGGGCTGATCGAGAGCTTGGCAATAGATAACAAATATTATAAATAACTCTTACCGTGGTATTATTAGAACAAGAAGCGGTGAAATGACATAAAACACACAAACTTGCATCCTGTAGATGTCAAACAGTGGTATTAAATTAAATGTCTAAGTGAACATAGAACACTCATCCAATATAATAAAGTCAGGTGCTGGAATGATGTTGAGGTATATGAGCAGAAGTACATTACGTACTCTTAAATCTCCGGACAAAATGTATTTATTAACAAAGATGACAAAGAGCAATGTGCTTCAAACATCACTGATGTGTTGTTGATAAATAAACTGCATCGAGGCTTTGAGTGCGCCTAATTTATTTTGCAATCATTAATTAAATGACCTACGCTGTCGTGCATAAATTGCCCAGAACTCTCCGTCCGTCAATGAGACAGTGTCACACTCTATGTCCTCGCACGGCTGGTACATTACTAAACCAGATGAGTGGATGAAATGGCTTTTTAATTGTTACCCCTTTGTGTGTAATTTAATAGCAATATCATTTGTACTTAATTCAAGTGCTTTTTTTTTAATAATATATGGCTGAGATTGGCTGCTACATCATGACAGGTGCCAACTCCCTGATTCACATCCAATTCAATAGACAATTTAATTTTTCACATGATTAACTGAATAAAAATGTTGCAATTAAAAAAAAAGTACTGTTTTGGGATTAAATACGTAGGACATCCACCAAACCTGTCTGTGGGGTTTTGGATAGGTCTGTTCATGTGCTCTCTGCCCACTGAAGCCAGCCAGACGCAAGGTACAAAATCAGCACAAAATTGACACCAAAATAGCTGTTGTGGCATATTTTCAATGACACCCCCCCTGTTGTCCCGTCCCGCCTATCTCACTGCAGCCAGATTCACCTTGGTCTGAGAAAATAGAAAATTGGCGCAAGTGTGGAAAAAAAGTCACCAAAATGCCAACGTGCCCAGATCTGCAATCCATCAGCGCTGCATCAGGAACAAAGGACCTGAGAGTCTACATCCATGTTGGGTTCAGGCTGTGAGGCTGGTCTCATTACTAATCAACACATAGCACACATTTTACAGCTGATGGTGACGGACATGTCATTACTTTTAGATATAGTTGGTCAGAAGACAGAATGCTGGAAGAAATAATCTCTATGTTGTAAAGTTCTGTTGTAAGGACCTTACTATGTTGAGTGCCCTGAGAATACTTATGTTGTAATTTGGTGCTATATGTATTTTTTTTTTTTTTTTTAGGTATTACATCATAAACCAATATAATAGACCACCTAATGTAAGAAATAATTATGGTGCTACAAGTAAACTGCTAGGATCACTAAGACTCTTTTGGTTTAGCCCTTGGGGACCATGAATATCTGCACAAGATTTGGTGCTAGCATTTGCACGTTACCTCACTGAAATTTTAACATATTGTTGGCACTTGGGGCAAAATCAGGGGACCATCAAAGTGATTCGGATTTAACACATAAATGTTTGTTCAAAATGTTGAATTTTGGCTATAAGTGTTATCACTGAGGTCTGTATCTGTAGTCCTCTGGGAACCAAGAATATAGTTAGTTCAGAGGTGTTTGGTCAATAACCAAAATCTTGGACAAATTACGAGTTTGACCTGATGGAACTATAAAGTCAGAGAAAAACCAAGGTTATTAGGATTTTCCATGAATGTCTGAATAAAATATTGTCCCATTACATCTTGTATATGTTGATACACTGTATATCACAGTATAATTAAAAACATTGGTGAGCCCTGACTTTTGCTCTAAAGCAGTCAGCAGGTCAAAGACATTAGGTTACATCCTCTGGGAACTATAAATGTATTTATCAAGTTTAATGGCAATCAAGTAAATATTTTTCAAGACATTTTACTAAAAGCCAAATATGTTAATCTGCGGATGGAGATACATTGAATGTCGGGATCGTAAATGCCAAAAGGATTCATGCTGTGGGGATCATGAATGCCTGTTTGAAATTTCATGGGACTCCCCCCCAAAAAAATTTCAGTCTGGACCAATGTGCTGAATTGACCTATCAAAAGATGTTTTAATAAGGGCACGTTATGGTAACTAAATATTACATTTCATCACTTTGGTTTCCAAATAATATTGAAATCAGAGGAAGTCAAATAGTGATTTGGAGATTCAGTCTAACATAACAACCATCCAATATCTGAGTTATGTCAGGCAATTAACAATAATTAAAACATGTAAGCACCTTTAAAATGAAAAGCTTAAAAATCAAACAAATATTTTAACATTCTTCATGTGACAAATGTTATAAACATCGGAATAACTTTTGGTTCTGAGTTTGATACTCAGGACAACAATACGCAGTCTGGGCTAGGAAACCACTCTGATGTACACAGCCATCTGCTTTGTTGGTATGGATACCATGCCTAACTGTTGCTGGAGGAAATAAATCTGAAATCGCTATGACTACAGTAATAACCGCAGTCCAGAGGAGATGTGTTTGGTATTTTTCTATATAAGCTGGAAGCTGCACTGAAGTTAAAATGGTATAAAAGAAGCTAGTCAGCGCTTATCAAGAGAGAAAAGAACAACGCAGAGGCAGGGTGGTGTGGCCAATAACCACAGATTAGAAACATGCATCTCCGGAGCAAGAGATATCTGTAGGAAGGTACAGAGAGAGGGCAGAACATGGGAACACCTTTACTTTGGAGACAATCTGCATTTACAATTTAGAAGTAAGTCATTGAACATGTTGTCCTCTCGAACATTTTTTGTTCCATTAGTTCCAGTATCGCGCGGGGTAATAGTGAAACATTAGTTACCTCACAGTTAACTGTCATCAGGGACGATGAGCAGACACCAAAAGACGACACGTGAAGAGAGTTATCCATGCAAATACAAGCTAATGAAGACTTTGCTCTGTCCTCAGAGGAGCCCCTTTGTCTCTTATACTCAGCCTTCCCTGAGAGGAGCTTGGCGGGAGGACAGGCGCTCACAGCCCTGTTCATTTGCACAGACAGTCGAGTCCCCGGGGAGCGAAGAGGAGGCGTCGCTGCCGAGGAGCTCTCAGACAGATTTGAGTGTTCTGCTTGGCCTGTGCTACGGTTAGCTGTCTCATTCTTGGCTCGCCTGTTTTGGGTCGCATCGACCCTCACTGTCAAAGCTGGCAGAGGTGTTTGGAGAATGCCTGTCTTAAGTGCGAGCATCTAACATCTCATTTATTTTCCACCTGTTGGGGTCAAACATATGTCGTGTATCATGCATCCTTTCTTCATTAGAGTTTAAAGTGAAATTGTTGTTATTTTTAAAACACTTTAAAGCATATCTTGGGTCGTTAGACATCCTGGTCTATAATACTCTCTCAGTCACTCATTTCAAATAATTAAGCATTCACCACCCACGTATTCCTCAAACTTTGTCTTTAACAATGTTCTGGCGACAAAATGCTTAAAAAAAAAAAAAATTAGGCACAGATTTTTCTCAAAAAAGTCTATATATATATATATATATATATATATATATAAAAGTTTTTTGGGGGGGGTTCAGAGGATGAGATGTTATTCACTCATAAAGGGTCCTACTGGTTATTAAACATTTATTGGGCGTGACAAGAATGGCCGACCACCTGAGGTTTAAAATAAAGAGAAGTTGATATTGGTTGCAGATTCAAAGCTTCGTTGTCCCTCCAAATAATGATTTCCTCTATACTATTAGATACCTGAATACATAAAGTTTATTAAGAGTTAATTTAAAGAAATAGTTCATAAATTCTCAGCTATGTCAGCATTAAAAGTCACTTTAACTTTAATGTTCTCAGTCTGTCTGTGCAGAACTTCCCTCTCTGCTGTTATCTGTTGCTATCTTGGTAATGCCAGTCTGCCCTCCTGTGGCTGTGTGTCTGTTTTGTTTTGCGTGTTTCAGTCTAACAGTACAGCACAGTGTGATCGTATTTTCTCCGCATTTCTATAAACTTCTTTCATTTTATTGTTTGCATGTATTGTATTATGAGACTGTGTTAACATTCAGACAATGAAATCCAGAATCATGTTTGTATTATAAATTAACTACTTATTAAGGTCATGCTTGTAAATGACCTTCGGGTGACTTTGTAACATCTGTCCAGGCTCTATAGATTAAAAATAGCCTGTTGGCTAACTCTGGCACATTTCCAGCAATGTTTTATGAATGTGCACTGTCCCTGTAAGATAAACAAACAACTAAACAGATAAATCTGCAGCTCTAAGTGTGAGTCACTCATTGTATCTTTGAGGACACTGCCTACAATTTGGCCAGCAAACAGGTGAAAGTAAGAGGAAGGTGTTAGAGCAGGGGTGTCAAACTCACTTTAGTTAAGGGGCCACATACTGCCCACTTTCATCTCAAGTGGGCCAGACCAGTAAAATCATAGCATAATAACGCATACATAATGACAACATTTCTCTATGTTTAAATCATTGAAGGTTTTTGGAAGATAAACCCTATTTTAAAGGTCTTTTTACAATAAACTAGAAACATAAAGAGCAAAAACTCAGACATCAGCCCACTGTTTATCTGCCTGGGCTCTCCTCTGCAGATTTAACAGGTCACAAAGCCAGCAGCAGCTTCTCCCTCCGGAGCAGACGTCGCATTTACGCTGTTTCTGAAGCGATTACTGGATCGATTAAAAAAAAAAACAATTTTTGTACTCATAAACAATTTTTGTACTCATAAACCTCCATATTCTCATAGAAATGCAATGTATGTCTTTCTGTAATTTTCACACTTAGCAAAGTCATCCGGCGGGCTGAGCCGGACCCCCTGGCGGGCCGGATCCGGCCCGCGGGCCATATGTTTGACACCCCTGTGTTAGAGAATACTGATGCTTATACAACAAGTAGTTCTGATCCAGCGATCTGATTGGTCAACTGGACATTTGGAACATGCTGAAATCATCATGACATCACACCCTGCTCATCACTAGAGATATCACTCTGCCTTCTCAATGGCAATATATAATTGTAATTGCATTTCATATAATATGCAATATAATGTTGTTTTTACTTGCTATATTAAATGTGACCCATTTGGTGAAATCGGGTCTCTTTAGGTCCTTTTTTTGTCTCTCCGAGCACCCGTACCGTAACACCACGGAGAGTCGGGAACTTAAAATCCTGGCGGCGGCTAGCTGGACCGGTTTGGTTTTAACACATGGCGGCTCACTTTACCGCATACCGTTGAGTGGGCTACACGATGCTACTATCATAAAAATACATGTGTCCATTGATACCTTTTTTCAGCAGATATCTTACTTACTAAAATGCTTAGCCATCTCAGTCTTGTTGTGTATTTATTAATTTAGTTTGAGAAACAATCTCTAGAAAGCAACTTGTCTCTGTTGCTCGGTCGTTGCTAAGGGTCAGCCTACTTCCTGGAGTAGTAAACATTGCATATATTACATAAGAATCTACTGACGTGACCACAATGTATTGCCATGGAAACGGAGATCGCAGTATCAAAACATTTTATATTTCGAGAGCGAATTGCCCCACAATATGAAAACATTTTGACTACATATTATTTTTAGATGGTAACATGTTGTAGAGTCACATCTTTATGCCCGAGGGTACCCGTAGATGACAAAAGGCTCTTGAGTGACAACATAAAGGGCGCTTGTGTATCCACTGAATAAATTACTATATCCATGACAATCCTTAGTTACAAAAGGGACAAGTTGAGCAACCAGATTTGAACCTTTCACCTAACTGTGTTTCCCCCTTGAATTAATTTGCATCCCCAGTCTTTGAGACATGGTCACGTGATCCATTGCTATTTTAATACTTCCCATTCTCTTAGAGCTCAGGTAAACTCTCAAAGGTACATACGTTTGGATCTCACCAACATTCACAGATGAAGTGTTCAGTTCGAGATCTCTCCCATCACAGAACCTACAGTCAGACACCACATTGGACAGACTTTCACTGCAAAAGAGATTGACCTCATTGACCAAGTATACCCAGTTCCCTATTTATTTTTATATTCCTTAGATAGAAACTGTTGGTTAATGTAATACCTTCAACATTCTGCTTAATATTACGTCTAAGAAGCGGGCTTACAAGCAAAGGGTTTGATTCCCTTGGCCGGCAAGGGGAAAAAGAAAATGGCAGGCTAAAGAATAAAAATGGCTTTGCCCTCCCTCAGCATTTGCAGTTGCTGTGCCTTTGAGCAAGGCTCCTAACCTCCAACTGCTCCCCAGGCGCTGCAGCTGTGGCTGCCAACTGCTCCATATGTGTGTTTATGTTTCACTACTCACGATAGGTTAAATGCAGAGGTTGTGCTCCAGTTTGTGTGACATCTTCCTCAATAAAATGAAAAAATTAACATTACAAGCAGCAAAATTCTGGTATTTTTAACATGAAAAATACACAGAGAAGTGCTCACAACTCATTTTGTCTGAGGGCCTTACAGGAAGTTTTTTGATTGAGTTGAAGTGTTAAAACATTGATGGAATATTTTTACAATTTTCAATCTCTCTTTCTTATAGTAATATTTGACTGGTATATGGTAAAAAACTCATTGAACTCTATTCAGTCCAAATCTTGTGCATTGCGTTGTGCAGATCGGCATGTTATTGTCACCTCACACTGTAAAAACACTGACCTGGCCTCAACCTCCGCTTCTTATTGATATTCTCACTTTAGCATAAAACAAAAACAAAAAAAAGCTAGAAAATATGTGACATTTCTTTGCTTTGATCCATAAGGAAAGCATACAGTGAAATGATTGTCAGCAGGTCAGAATCAGACAAGGTAAACTGGTACAAGAAAACCTAAATTCAACCCAGAGAATAAAAAAAAACAACATTGTGCAGCTTCCAGTCCCACCACAGCCCTTTAGGTTGATGCCTCCAGATAATGCAGCGCTGGGCAGAGTCTGAACCCTGAGCTTAGGTAACATACAGGCTAGGCTCGGCAAACCCTATCTCCTAAAGCACACATCAAATCTGAAGCCAATTTGTATGCAACTTAAGCGTGATGCTGTGTATGCACTCGCCCTCCCCGGCAGCAGCAGAGTCGTGGGTGGACACCGGGTCTCACTGAGCGTGACACTTTACTGACAAACACAAAGTTCTCCTGCTCATTGCTGTTGCAGAATATAGCGATCCAATCCCAGGTTATATTAAGAAGCTCCAGTGTACTTATTACAGCAGGGCCACACTGAGGCCTGTCTCCTCTGAGCTTGAGAAAAGAAATATAGTACATATCAGTGGAATCATACATCCATGGCGAGTTAAATATTGAATCTGTGGATGTCAAATAATACTTTTTGAAGGTGCTTTCAGTAGCTTTGTACCACCTGTAATTATGTCACTTCCACAAGAATCATATAAATAAATCACAATGTATATTCCACATACGAAATGATCTTCATAGTTATTTTCAAATTGGCCCTTATCTAATTTTTTTGTAAATGTTTTTCACGACATCAGTTGGTCTAGTTACAACAATGCATTAAATACATTGTTTGATTTCTGGAATTTG
The DNA here is from genome assembly GCF_022577435.1 of Embiotoca jacksoni. Lineage (NCBI taxonomy): Eukaryota > Metazoa > Chordata > Actinopteri > Embiotocidae > Embiotoca > Embiotoca jacksoni. The sequence continues at coordinate 18,808,156 of NW_027185241.1, forward strand.
GTTTGGTTTGACTGAGTAAGTGCAGCACCAACAGAAAAATAGTTAATGTTAAGCTTTACCTTAAATGTAAGTTTAATAAATATTCACTCTGGATGGCCAAAAAGTTACTTATGTAAAAAACATGCATGCACAGTAAGTCACTGCAATTTATAGTCTGAAATCCAGACAGTGAAATAATAAACTGTTGGCTCACGTAGTCACTAAAACCACTTTATAAGGCCTTAATATGTGAATGTTGTGTTTACAGTTTATTATGTTGCCTCTAATTGATCAAAAGAGCCAAAGAGATGTACATGCCGGTTGATTCTCGGTCTGACTTTTCAAATGAATCTTAATTAAAATGAGTGACATTATTCGTCTTACTTTGCTACCAGTTATTGAGTTAATTGTCTATGTTGATGCAGAACACAATTCAAAACTAAATCTGTGGGGTTATTTTGAGGAGGGGAAAAAAAACTTAGCCCTTACTAAGTCAACACGATAATGTTCTATTATAAAGAGAAGAATGGTTGTGGAAAATCCCTCAGTCTGTTGCATGCACAGTAAACTGTGGAGGGAAAACACAAATCTAGCTCTAATTGAGCGCCTTAACTGCAGATGCAAATGCTTAAAACCTGTAATTTTCCACTCTTTACAAATGGAAGGGCTGAGCTCATTACAGATAAGCTGCGGGCTCCTTGTAAAAATTATATATTTGGAGGTTCAATTAATTCCATGTCTCAGTGCATACATTAAGAGTTGTACAGAATATCAACCACAGGCCTCCAACTGCTGGCCTTTGGCCCCATGTTAAGATTTATTTTGATTCAACCAATGAAGACTACACAAATAGTGCACATTATTTTTTATTAATGTGACATTGTGATCCTTTCCATGCATCACATTTGCCACTGTGACCTCTAGAATGTTTTTATATCTCCGTTATATCTCAATTTGACTTAATTTAAGTGAAGACGCTGTGATACCCATTCATTTTACAAGAATCAATGCATGTTAAAATCACCAAGTCCTGCTTTTATAAATTTGGCTTCTGTTTTCAAAAAAATTTCTCTGAAATAATTTCCCTACAAGCATCACTTAGACGTTGTCATTAACAGCAGTAATGGGGGCTAAAATGACATAATTAGGGAGAATATGAATTATAGACTCATAAATCATGTTGGTGGGCAGCCAATAATACACACTAGTGAAGTGCCCAACAAACAATTATCTCATTACCTGCCAATTACCTGGTTAATAATGCTTTTCCAGGGCCAGTGTGTTGACCTGTCGCTGAGATGAAGCTTCCATTTAATGGATGTGTTAACCAGGAAAGTGTAAGCATGGAGGACAGGCACAATCTAAATGTGGAAATTATTATGAAGGATTTTACAGTCTGATTCAGTGTGGCTCATGATGGCATGCATTATGTAAAAAACAAAAAAACAGGAAACTGTTAGCTAACACATTCACCATAACAACTTCATCAGTTTACAGTTTAATGTGCTGCACGAGGCAAATACATGAATCAATGCAGATTTGTGGGAGATTCACGCTTTCATGAGCACTGTCAGCCAGTATTGGATTTGTATAGCTGTAGATGAGTGTTTCGTTATGATTCGTGATGGTAAGGTTATGCTCAATGATAAAGCATCCATTATTGGTCAGATAGGGTGCCTTGATAGTGTGAGGATGTGGAAGTACCAGCAGAAATTAGACTGCAGATAAATACATTTAACTTTGGTCACAGTTTCATTTAAGGTTCCCACTTCAGTAAAGAAATGCAAGTATATAAGCATTTAGGTCAAATTTTGAGACCCTCCGCCTTTTTCATTTAATGACATTTTCATATTCAAGTACAGGTCAGAGGAAAACTGTTCTTTTTATAGCACTGGCGATATAAATGGCAGTTACATCTGTGATTAAGAGTAAGACAGAAGTTTGGATACCACTTACTGCAGCGAGTATTTTCACAGTCTGTGACTGGGACGGTGTATCCGCGGAGGGACAACTCTTCCGCCTGAGCAAGTGGAAGAAGTGGGACACTATTTCTGCACAGGGGATAGACAGTCGTGTCGGGGGCTGCCAGGTGCAGATTTGAGCACTTCAGAGGAGCGTACATGGATCCCAAGGCAAGATTTCAAAATGTTAAAAAGTCTACATGTCAGACCTTGTACAAAGAAATCACTTGTATAAACCTGAATTTGTTAAGCAGGTCATAAACATAAATATAAATGAGACTGCAGATGTAATATTTCACATATTCCTGCTGGTGGCAACAGTTTTAACTTAAGTATGTACAGTAACTTTGATTCGCCTACATCAACTCGATGAGCGCTGCTTTCTCGGTGGCAGGTGGAAAATGCAAGTAAACAACCTACTAATAACATGATACGTGCTTTCCTCAGCGATTTCAACATATTGCATGTCTCTCTCTCTCTCTCTCTTGCTGCCATTGTGAGCACCTAGCAGCACTTGACTACACTGCCTGCGCGTGGGTGGAACAGCATCTTGGTGGGTGGCGATGTAATGTGTCATTAAAGCAGCTTCCTTGACTTCTGGCAGCTCAACTCTGAACTAACGTGATGATTTGAATCACTTATTTAATGTATTTCACTGAAGTTATGATTTACCTGGCATTTGTTTTGAAGGTTTTATCAATTTTATCTTAATTTTTTACAATTTGTAGTCAACTTGTTATATTTGGGTTGTTTACATGTATTTTGGTGGTCATTTTTACCATGTAGTGCATTTCAAATTAGCAAAGCTCTTTTATTTGTCTTTATTATGTATAAAAGCTGCTGTATAAATAGTTAGTGGGCCAAAAGCTGTCTCCTTTGAAATCTGAAACATAGTTTTCCTTTTTATTTGACACTGTTTTTGTTTTCTATATAATTCCACGTTAGTCGATATAGTATTATGTTTTTTTCTATTATAGGAAGGCATGAGAGAACGCATGCATGTGTCATTTTAGCATCAGTCGCAGTTTCTGTTCCCGGAGGCCCGCTCTTTCTTCTCTGTTCTGCTCCGCACTACAAAAAGAGGGCAAAAAGAAAATTCTCTATATCAGTTTAATTATGATTAAAAACGGGCATGAATTATGATATCATAATATTTGAGCATCACAGTCCCTCCCATGTTTCCTCAGTTTTGAACATCACCAATCACATCCGTGCCACCCGCTCTCTCCCAATGACCACACAGCACACGCAGGCCTCATCCCGCCCCTCAGCTGGCCCCTGTGGCCAGAGGAAAAAAACCCGCCTGCCTATTAATTTGTTTTTTAATTGAATTTCTCCCGCCATTTCTCCGCTTAGTTAATCCCTGCGCTGGCCTGTGGGCACATGATTGGCGTGTAATTACCAGCTGTCTGCACGTGTGCTTTCTCTGTGCTTCTCCTCTCCTTCTCCTTCTGCTCACCGCGAAGGCAGCAGAATCTTTTGGTTGATCTCTCTCTCCTCGCTGTTCTGTACCGCCTTCGCTTCTCCAAGACTGTTTCTCTTTCCTATCTCCTCCCTCCTATCTCCTCCCTGTTTCTCGCACTCCGTCTCCTCTCTGTTTGTCTACCTCAGTCTGTGCGTATATCTGAGGAAATATCACTCCCCAGAGGGAATTCAAAGAGTGGGAGCAGAAGAAGCGCTCTCTATTTTCTTTTTAGGATCAAAAGAGAAGGAATAGGATTCTCTTCCCATTTTGTAATCATTTTCTGTGCTGGTCTATCGAGCGTGGCATCAGTCAGAGCAGGGGCCAAGTTAAACTCCATTCTTTCAGGACACATGTTAATAAAACAGCCAGCAGATAACAGTAATTACCTCTCAGTGGCTCCTGCTCTTCACTGGGGGACACACTATGAGAGAGAGGTTGCCTCTTCTCAAGCCCGTACGTCCAAAAGATTAATTCTGTTTTTAATTAGAGCATACCCTGAGCGATACACCGAACGCAGTCTTCCCTCCATCCTCCACGCTTCTCTCCTCCCTGCCTCTCTGTCATCACCGTATTAGCATAAGTAATTAGAGATTCCTATATGGTCTTGCAGTTTAAATTGAAAGTGTTGATCTCTTTTGATTCTTCTGTAGTTGGAGGCTGCCTGTCTTGTACAATTACGATAACGTAGCAGGGAGGGTGGGGGTGGAGGGGGTTGGGGGGTAGGGGTGGGAGTGGGGGGGTTGGACGCCGCAACGGCAGCTCGAAAAGCCCTATCTCTTATTTTGTTGTGAACTCTCCAGGGCTCCGTGGAGCTTTAAGAGGTGAGAAGAGGAGCTTACGCACACCGAAGCTCGAGGGTCAGCCGCAGCAGAGCAAAATGGACTGGTGGCATTTCATTGATTTCACTTAAAACAAAACTCACACGAAATAAGATTAGACATCCGTGCTGGCTTCATCTGCAAAATTATGACTTTGAATAAAAACATGTGCAGTGTTTGAGGCATCCCAGTCTATCAGCATACTCTTCATATTGTAGTTATTACCCTGCCAGGCTTCAGCTCTGATGAACACACCCTCTTTACCCACATTTCTAGATGATTAAATAATTCATGCATTATGAAAAGCAGAAGGAGGATGAGGCCATTTCATTTACGCTCCTATTTTACATTTGTGCTGTTACAGTTTGACGTTTGCATCACTTTACTTTATGTCCCTACTCTCCAACCATTTCTAAGCATTTATAAACTGTACCAGTCTGTGGCGAGGTGGTGGAACTAAATGAAATGATATGCACAAGAACAATGCGTGCATCATACTTTTACTCGTCATATGGTGGTAAATACCATTGAAAGCTACTCCAATTATTCTAAATGTAATCTGAGGTCTTTGTCCATTTGTGGATGTTAATTGGTGTAGGTTAATTAAAATACAAAATAAATTGAATAGTAATCACTTACAGTTACTGTAAAGTTAAAAGAAAAAAATATGTAGTTAAATGACACTTCCTTTATAAAATGTTGATGATTACAAAGAGGTTACATCTGAATACATTCTTCTCAGTAAAAAGCTTATATATATATAAAATATTCTGTAGCTTTTTGTTGCACAGAAATACATTGAGAGAGGCTCCATTCAACTGGCAGTATTTGCTCAGATTCTGAGTCTTATTTTTGAGTGGTTTGAGTGGCCAATCAAATCATTGTGTATTGCTAAGCGACCACGCTGAGGCAGTTGGCCATGTTGTCGAATAAGATAAAATGCTGTGCTCTAAAGGGAATACTTGTGTACTAACTCTCACTATTATGAGTGCATCAGTGTGTTCACACTAGCAAGTACAGAAACATGCAGTGAACTACAAGTACCAGGATGATGCACTCAAAACGCCCCATAAAAGAAGTGTAAAACTCCACCCTAAACGGTCGCCATCTTGTCTACGTAGAGAAAGGGGCGGGGCCATCGACATAAAGAATTTTCAAATCAAAGCATCTGAAGAAGCTGCACAAAAACACATTCATTTCTGGGTACAATAATTAAAGCTGCAGATATTTTGGAGGGTGACGTGTTCACATGCTGCGGTTATGTCCGGTCAGTGTGATTAGCAGTGTGCGGATTGAAACAAACACCCCTCTGTCAAAATTACTGCACTACACAAGTAAGAGTCCGAACATGTAAGAACACTATTTGTTAGTGTACTGAGAGAAGTATGTCATTTCTATTAATCAAGTCATTTAGGAACCACTGACAAAAGTTGTCAACGGTACCCAGCCCTGATGATAGTTCTACTATCACTCAGCATGGAGTTGACCTGAATGTAGACTTGTGAGTGTTCCAACTGTCGTACTAACACACTTTTGTGATTGCATCAGTGCGTTAACCCTGACAAGTACAGAAGCATGCAGAAACATAAAACTATCACGACGATACATTTAAAACGGTCCAAAAAATGAGTATGAAACAGCGGACACTTTTCATACTTAACGGTCGCCATGTTGGCTACATAGTGGAAAGGAAGGGACCACCAACATGTTTCAAATTAAGGCGTTTAAGGATGTGGCAGCTGTTTCTGAACATCACACAAAAGTGTTTATTTTTCCCTAAGTAGCACCAAACTGCTGCTGGATTGAAGCCATCAATGTGTTTATTGAGTTTGTGAACCAGAGGACACGAAAACATGTCACGGTCTGGATAAAATAATTAATTAGCAGAAGATATGTTGGCGGTTGATGCATTCAAATGCTACAGTTATTTCCGGTCAGTGCAGAACAGCATTGTGTGGTTTGAGACAACACGACCCAGTTAAAATTCAAGTACTACAAAGTAAGAGCCCTAACATGTAAGAGCACTTTTTGTTAGTGTACTGAGGGAAGTATGTCATTTGGAAAACAGCGTTGGTTTGATGTAATGGGAACATTTCTTCTTTGTGATCTACATACTTTTACATTACTACATAAGTTTCACAGTAATCAGTGTAGAGTGCTGTAGTTAGGTTTACACTTTTCAGCTTTATATGCCAATTCAAAACATTTGTTAGAAAAGTAAGTCAAAAGTTATCAAGTGTATCAAGTTACATTTCTTTAATTAAGTAATTCGAATAGTTGCATTACTTATAATATTTTTTAACGTGGTTAAAGTGGCAACCAACTGACCTCACCCATCGGTTTGCGAAGCCTCGAATTTGGCATTTCGGCGGTTGCCATCTTGGTCTTTTGGAATCAGAAGTGACCGTGTTCGGACGAGCTATGACTCTGATTTACTGTGACTGGGAACCTGAGGACACTACGCCCGCCCACCTATAACAGAAACCTGATTGCACCACAAGCCTGTCAATCAAACAGACATGCCCCCAAAAATACCACTCAAATATCGAATTAATTATGGGATTATTTTTGATCAACCACCAGAACATGGATCAGGAGTGAATCTAGCAGATGGCACCATTTTCACTTGTGGAATTTTTTTTATTGACTTTTTTTTTTAATGAGAGAAGTTGAATGGGAACCTTTGGAGCCACAGACTTTTTTGGAGCCAGCCCCAAGTGCCCACAGTGGTATTTGCACTTCAAGGCACTTCTGCATTGGCTTATCTTTTTAAACCCTGAGGCCATGTCCACTTTTATATACACTCTGTGTGTTACCAGGCAAGTGCTGCGAATTTTTCAAAAAACAATTCAGCCTTAGTTTTATCAGTCCACCCAACATTTTTAGTGAATGGTAGATTTATAAACAGAAATGTTAACCATGCTGCAGTTACTCTGCAAAGCTTTTACTGTGGACTTCTTTTTGACCTTATTGCTAAAGCACAACGCAAATTATTCAATCATAGCTGGGTGGCAACCACAGCGCTCAACACCATATAGTGAATGTGTGAATAATGTATTTAATATAGACAAAGACCATACAATAATGTGTCTGTTATTAGTTAAAAAAAGATTATGTAGAAAAGGGTCACAAAGTTAAAGACAAAATAAACACAAAAGCAGATAACTCCAAAATATTTCACTTACTTTTGCCGCTATAACTGGATTTAAACACCTGTCTGGTTTTATTATTGTAATTAGTCCTTCATGTTATTGAAGACATGAAGGGAGGATCTGAATTCCTGTCATTCAGTTCCCAAATACAGATATTATCCTTACATGCCAGGGGCTTCCTTTACCAAAACATTAGTCCACTGTGTATTTATTTTTCTGCTCTTGCTTGAAATCTTACAGTGCTTTCAGACTAAGCACTTTTAGTTGACAGCGTTTTTCTGAAATATGTCAAGGCTAATCTGTTTTGGGGTTTAATCTATGCCAGGAGGGTGTAGAATGGATTGTCATCATTAACAATTTCTGTTCGTTGATGTTTCCTCTGTGCTGCCCAACACGCCACATTCCGCCTGCAAAGGGAAAATTCCCCACAAATATTTAAAACCATGCATGCATAAATAACTCAGATACCAGTAAAATTGGCCCCTGTATCATTGGCCAAACTGTAGAGGTTGTCATGGTGGCACAATGAGCTGATTACACATTTGAATCAATTAGTCTGATAAAGTTCCAGCCTTAAACTGTTTGTAAGGTTGAATATAAAAGCATGTCAATACTCAAGGAGGGATAAACCATTAACCTATGACAGCATGCTGTTTTTTTCCCTTGAAGTAAGACTGATCTCGTGGGTCTAACTCATAACTTGCAGGACTTATCTCTGACGTGTGTCTTAGTTGCTGTTTGCGTGCGTGTTTGTCCACACCTGCTGCCTGACAGCAGCCTGTCAGCTGCAGTTTCTCTTTGATAATGGACATCAATATAATATTTTTTAAGGTCCAACAAGTGAGGAGATGTACAAAAAGCAAGCACGTGTTTTTTTGTTTGCCTTCATGCAGCACGAGACACAGAGACACACGCAGAGAGGGAGGGAGATAGAAGCCCAGAAAACCCTGCACCTGGTAAACTATCATCATGATACACAGAGCCTACACTGGGATTTTGCTATGATTCTACAGTACAAATGTGATCACAGATCATTTCCCTGTTTATTTTAGCTGTGAACCGTGTGCAACTCACGCGAAACATAGGCGTTGGTTTTATTTTATAAATGATGCACCACATACGCAAGGAGTGAGATGCACATCTCAGCTGGTAGTGTGGCTTCTCTAATCCTTTAATATGGATGCCTTCAAAGCTTTTCCGCCAGACTGAGGATGCTGAATTCTCTGCCCTCTCTCCCCCTTGCCCCATAAAGTCTGAACATTGTCCCAGCCCTCTCCCTTTAACACACAAGCACACCCATATCCAGCACCAGCACTTTCTAAAAATAGACTCAGTTACAATCTTTGCACTATGCACTACATTGTACATATATATATATATATATATATATATATATATATATATATATATATTTGCAGTCAAGCATCACTGTGGTTGTTGTCTGTTTTTATTGTTACATATTCATACTTTTCTTGTTTTATCTTTTTATTTTTGCACACCGAGGGACTGAGAAACAATATTTCGATCTCTCTGTATGTCTTGTTGTCTTGTGGTGAATTGACAATAAAGTTGAGTTTGACTTTGAAATGAAATGATGTCATGCAGCAACATATAACGCACACGCCACGCTGGCAGTGTGTTCCAGGCCTTAAAGGATCAGCTGCTAATGCTGGTGCCTGGTTGAGTTGTTGGGTTTTTCTCTAGAACATGGCGAGGCTCTGTTGTCAGGACTTAACCACGTTAAGTGCCCTGAGATGACTTGTTGTAATTTGGTGTTATACAATTTTTTTTTGAATTGAAATCGAATTGAATTTTGTTGGGACACAACGGACCAACAGCATATTAGTAGGTAGAGTGTTCTGGCTTTGCAGTAAATTGTTTACATTTACATGTATGCAGTTAGCGGACAACTTGGTTGACATATAAATGAAGTTGAATCCAAGCCACAGCAGAAGATGCCTTTCAGAATAAGTGCATATTTCCTTTCCATGTTTCATTTGAGACAAGTGCCACAAAGCAGCAGTGCATTAAAGAACACTTACAGTAAGTGCATGGAAAATTATTTTATTTTTTGAAAGGCAGCTTGATAAAGAAGGTATTCCAAGAGAATATAGCCGAGAGTAACAGTTATACCAAGCTGCATATTTGGATTATCCAGAGAGAATAATTTTGAACAAAATGTAATTTAGAAGTGCCGATATTACTGCGTCAACCTGCTCCACTGTCACTGGAGTATTAAGGCAAGCCAAGGTCGGTCTTGGATATGTCACACAACAACACAGATTTATGAAAACCACGATTTTCTTATCCTCAGGCAGCTCTGGTTTCCCACTTTGAGAATTGGGATGGAAATTTTTTTTTTCACACAGAAGTTCTGGATGAGTGCTATCTACATTGATCACCTTCAGCAACAATCAGTCCTTTAAGATATGAAAATAATCCCTTTCTTTAAGTCTCTCCTCCAATGCCACTCTAAAGCAACAGAGCGCCGGGGCCGGTGTGCTCTACAACACAGCGCTCGTAGATGAGAGATGGAGACACAGCTTCTAAGACTCTTCTTGGCATGAATTACGTTGTCGCTCGTCGCTGAGACATTACTTTTCATTTGGTGTAGATGTGGGTCTCCTGCCGGAGTGTGTGAGAGCTGCTTATTAAATGTGTCTGAAAAGGCGAGCAGGAAGGCAGCGGAAGACACTTTCTGAATGGCTGTTGTGACAACTTAATTTGCATTCTGCAATTAAGGCTGTCTGTTAACCTCCCCTCATCCCCCCCCCCCCCACACACACACACAGACACACACACACACACACACACACACACACACAACGAACACGGCAAAAAAAATGACATTCGTACACCATCACACATACTTATACACACACTGAACAGGGGCCACTGGTAAACATTTGCCCTCATGTGAATTCGCTCTGTTGCTGTGGTGAGTGATTATCAAAGACAACACAGCTGATGTCTCATACAGATAGCTTTAGTTTGCATAACTGAAGAAGAGAAAAATAATTACATTTTTACAATGACAACTATGGAACTTTACATAGTCTGTACGAGTGCTAAGTTATAGGCCATCGAGGGAACAAATGAAGTCAGGATAACTTAAGACATTAAGATCCATCCTCTGGAGACAAGCCATTTTATAATCGTAAAAATGTGTATATATTTCACAAGATAAAGAAACACAAAATATTTCTGACATTAGAGTCACCCTCTGGGGACCACAGATGTTTGACACCATCTCATGGGATTTGATTTGACAGTCAGTGAGATGAAGTATTTCAGTCTGTTGAAAAGAAAAGCCTACATGAAAAGAAAGCCTGAACAAACAAGCAGTTCCTACAAAGTCCACTCGGCTTAGGTGTGTATGGAAGGGGCATCCTCCAGGCACCACTGTCCGGCCCAACAGAGGAATTATGTGTGCTGAGGTAAGAGTAGAGTTGCGGTTGGCAGGAAGAAAAGATGAGGCAGTGAGGAAGTTGGCACCAGCACTCAGGACAGGAAGAAAGTGAAATGCAAGGCAGGCAGCTCAGGAGGCACAGGCAGCAGTAAGACAGGCAGAGGTGGTGGGTAGGCAGCAAGGAAGAGGAGGCTTAGGTCTGAGGACAGGAGGTCCAATGTGGAGTCAGGCTGGCAGAAAGGAGGAAGCTAGTGAGTGATCAGGTGCGTCGTGAGGAGGATGCAGAGAGATGCAGCTGCTCAGGGTCAGCAGGGCCAGTGGGTGAACTGGGAGAGTGTAAAGAAGAAGACTCAGTTGGAAGGACCTGTGGTCCATGGAGTCGAGTGTTGTCAATTAATCTGTTAACAGACTGTAATACTGCTTATTGATTAACTTAGCTTTTATGAACAAATTCTGTTAAAGTTCAAGACATTTCTGTTTGTGTGTATGTGTGCACATTTATTATAATAACAGCTTAATTCCTCATATAACTTCACTTCAGAAGTGTTAATGCCTCTCAGATATTGGCTCATATGTGTGCACGTACCTTTTCAGACAAAATTTACAGTTTAGATATTAGTCCCTGGTACCAGAGTGATGCTCTGTAATTATTAATCCCTATTAATTAAACATGTTTAGCTGTTATGAGACTTGTGGGAGCAGATGTAGTTATTCATACAATAATTGTATGTTATTAATTGTATGTTATTAATACATTAAACATGTATGAATAACTACATCTGCTCCCACAAGTCTCATAACAGCTAAACATGTTAATGGTTGAGTCCACACAGCACAACATATTTTGTAACCATAGTAATAAAATGACAGCATCTATTGAATGCATTTATATAAATCAGTATGTTTAATTTCATTGTTCAAATGTAATTGGCTTGGCTAGGTGTATTTACCATTTTGATTTGAATCTAAATTTGTACTGTACAAAGTGATGCACACTTTCCCTGTTGAATTTCTTTGTAACTCTGTATGCTGCACATTGCATCATATTCCACACAACACTCTCCTTTATAGTTAACGCACAGCCGCTATGAATGCTGTCTGAGGTATTCAGTATGTGTGCAGTGTGACTGTTTATAAGTGGCTGACATTAGTAAAGGCCTCGGGGCAACCTAAGTCCACAGCTGTCAGCTCAGAGGTGCTGCAGACTCTAGTCTGATGTCACCTCCAGACACACAGCTCTACTATACAAACTGTCATCTCCCAGTCAGTCCGCACACACTGCAGCACAAAACAACCGCTTAACACACCATCACAAATACATTTGGAATTAATTTAATGTCAGATGATTTCTGAAACCTGAAACAACAGTTTTGTATACAATAGTAGGATGAACAGGCATTAGTAATGTCAAAAATGAAAGGGGAAACGGAAACACGTTTAAATATCCAGTGTTAAACAGCAATTTGAAAATGAAAAGTGAAATTGAAAATTAGATGTTTGATTGTAGATGTGTAGATTGAACATGTAAGTTGAAATAAAAACATTTAAGAGTAAATTAATTCTGGAAATATAAAGTTATCTTCACACCGCTACCTGTACTTGATGTCAAATAAGTGATTTTGTAGGCGTCTCGTCATCATTGTATCTATCATGCTGAACTGTTCCGACTCATCATAAAACATGGGAATGTACTGCAAAGTCCTCTAATGTTTAACACTTGTTTGTGGCTTCTGTATCAGCATCAGGTCAAACTTTTCTTCATTTCCTGAAAAGCTCGACTGCTGGGCTGCTGACAAGCTCTCTGAGAACCAGTGGTTTACTAGCAGCTTCAGTATTATATACTCAGCTCTACTCAGATTTATTTATATACCACTTTTGATACAACAATCCCAAAGTGCTTCACAGAGCAAGCTAAAAGAAAACTTTAACAACACAAATTGTTGACAATTGTTCGCAATTAAACCCCAAACTATAAGTAAAACAGTAAAGCCTCCATTAAAAGCCAAGCTAAAAAAAGATTTGTCTTTTGAAAATGTTCACAGAAGTGGAGTCCCTCAGATCCTCAGGCAGGCTGTTCCACAGCACTGGTCCACAATGACGAAAGTGTACTCTCCATAGGTTGTTGTGGAGATTCTGGGTATAACCAGGAGGCCAGCAGTGGAGGATCTGAGGGATCTGCTGGGTACATTTCTTAAAAGTGAGTCTGTGAGGTAGGCTGGTGCCAGTCCATGCAGTGATTTAAAAACCAGCAAAATAATCTTAAAAACAATTCTAAAAGTGGCAGGCACCCAGTGAAATAACTTTAAAATAGACGAAATATGTTTTCTGCGTTTGATCTTTGTCAGCACACGAGCTGCTGCTTTCTGGACAAGTTGGAGACAGCTGGTACTTTTTTAGGAAGACAGAACAGGAGGGCGTTGCCGTAGTCGAACCTATAGGTAATAAAAGCGTGCATAAGCTTCTCTGTATCGGCTTGTGAGAGAAATAGCCTGATTTTAGTGATGATAAAAGGATAGTTTTGTTGTATTTCTAATGTGAGTCTCAAAGCTGAGGTCCCAGTCCATGATAATTCAAAGGCTTTTCACCTGGTCTTTGGTGTAAAGGGCTACAGAATGGAGGTGATTGGACAACATTTCTCTCTGGGCTTTTGCTCTAATTATTATAACTTCTCTTCTGTCAGGCCCTGTAGCTACGGCAACAGAGAAAATCAAACAACATGTAGTGGACATATATTAGTGACAATGAAGCTTGTTTTTTTCTGCCAGAGAAAACATTTACCCAGACTGAATCAGCTAAAGCTCCACAACGGTCAGAGCTAAACTGAAGTTTTCCAAGAGTTCTGTTTCTTTGCCAATGTCTTGTCAACTTTGGACCTTTTCTGGACTTTGCTTTCCCTTTGCATTGTGTTCACCTGTCTGGCCTTTGTATTTTCAACAAATGTTTGTGAGTAAAGTTCCTTGTTTGTTTCACACCTGCCAGGGTCCTATTTTAAATCTTAATGCTCATTTTGAAGATATTGTGCAGAACATTTGTAACTGAGAAGTGAAAGGAGGATTGAAAGAAGACTGCACAGAGAAGGCAGACACAGGTTTATTATGGTTGTTGATTCTTGGAAATGACCTGGCAGAACTAGACATCATGGATGAGCTAATGAAGGAATTGGGAGCAGGTGCGAGGGTAAGTGTGGAGGTCAGAGGGAGAAGGGAGTGGCAGGCTCCAAAATGGCAAACAAGCTGCGAGACATCTGGCTTGTTAACGATAAAGTGAGTAGGCCTGGAAAGCAGACGAGAGCCGGAGGCAACAGCAGCAGAGACAAAATGTTGCGGTCAAGTTGGACAGTTTCCATCAGCCCTCAGTTTACACTGATAGTCATCCTGTTGGATCTGATTCTGATTTGATAGGATGTTATCAGACCCATACACCAGCCTGCACACAGACTCCAGTTGTTTAGACTGTAACAGGTAGCCTATTAAAATGCTAAACAGTCTCTGTTCATGGTTCAACCTCCACTTTACGTGCATTCTAATGGAAATCAACATTGTATCAGTTTGCAGCAGTAAATAAATCAGCTGAGCAGACCTGTCCTTCTAAAACTGCATAAATACATTGCAAACAGTAGTCAAATACAGAGCATTTGTTTTTATTACTGAAATGTCAGTTACCAAAAGTTTGTTGTTGTTTATTTCTTCAAGAATTAAATCAGTCAACAATTCTGCAAAGTCCTTGTTCATCACAAACAAAAACTGTGGAGACCAATATACAGGAAAGGGGAAAAAGTAGGAAAGGTTACGGCAAATCAAAATGATATGTGTTACGGATTAGAAATCACAGAAGAAATGACAGTTTGTTGTAATCTTATTGTATTTTCAGCAATATTTTATGAGTGTTTCATGATTATCACAATAATATGGCTGGTTAAAATCCTCCACTGACCTCCACTCTACATGCACTCAAAACCTGGCATGGCAGCAATTTTGATGGCTGGTCTATTAGCAAATGTGAATATTTGAGTTTGCTAGTTTTTTATAACAGCAAAGTTTGAATTTAAAGGAATTTGAATGTTGGTCAAACAAAATAAAACAATTCAAATATGTTAATCTATTCATATTTGATTGAGATATTTTTATGTTTAAAAAAATTGTATTGACTAAATTAATTAAATTATAAAGAAAATAACTGTCATATGTATTGATAGTGAAAATAATCATTGTTTTTTTTACCTTACAGTGCTTCTATGAAGGTTTTCTGTGTTTAAATTACTTGACAGAAATAAACTAATTTGCTAGAACACAATTTTCTAAAAATTGCTCAATATAAATGAAAATAATAAAGTCTTTCCAGCTAGATTTTGAGGAGTGAACTCAAGCCACAAGAAGGAGCATGGAGGACCCACCAGTGTGCCTCTGGATATTCCACTCCAGAGGCACACATTTCTAACAAATTGGCAATCAAATAATGTAAACTAAAATAGATTGGAGTAACTTTGGGCTTTTGGGGCTCCCAAGCAGTTGCCTGCTTTGCATAGTTGATGATGAAGCTTTGGATAATACAATTCATTGGGATTTTTTTGTACCTTAACAATTGTAGCATGCAAATCGGATACCAGCAAGTAGTCCCTGTATGAGTCAAAAGTAACAATTATTAGGTTGAAATTATGACAAATAAAGTGAATTTAGTCAGGTCTGAATCTCATAAATTTGACAAAATGTCAGCTACTGCCGTGCCTGACACAAAGTCTCAGTAGTTCTAATGGTGTATGAAACGTCTAATAAATAAGACTTGTACTCCATTGGTTGTTAAGTAAAGGCCCTACTGTCAGGTACTGTTCTGTTTAAAAAAGCTGTCTGCTGGATGTGTGTGTATTACTGTGCCGATCGATCAGGAGCAGTCAGAGAATGGACCGGAGCAGTGGTGTGTTGCAGCTCAGCCTTTTGTGAGCTTAACAGTTGCAGCAGTTTGGGGTGCAAAGGAAAACTGGGCCAGTGGGCCATTAAACTGCGGCCAGAGGAGTGTCTGCATGTAATGGCTATTGAACAGGCTGCTTCAAACAAGGGGTAATCAAAGCCGAGTGCAATTACACACTCCTTTGTGCTTTTCCAAAGCCAGGACATTATGCCCTGAGCTCTTCCCATCTAATGACACAGGTAAAGAATCAAGCAGAGTTGAGGGAGAAAAGTGGCAGAGCAGGGATGCAATTATGTACCAATTGCAAGGTGGTGTTTGCAATTTAGCCTCATGACAAGAATGATAAATGAAAGAAAAATACTTGACTGTTGCAAATGTGTGAAATTCTTTCCTTATCAGCCCTTCTTTGAATGATCATGTCGGTCACATGTACAGTGAATTGGCATGTCTCTGCCATGCTCATGTTCTTTTAAGGTAGGTAAACTAAAGTCACGTTTCCCTGTCAAATTGTTTTGCGCTGTCACACTTTTACACTACTTAATTTTCAGTGAACACTCACTCACACTGAAATGCTCTTCTCTACACTCATTCATGTTAATTGCCTCTGAACTTTCCTAAACTGTAGTTTCTTTTGATGTTTTGTGCATTTCTATTATGGTGCTTTCAGTCTTTTCCTCTGACTTTCATAAACAACTTCTACTCTTCTACAACTGCTCTGTTTTTATAATAACACTCTGTTGCCCATTTCATACAACTTGCTATAATTCCATGAGCATTACACGGTAGCAGCCGACATGCCTTAAAGGACCTACATATGGTCCATTTTCAGTCCATTAACTACAAATTACATTTACTACATCATAGCCACCCATCCTGAAAAAAACTTGTTCACTTAAGTTCCAAGAGTAAGAATTTAGCTCACTAGCTTCACAACTTTTTGTAGAATAAAAAAAAAAAACTATCAGGGATGGTTGACTTGTATTGAAGAACTTTGAACACAACAATTTACATTGTCTTGTAGGACCTCAGGTTTTAACCATATACAGTAGATCAATTAATATTGTAACAGGGCAGGAAGTGTAGGACTTAACAGCACGACTCGGAAACACAGCTTTGGTTAATATATTTTACTGAGAACAGTTCAGAACAACCAGAGGTGACAGTGTCCAGGGAATAATCAAAAAGGCAGAGTAAAAAAAACAAACAAAACATTCCTGAAGAAGTCAAAACCAGTTATCAGTCCACTCAGGCAAGGGGCAGGCAAAGACAGAGACGAAAAGACAAAAACTCAGGTCACACACTAACAAACTCACGGCTAGGAAACGCTGGAACAGAGAGCTGCAAAGACGTGAGGGGAGAAACAGGTATATATACACAGGAGGCCAGAGAGACAATAGGATGCAGGTGGAAACAATCAGGGCAAGGCAGACAATCACAGAGGGTGGGAAAACACAAATGACCGGAAGTGAAGTGACCTGAAATGACACAAGAGGTAAGTACCAAAATAAAACAGGAAATAGAAACAGAAAATTGCAAAAATAAGAGAGAAAAAAAACTTAACAGGATGTGACAAATATTTAAACTTATCAAGGATCAGTGTACTGCCACAAATACACAATTAACCATCCATCCATTATCTATACCGCCCTGAACTGTCAGGATCCCTGTTTGACCTTATGTGTTTTAACCTTTGTTCCCCCCCGGTCTTCTCTCCTCATATGTTCTATCATTTCCCTGTTTGTTGTGGTATGCCATGTGCTTGGTGTTTTGGTCTGTGTTTCTCCACTTCCTGCCTCCAGACACGTCCCATGGCCACTCCCCTGATTGGTCTGCACAGCTGCTGTACGTTTTTAATCCTTTTTTTTCCTCGTCTGGTTCTGACCTCAATTTTTGCCTGCCTGCCTCAGCAGCCTGTCAGCGTGCCTGCAGTCTGCCTGACCCGTCCCCTCGTCTTGACTCGGACCTACCTGATGTCCTGCGGAGATCCATGGAGATCCCACCGTCGACTCTCACCTGCTGTCCCGTGTCGGTCCACGGAGGTCACCAGTCAGCTCCGACCTGTAAGTCCTGAATCAACCCACGGAGATCATCATTGACGTCGAGCCTGCTGCTCCCAGTGTGGTTCGGACTCAGCCCAGCAGAAGAACTCTGCCTGCCCCTGCTGAACTCTCTCTCTCTCTCTCTCTCGCTCTCTCTCAATTTTGAAGTGAGGTGACAATGTTAACCACTGCACCACTGTGCCGCCTACAGTTAACCATAACATGATTAACATGTTAAAACTACTGCAGGCTGCAGTGCTCTGAGCTGAAAGCCAACATCTGCATGTTTATTTTGGGGTTACTACCTCTCAGACAGCCGCTTGCAGGTTCTGCCTTCTGCTCACATGCTGCCTGGAATAATCTCATTTTGGGCAGCGTGCGATTATTAAACAGGCTTTCACACAGGCAAAAGACACACAGACACACACACACACACACTTCTCCACAATCACAAAACACCTTTCATGTATGTTGAGTTTTGGCCTCATCCAATTTTCTCTATGATTTCACATCCATTACAGATTGAAAAATCCATAAAAATCCAGCTGTGATGCGATAAAGACTGTAGTCTGCATCAGGTCCGATTAACATGACTGAACAATAATCAACGTTATTATTATTATACAAATAGAGTGAATAGAATAACAGAGAACCACATTAAATTATCAATGTAAATGTTAAAACAACGTGCAGTAGTGGCAAATAGATGCATGGAGAGCAAAAGAGACTATAGGTCCGTTCTTGAAAACCTCTCCTCTGAGAGCGCAGCACTGTACTTCGATCATCATCTACTTGGTCATTAAGGACTTCTCTTGATTTCACAGGGAGGCAATGAAGGGAAGCTGATAGAGGAGAAATACTCTTTTTCTCACTTTGGGTGAAGTGGAAGCTTTTCAGAGAGTTATTGGGACATCCTGATTATGAGGAATTAAAGTAGTCCAGCCTGAACGTAACAACAGTATGTATTCGTTTTTGAACATCGCTCTGAGACATAAATGAATGTAACGGGGTGTCATCTGCACAGAAATGGAAATTTATGCAGTGTTCCTAATAATATTGTCTAATGGGAGCATGTATAAGATGAAAAATATCAGACTGAGCAGAGAGCCCTGTGGAACTCCATGACTAACTTGTATGTGTGTGAAAGATTAATTGTTGACATTAACAAATTGAAATCTATCCAGTAGATATGATTTGAACCAACCTAGTGCCATCCCTTTAATCCCTTACTATCAACCAAACTGCGGCATTGCAGGCAGCGAGAATCGTATCTACAGCCCAGCAGAACTGAGTCGACTCTGGTACACGAACAAATCTGGCAAGTGGCAAAGCTCCCAAGTGGTTTGTTTGGTATTCATCGGTGCACCGGGTGCCGTATGGCATGTGCAGGGAGCGTGGTGGGCAGAAAGTCTGTACAATAGCTCGTCTCAGCAGCAGCCGAGCTGAGTGAAGTATGTAGGTTTCTGTGTTTGTTGTACTGAAAGGCAGCATTGCCAGCAGGGCCCATTTCTTGGCTGAGGCCACTTAAACAGCTGCCTATGGCTCCACCAACTGGGGGCTTCCAATGTTCTTTTGAAAGTCTGGCATTGACATCTAATTGTTGAAAACATTGTTCAAATAAAAACACAGCTCACACTGCACTTAGACAGAGAAGGGCACTCTGCAGGGGGCCGGCTCTCAAACAACCTGCTGTATTTTCAATTTTCCAACCTTGTGATTCAGTGGCTCACACTGCTGCAAAATAAATCACATAGTAACCAGGTTATAATGTTCCATGCAGACATCATAATACGATCCACAGTGGGATAAATAAGAATACGCATAATACTGTATATGCACTTTAAACCGACATAATGTCACTGATGTCATTGGATAGCAAATGCAGGTATGTTGATCGATAGCGTTACATCTAAGGTATAGCATACGCTCCTGGATTTCAGGGTAGTAAAGTAACCCCACTGTGCTCCTAATACTGTGCTGCTACTACTTAGAATTTTTGTTAATGCTGAAATCAGTGTGTAAATTCCATACATTAACACTGACATCCTCCGTCTGCCAGCCTTAAGTGTGCACTGAAAGTTGTTTAAATAAGGTAACTAATTGAATTAAAATAAGTCTTGATAAATAAAACATGGTCAAAAGTCAAAAGTGAAATTTTTAAATTAATAAAAACTGCTCCAGTGGAAAATGCCTGTTTGTAATTTGGAGGCATCAGACACATATGAACAATAACCTGGATAATGTTTGAATCACTGAGGGATATACTGTAAATCCTGAATATGGTTGAAACCAGGCTAAACTCAAGTAAAGTAAGATACTAACTGACCAATTATGGTGATGGCATGACATAGAACAAAAGGTTAATAAAAGTCAGATTAAAAAGATAAAGTATTATAAAATTGATAATGGTCACAGAATATTCTTGTGAAAACATCGTAATCCTCACAGGTGCCAGTGAACATGTCTCCCCAGAAACCAAAATTCCAAAAGACCAATTTGCAAACCAAATGATTGTAAAAAGCATCATCATATTTAAAGGAAACTATAATTAATTATAAATTGTGACTACAGAGCGTCAAAAGCTTCAATCTGAACGTATTTAAATCACTGCGGCTGCATTGAAGGTCCATGATGTATCTCATAGTACATTCACAGGTTCACAGTTTGACTCAACAACAGTAACTGTCTCCCACTTACCAAGGTAAGTTTTCTGTAATAATGTAAGCAAACAGTAAATAATCAGCTCCAAATCAACTCAAATTCTAACGTTAAAATAATTGTGCATTTTGGAGGTTTTAGGATTAGTGATTGTACAACGTACAACTGACTAAATGGTTGTATGAATACAACATGATAGTATGTAAACAACTGCAGTATTACTGGAAAAACATGCATTATGTTCAGTGTTCGTTTTCAAGCTTTTCACTGCCCAAATCGTTACACACACTCCAAAAGGGCAGACAAAGACACTCTGTTTTCTTGCTTGTTGGCAATCCTCTCAAGTGGAGTTGTCCTCGCGCCTTAATAATTCCCCCTGGCAGAGCTGATTGCTGTCGAGGTGTCACTCGAGGTGATTGACAGCTGCTCTGCTCCTGACATTTACAAGCTGTTGAGGAAGACGCCCCATCACTGTGCACTGATCTTCTTGCTGTTTGATTTAAGAAAGAAATTGGAAATCTGGCGAGAAAGGCCTCGTTTCCTGCCAGTCTTCTAAGAATTGTGTTTTACATGCAACGTTTCTGCATTACTGATTAAAGACAATGGCACAAAGTACCACAGAAATAACGTGGCTTAGTAAAAGTCTTTCGCACAAGCATCTTGGATTTCTGTCTCTGTAGAGGTTGTTGGAACAGATTTTTAACCATGACCACAATAATTACCCTTATTAAAAGGTGCAATATGTACGTTTTTTTTTAAATTTAAAACATTCAACAATTAACTAAAATATGCCACAGAATGTGAAGAAATAAGACTTCTAATTTCATCAAAGATATTTGTGTTTTGTGTTGCACAGATGTCTACTGAAGCTAGCTAGCTCCCGTCTGTAATACCACCTCGTGTTTCAGTACTGGGAGGCACTGTAGTGTCCAGTCTGCCCTCAGTCCAACATAACTGACAGAAGATGTAGTTTATTCTAACATCTTGAAAGACTGAATGGATCAATAAACAAACAATAGCTGAAACTCTTGCCAAAATACAAGAATAACATTTTTGTCTCTTCCCACCAAGACATTTGATAGCCTGGCTGCGCCGACTGTGGCTCACAGCTTCAGTTTACCTTGCTGTGAATATAGTCTGGAAACATGGCTCGCACTAGTGTTTGCATAACCACTCTGAAGGGCGGACCAAACAGCTACCACTGTCGGTGGTTAACCGCATTCTTCCCGCCCCTCCCTCGTTGTGATTGGACGGCTGGTGACAGGGAAGAGTGCAACTCTGTGAACTCAGTAACCGCAAAAAAACCCCGCTGAATGTTCAGCGCCCAGCGCAGAATACATGGTCAGCACCTCGTCAAGCTGCTAGAGTTCACGATAAACAACTTAAAAAATATGCTGTGCTCAGGAAAAAAACACGCTTTTGTGGACACAGTAAGTAGTTGCAGCGGTGGCAGAGTGTCGGCCGGTTTTGGGGTGAGCTGATTGGTTAAAATAAACCAGAGGTGAACGGACTGTGGGATGGAACATCTGCAAATGATTCTCTATGGATGGTGGTCCGACACATATTCATGGAGTGAAATTGATCAGTTCGCACTAGGCTATAAATTTCATGCTGATTGTACCACATTTCTTTTAGACTGGTAAGTAAAAGCAATTAATGGCTATGTGGCATTGGGTGGTTGTAAATGTAGTTAATTGTATACTGTTACTGACAGTGTTAATATTTAGCATAAACCTCTTTTCTACCGATGCTGTGCTGGTGCGTAATCTGGAATATGTTTCATGCATTTGCACACCAAAAAATAGATTGCACTGGCACCAGACAGGTCCACATGATTGCTGGTCAAAAAGTAGAAACCTCTGACATCAGCGGCTGTGGGAGGGTCAAGGACCAAGTGTAGATTGGATGGAGATGGTTTGAACTGTACTGGAATATGAATATAACACTCAGGGTTACTTGGAAATTCCAACATTAAATCTTAAATATTTTATAAAACAAACTAAATGGGATTTTTTTTTTTAATCAACATAATATGACAAATGGCAATGGCTTTATGTCTTACTGTAGTGTGAAAAGGCAGTTGAAATGAAAAATAAACACAACTTTGTCATTTGGTGTCAAAAATATATATTTTGAGTAGATTCAATTGCAGTGTGTGTGTGTGTGTGTGTGTGTGTGTGTGTGTGTGTGTGTGTGTGTGTGTGAATGTGAAGACATTCAGATGCTCCATTGATAAAATAAGGGAAAATGTTATAACCTGACCCATTGTTGTAGTCACCACTTTTTAATCACACAAAGTTTGGTTCCCAAACTTGTCGAAGTGCAAACTGGTTCTCAAAAAGCAGAACTGGCTCTACACCATCACTGGCACATGTAAAGGGTGCCATGGAAACATGACCAATTATTAGCAACAGCAGTAGCAGCAGCCTGGACTGTTGGTTGGGTCCTTGGACTCATGCTGTTGATGCCAAACTGTGAGCCTAACACCTTCAGCCTCAGTAAAAGTGGAAGATCATCAGACTAGGCTCTGTATCTTCATCTCCAGTTTTGTTGAGCCTTGTGCACCCCTTGCAGCCTCAGATTTCCTTTTTTGTCTTGCAGGAATAAAACCCGACGCGGCCTCCTGCTGTTGTAGTCCATCCACCTCAAAGTTGGGTGTGTGGTTAACTCGGAGTTGCTTTTATGCTCAGGTTAGTTTTAAAGAGTTGTTTTTCGAGTTACCTTTCAGTCCGTTCGAAACAGTCATTGAATCACTGAATGTTTTTTAGTTTTTTTACCATTCCGAGTAAAATGTTGTGACTGTTGGGGTGAAAATCCACCAGAAATCATGCTATGGTCAAAGTTTCTGAGATCACATTTTTCCCCCTTTTGGATGTTTGATGTTAACATTAACTGAAGCTCTTCAAGTTTGTCTGTAGTGTGTTGCATTATTACCATATGATTGGCTGATTGCATAATTTCATGAAAAAGCAGGTGTAAAAGTTTTACAATTTTTTTTTTTTAGGAAAATAGTTCAAACTATTTAAAGCAACAGCCTATTGTGCAACTATTTACCTCAAAATAACATTAATGGTGATGTTACGTTCCCCGACTGATGTGTAGGGAAGGCGGGGAGTAAAAATGTAAATAAACTCGGGAAAAAGGATCCTGAAAATGAATGAATAAACAAGTGATTTATTAACAATAAATCAAACAACCATATAAGGCACAAACTTAAAACTACTTTCCAAAAGCAGAAAAGCAGAATAAACAAAGGTGATTTCTTAACAATAATTCAAACAACCATATAAGGGACAAACTTAAAACTACTTTCCTAAAAGGGGAAAAGTGACACTACAGCAATGCTCAATCTACCACAATACACAATCAAGCTAAATGGTCACCTACCAACACACTGGCACACCAAAACACCTACACACACACAAAATGTAACATGTAGCTGGCTGTCTGCCTGGCTTCCCCAGCCTCAGCAGATTGACCACAGCCGCGTTCAATCGGGGGTTTGAGCTGGTAGCTGCAGGCAGGAACATGGGAGTCACCTGTAGGGACCCTAAGGGTGGAGAAAGAGAGAGAGCGCACAGGACACACACACGTAACAGGTGAATAGCACCTCTTTCGTTCGCCCTCCACACACAGAATGTGTGTTCTTGCACAATATGTAACTTTGGCTGATCAGGTACAATCTCCTGCAAAAAGTGCAAAATGCTTTGTGACACTAATTACAGATCTTCAGCTCGCCAAGTATTCTCAGTACAAACATCATAGCAAAGTCAAAAAGACTGAAGAGGACGATGATGGAGGAAGCTAAGAGGAGAAAAAGAGAAAGTGACCGAGCAAGAGGCCAGACTAAATATTGGCTTTTACAGAGAGCTTCGTGAAATTAAAGGCCACAATGGTTGAAGCCGAGCTGACCTTCTTACTGTTGGACTAGTAAGTCGTATTTGCTGGCTTGCTATGTGTTGTACTGTTGCACTTTTTGTTTGGCTGTTGTCAACTTGCTAGTTTTTGATCATGTGTCAAGTTACCAAGGTTTTGTTACATCCCCAGGGGGCCTCGGAGTTGCAGGCAGCCAAATAAACAATCCTATAAGTGAAACTCAGTGATTTATTTACAAAGAAGATAACTTAAAGACAAACAGCCAGAGGCGCTGTCAAACAAAAGACCGATCTAATTCAACTAAAAAGGCCAACTGGTAACCTCTGCTGCTAACAAACTAAACTTAAACACAAAGAAGAACACCCTCCCAGCCACAGGGAGGAAGTAAATGGTCTGTACTTGTATAGTGCTTTATCATCTTTTGGTCTCAAAGCGCTTTAACATGGTTTTCCCATTCACCCACTAATGAGACAGATCACCATGCAAGGTGCTGCCATTAGGAGAACATTCACACACTGATGGTACACCATCGGGAGCAACTTAGGGTTCAGTGTCTTGCTCAAGGACACTTAGGCATGTGGACAGGAGGAGCCGGGGATTGAACCACCAACCTTCCGATTAGTGTGCAACCCACTCTACCATCTGAGCCACAGCCTCCCAGTGACTGACAATCACTGCCAATGTGATTCACAGGCTGCTACAACACGCGTCATATGACCGACTGGCAACCATTGCATGCTCCACCAGGTTTTTAAAATCTGCCCCTGATGAGCAATCACAGTCCGGTGTGGCCAATCACCCAGCTGAGAGGAGGAGGTGCCTGGAGATAAGAGCACACACACTTGGACAGACTAGGTAGGTAGGTCGGTCGGTCGGTCTCCTTGTGCTAAGCTAGGACAAAGACACCATGTAATCACAATATTTCTGGAGTGGACACAGGAAGTACCCACAATGTCATATTAGTAATATCATTTTAATTCAAGATCCTATTTTTTTTTACACTTTTCTTGTTTTATTTGGAATCTGGATATTCATAAGGGGATATGTTTGTGGATTTGTCCCTTCGGGATGGGAATGAGCCCAAGTGAAGGAGCTTCGGTATCTTGGGGTCCTGCTCAGCAGTGAGATAGGATGAAGCCAGAGGCTGACAGGTGCATAGCTGCAGCGTCAGCAGTAAAGCAAGCATTGTACCACACCATTTTGGTGAAGAGCTGATACGGAAGTTTTCGATTTATCCATCGATATAAGTTCCAACCCTTATGGTCATGAGCTTTGTATGGTGACTGATAGAATGAGATTGCAGATACAAGCAGCTGAAATGAGTTTTCTACGCAGGGTGGCTGGTTTCAGCCTTGGAGAAAGGATAAGGATCCCCAACACTTGGAGGGGAGCTCGGAGTAGAGCGGCTGCTTCTTTGCATTAAAAGGAACCAGTTGAGATGGTTCAGGCATCTGATTAGGGTGCCTCCTGGATGTCTCCTACTGGTAAGAGAACACAGACTAGACCAAGAACATATTGTTGGGATTACATATTTAATTTGGCCTGGGAACGCTATAGGATCATGTAGCAGGAGCTATAAAATGTTGCTCGGGAGAGGAATGTCTGAGTTTACTTGGTTAACCTGCTGCCACAATGACCCGATCCCAGACAAAGAGCAGAACATATTGTTTTGGTGTTTATTACTATCTTAATAATGCGCCCTTAAAATACCAGTAAGATACTCTGCCACTGACTCAAGATCAGGTTTTTGTTGGTCAATTGCGGAATCCCTTTCTGCTGCCTGAAGATAACAGTGCACCATACCTAATTTTAAAAACAAGACCATGAGTGCACATAGTGGGTGCAAGTACACTTGCTATTTACACAATGTGAGCACTGAAGGAAAAAAAATGACAACTGTGTTGTTCTGAAACTAGCAAAGACAAGTGTATTGCACGTGGCACCGCTTTGCTCCAGGTGGAAGATAAAGCAATATAATTCTAAAGTCATCACAGGATTTACAGACTGACTCCATACCTAAGTCATACCTCTGGACAAATCACCTAATGTAAAAATATTAATGATTACAGGATCCTTCAACCTCAACCATAAATGAGTGGAAAGTATTAGATCACTAAAAAAACAGACCAATATTGGCCTCGTATACTAGGCTAACCCTTATGTGATACTCAAAACAGTCACTACCCTCTTGACAGCGTGATAACAGCTCTCCACAGTCTGTTGCCATAATCCTTTCCACAAAGAGTTAGTATTGGGCAACAAGGGAGTAACACAACAGTCTTAACCATGTAGAAAAAGGGCATTTTCCTTGACTAGTGTATTTCAGCGACTGCCGGTCCTCTTATCTGAGAGTGTCAGAGGGAGAGCGAAGAGCTCAACTAATCCCAAACAGCTCTTCTCAGCTAATCTCAAATGAGATGGAAATCCAGACGATTCACAGGGCTAAAAAACATGCTGCCTTCGTCCTATAAGATCTTGCTTTAGGGGGGGAAAAAACAATAAATTACAAATGTGGTAAGTCACAAAGTGAAGCGAAAAAAAATCTTATAGACCAAAGAATTTACACTGTGCTCTGGAACAAATTCATAATGTTGTCATCGGGTGCAAATATTCATAACATCCGGTCGTTCTTCCTGCGGCATTAAACATTTACATATAATAGTTGACAGTACTGGAGAAACGGACATTATGATTAAAACAGCAGGATTTACCCTGTTTCATCACAACTGGTCCTTTCCAAAAAAAAAAAATGTTTTGCCAACATTAAAATCTCAAATCTGTTTGCACAAAAAAATAACAGAAATTCAGTTTCTCTCAAAGAATTCTATTTCTATCAAGGTAGAAAGGCCTCTGAAAATAATTCACTAAGTCAAAGTTTAAACAAAAGATTGTCTACTAATGATGATATCTAATCAAAGAATCTCCTCATATTGATTCCGTGTAAGGACCTTAATCTTTAATCCTAAAACAACATTAAAAAGAGACACAAAATGAGAAGCCACATCTTGCCAACCGATTCCTTTTCTACCATTTTACATCCACCAACATGAAAAACAAGCACTGGTGCCAGCAGGCGTAATCCTGTTCGCGCTGTGCATACATATTTTTATGATTTAAAAAATAAATAAATTTGAATATCCATTCTTGAAAAGCAAATTGTGACAACCGGATATCTTGCCTTATTTTTTGACAACTAACCTTGTGATGCCAATAGGCTAATCAGTTTTATGGGGGCGTTGTGTTTTGTGCAAAAAGAAACATGAATCAGTCTCTCTTGCTCTCACTCGCTCGCGTAGTAAAATATCTGTTATGGAGTAACAAAACTGTGATTGGCTCTCCCATCTCCCAGCATGCCCTCTATCCTTTGTAACTTTTAAGAATAAAGCAACTGGGATAAATAGATGTGGAACAGTAGACTAGCTCTTTACCCTCGCAAGACTACTGGAGGGGGCCTGGGAGTTTGCCCATCCAGTCTACATGTGCTTTGGTCTTTCAACAGCTTTCGACTGGGTCCCCGGGGGTTTTTGTGGGGGGTGCTGCAGGAATACGGGGTGCCGGACCCGTTTACAACCGCAGTAGGAGCTGTGTTCGTATTCTCAGCAATCAGTCAAACTTGTTTCCGGTGGGTGTTGGCCTCCGCCAAGGCTGCCCTTTGTCACCGATCCTGTTTGTGACCTTCATGGACAGGATATCTAGGTGCAGCCGGGGGGAGGAGCACGTCAGGTTCGGGGGTCTCCAGATCGCATCTCTGCTGTTTGCAGACGATGTGGTCCTGTTGGCTTCTTCGGACCGCGACCTCCAGCACTCACTGGGGCGGTTTGCAGCTGAGTGTGAAGCAGCGGGGATGAGGGTTAGCACCTCCAAATCTGAGGCCATGGTTCTCTGCCGGAAACCGGTGGATTGCTCCATCCAGGTGGGGACGGAGTGCCTGCCTCAAGCGAAGGAGTTTAAGTGTCTCGGGGTCTTGTTCACGAGTGAGGGGAGGATGGAGCGGGAGATCGATCGCTGGATCGGTGCGGCTGCAGCAGTACAACAGGCGCTGCACCGTGTTGGTGGGAAGGGAGCTGAGCTGTTTAAAAGAGGCTGTGACTCAAAACCAAAAGTGTTCAAGGTGGAAAGGGACAATTGATAACTGGCACACCCTTTTTGGTGACCATATAAATGCTGAAAGCAAATACGACGTTGCGGGTTTATATAAAAGACTGGTTATTTTCTGTACATTTCTAGGCTTCAATTACACATGGCAAGAGATAAGCTATATTAGTGACATTATAACGGCATTAAGTACTTGACGTTGTCTATAGAAATAATAGTAAATGTAAAATTGTATCTATCCATCCAGCGGGTAAAGCGTGTTTGTACAATAAAATGAGATCCTGCTAATGCTACTGAAAACAAGTCATTTTTAACAGACTTGTGCCATCAGGCTTAATGACAGCAGTAAGGTGCTGTTAGATAGCGAGCATGCTGCCGGGGTCTCTCAGGTCAGTGCGTCAGCTGTGCATTGCCTACCAGCCTGTACACCACATACAATTGTTAATTATTATCCACACAGCATAATGTCACCACACAGCTAAACAGAGCAGGTTGTATTGTTTCTGCATTGTTTCACTCTTTGTAGTTTTTGTGGTTGCCATAGTCACACAGTTACCTGTAACAGTGTAACAGTGTGAGAGTGGCAGCCAACAGATAATTCCAAGCCACGGGTAAATAGGAAATGCAATTATATAGTGTTTTTTTCCCTGAATGAACAAAGCCCTTTCTGTGATGCCAGGATATGCAGATTTCTTGGATTGGTAACAGCACTAAAGGCTCTATTTTTGGGAACCATGCAACAGGGCCAGTGCACACATTCTACTGTTGCTTCTGTGGCCCAAGGTGGAACCAGAAACATACATTACCATACATTACTTTGAAGTGCAAATATGGCCCGGTACATTCGCTTACATCACTTTTAACAAATCCCTTCAGTGTTGGATGTACAAAGTTTCCGTATGAATACCCATCAAATTTTTTCAAGTTGAATTCACATTTTTGGATTTGTTGTATGGATGTACTGTCACCATGTTTTTCATTGTTGTAGGGCACAGATGTATTTTTCATTGCAAACATTACAAAGTTGAATTGCAACAAAAAAGCGGAACCTGGGAAGTTAGTAGTTGCCTTCAATCGTTTTATTCTAACGTAGGTTTGATCCTGGTGATGATACAGAAAAAAAACATTTGGAATTTCTAAAATAACACTACAACTCCAAGCTGATGGCCGACCACCTCTGAGCTTAGTTCTGTTGGAGGTTTCTTCCTGTTAAAAAGGAATTTTCCCTTTCGCATTGTCAATATTTTTCCTCCTGTTACCGGAAGTTTTTTTCCTTCCAGCTGCTGCTTACGTGGGAACTATTGAATTGTTGTTGAATTGTTGGGTTCTTTCTAAAATGTTGTAAGGTTCTGTCATCATAATTTTACCATGTGAAGTGCCTTGAAATAACTTGTGATTTGGCACTTTATAAATTAAACTGAATTGAATTAAATGATTGTGTTTCTGGGAGCAAAACTATTAATGTTAACCTGAACGATCTCAGTGACATGTTACACGTTACAGTGCTGGGTTCCAACACAGCTGTCGGTTTACAGTAGAAACTTTGTACAGTAATTAATTATAAGACAAGTTTGATGGGTACATAAGCACAAAGGTGTCTGTGTTTCTGCCATGCATAATCGCACCATGACAGCATGTAACATCACCCCTGTTAGAGGCGGCAGATGGATTAAGGTCCATAGGATCGTGTCCAACCTCCCTGGATGTGCAAGAGGAAAGTCGACCCCAGATTGAAAGGAAGGATTGTGTGAATGGTAGACAAAGAGTAAGGGAAAAACCTTCAAGAGGTGGGTACATTACTGTCTGATCCTACCATTAAACCATTAGCAAAATGTACTGACCAGTGTTATAAATCTCTTTCTCAGTCGCAGGTTATAAGAATCTGATCTGATAATTGAACGTCTATGGAAAAAGATGAAATATTCAGTTTGGAGAAGGCACCCTTCAAACCTGAAAAATGTACAGTACCAGTCAAAAGTTTGGACACACCTTCTTATTCAATGGTTTTTCTTTATTTTTATTTTTTTCAAAATTGTAGATTAATATTGAGATGGTCTGGTATGAGTTGGACCACAGACTGAAGGCAAAGCAGCCAACAAGTGCTCAGCATCTCTGGGAACTCCTTCAAGACAGTTGGAAAACCATTCCAGGTGACCACCTCATGAAGCTGATTGAAAGAATGCCAAGGTGTGTGCAAAGCGGTCATCAAAGCAAAAGGTGGCTACTTTGAAGAATCTAAAATATAAAACATATTCTGGTTTGTTTAACACTTTTTTTGTTTACCACATAATTCCATATGTGTTCCTTCATAGTTTTGATGTCTTCAATATTAATGTACAATGTAGAAAACAATTAAAATAAAGAAAAAACATTGAATGAGAAGATGTGTCCAAACTTTTGACTGTTACTGTATTCGAGAAGAGTGGGTCAAGATGTCGACTGACAGGTGCAGAAGTCTCATTAAGAACTTCAGTTCCCAAAAAAATTCATGAATTTGCTGGTTTAATTCAGGATTTATTGTTTCATCAATGGTAGGTCATCCAGGACCATTTATTAACATCACCCCATCAGTTAAGTTTGCAACACTTTAGCATTGTTGTTAATAAATGAGTTGCATCGGGAGCTTTAAATGTGTGTAATTTAATTCTGCTCATTCCTCAATGTCCGTTCCAGCACCTGCTTTCAGTATATTGAATGGGTGTTCTTTGTTCACTTTGAAATTGAATCAATAATGAAATAGCAAATAAAGTTATTAGTTAAATGATCCACATTTCCAATGCATCACTCATATTACTAGGGGGCGAGGCATTTGTAATATTAGTTACCTCTTCACTAGCAAATTTAACATCATCAGGCCATGAATACCTACTCGTAGTCCCACAAATTTGATGTTTAGGAGTCTGAAGCACCCAGACACGCATGTCTGGTTCCTTCTGCATAAAGTTTGGCTGGTGGTGCAGGTCTGTCTCTTCTTCAGCCATTAAGAAATTAACAATACACTGTGCCACAGTGGTTTTAAAGGGGATGAGAGGAGCTGATTTGATTGGCCATTACTGAAGTCGGCATCTTATAATTGTCTATTCCTCCTACTTCACCTCTGTGTCGTGTGCTTGTGTTCACCAAAACACCAAGGCCATGCCTACATGCGCTCCCAGCGCACAGAACTCAAGGATACTTTCCACCGGTTCCATCTCCTACACGGCCACCAGAGTTCATTTATCAACGGCGCTGAAGATAGGCTATATGTCTATTTTTGACGGAAGCTGGTCAGAGATCTCAACAAGCTCAATACAGCAGATCAGCTGGGCAGGAAACCAGACTGAATAAAACAAAGAGCATCCAGTCAATTTTTAAATAAAACAGCCACGTGCAGACTGCTGATTGTACATCATATTACTCCATCACCGTCCACCCTCGCAGTCTTTCAGTTAGGACAAGAAAATGCATTATTCTTCTGCTACAGGCACTGTGTGAAATAGCTATTTAATAATTAAGAGCATACATGTTTTCCAATGACTAAAATACAGCAAGCTGTATTAACTTTGTCTGTAGGCCACAGCACAAAGGAGAAAATAACAAATAAACACAAAACTGACAGAAAAAAAAACATTAAACAATATTTACCTGCACTGGATGCACAAAAAGCAAGGAAACATGACCAAATCAGGAAGTATCAACACAAAATGCTTGCTTCCAAAATGCTCCAGGTGGTATGAAGCTGTGCAGAGGATGGAATAAAATATGCACGTGACAGACTTGTGCTGTAAGAACCGCTCATTCTTGCCACCAAAAATGAAATATACAACTTGTTGGGGAAAATAGAGGAAAAACACATCATACTCCCCTGGGAAATACTAGCTATGGGACACAATTTACCCAATGACAGTGCATGTTGATGTTTAGCAGGTATAATGTTTACTGTGTTATAGATTCATGCTGTTAGTGTTGCTAAAATAAACGAGTGAATATGGATCAATGTAAGTCAAGTGTTAAGGCAGTAATTACTAACAATACCCCCCAGTGTCCCGGTCCAGAGTCCTCAGGCTGTGCAGAAATCCTGAATGTCAGTTGAAGTTAACGTGACGCTTCAGCAGTGAGTTCGGCAAAGTGCGATGGTAACACAACAATTAACATTTTGTACAGAGGAATGCTGGATTTTGTCAACCATCTTTTACAATGGGGCGGATACAAGGAGGGGTCATTTAAGGGCGAGTATGGAGAAAAGTAATGATAACTCGATTCAATAAAAAAGTGGTTTTCAGGACCCACCCTGCAAACCTACCACGCAGAATTCTCATTCATCAATGTCCAACCTCAATGATTTAGATAAATACAGGACCTCAAACACAAGTAACAGTGTGAAGATGGGACGGAGTGAGACAGACGTAGACAGGCAGAACACAGAGATGGTAAACATATCAGTCTGAAGGTTTGATTGCTACCTTCCACACTTTAATCATCCACAGGTATAACAGCACAATTTCAGAGCCTTACTTACATACAGTCTCTGTGTGTGTGTGTGTGTGTGTGTGTGTGTGTGTGTGTGTGTGTGTGTGTGTGTGTGTGTGTGTGGGTGAGGCAGTGACACAGCAATTCATCTTGCAGGACCTGGCAGAGAACATTCCTGTCTCCCTAATGGTGTTATTTGTTACTCAGACGCCTGGCAGATGCATTCTCTAATTTTTGTACACATTAAAGCGAGCGTTCTCTCACACACACAGATACGAGCACGCGCGCACGCACACACACACACACACACACACACACACACACACACACACACACACTACAGTCAGGCAGAAATAGAAACAAGGCAGCAGAGCAAGATTCACATGGATGCAACAGTTGTGACCCTTGCAGGAGCAGATTGAAGTTTCTAAACATTCTAGCTGGCTAAATGGTCACCTACCAACACACTGGCACACCACAACACCTACACGCTCACAACATGTAACGTGTAGCTGGCCCATGGGGCTGTCTGCCTGGCTTCCCCAGCCTCTTATCTACTGGGGCACCAATCAGCAGGTTGACCGCAGCCGCGTTCAATCGGGGGTTTGAGCTGGTAGCTGCAGGCAGGAACATGGGAGTCACCTGTCGGGACCCTAAGGGTGGAGAAAGAGAGGGAGCGCACAGGACACACACACGTAACATAGACACAAAGCGTAAAAAACTCAAACTCATCTAGTGAAACAAAATATCTGCTTGTGAAAATCCTCCAGTTCAGATTCTGTCCGTCACCATCTTGCTAGTTGAGAGCGGTTTGGAGCAGGAAGTGACCATATTTGGACGAGCTGGGGAGGAGCAAGCAGTATCTGACTGATCTGATTGGTAACCTGATGATACTACGTCCCGCCCATCGATAGCTGTAACATGACTGCACCACAGGCCTGTCAATCAAACAGACATGCCCTGAAAAAACACGTCTTTTTTAAACTTATTTTCTAATTGATGACGGATTATTTTCAGATGGACCGCCAGAAAACGAATAAGAAGGAGTGACTTTCGCGAATGACATACAGAAAACTTGTGAAAAAGTTTTATTGACTGAGAATTTCATGAGTGAAGTTGAATGGGAGTCTATGGAAACTGGCGCTTTTTTGGAGCCAACCTCTAGTGGCACTCGGTGGTATTGCATTTTAAGGCACTTCCGCATTTGCCTCATTTTCTGACCTTGAAGCTACGTCCATTTTTATATACAGTCTTTGGGTATAACAAGCAAGGAGCAGGGCTGGGGTTTACTGCAGGGGGGGGGGGGGGGGGGGGGGATCCTGATGCTGCATACGGCACGTGGAGTGAGCACAACGTCCAAATGGTACCAAATGGCACAACAGTAAAAGCTCTCTTTTCGCTCTCTAGCTTTAAGGTTAGACTTCAAATTTTCCTTTTTGATAAAGCTCATAGTTAGGGCTGCTCAGGTGGCCCTGAACCATCCTGCATTTGTGCTGTTAAAGGCCGAGGCTGCTGGGGAACCTCATAGATTTGCAGATGCATGGAGCTGCATGTCTCTGCTCTGTGATTGTCGTCTCCACCAACAGCTCATGTCTTACATCTTTATTCTGTCCTTTTCTCTCCTCTCACCCCAACCGGTCGAGGCAGATGGCTGCCCACCTCTGAGCCTGGTTCTGTTGGAGGTTTCTTCCTGTTAAGAGGGAGTTTTTCTTCCCTCTGTTGGAGGTTTTTCTCCCTTAAAGAGGAGTTTTTTTCCCTCCTAGCTTTTGTGGGAATTGTTGAATTGTTGTGTTTCTCTGTATAATATTGCAAAGTTCTGCTCGAAGGACTTTGATGTGTTAAGTGCCATGAAATAAACCTGTGTTGTGATTTGGCGCTATATAAATAATAAATACAACATACAATTGAATAAAATTGAATTGAATTGAATTTAAAACACTAATGATGGGACACCACCACCATCACGGGGTCAGACTGACGCCTGCTCAGGTTCAACAGCTCCTGTCCAGCGAGAGACAGAAAATAGATTCATATCTGTGGTGGGCGGTTATAATAATAATAATAATAATAATAATAATAATAATAATAATAAAACACACCAGTATAGCACTCAGCTACCCCAACACAGCACCGGGAAAGATAACGGTCAACAGTGGCAAAAAAAATACATTGAACACACACACGCACACGCACACGCACACACACACACACACACACACATACACACACACACACACACACACACACACACACACACACACACACACACACACACACACACACACACACACACACACACACACACACACCCCATCTGTAAATACTGTTAATTACAGTGTAGTTTCTAAATATAGCTTGCATAAACAAAGATATGAGACATACCGATTAAATATACATCAGAAGCAAAGAAGATTCATAAAGTTATGTTTATATGCACATTTTCCAAATACCAGGATGTATATAAGCTGCACAATGATCAGTTTTAGTTGTCCCCTCTAGAGCTGCTTCACTAATTTAAGACACATCCCAAGTAATTTTGCTCAGAAACTGATTAATAGCCCAACTATGTATATTACATGTAGTGTGGACCTGTGTGGTCCATCCCAAACAGTGCTGTGTAAAGTGACAAGCAGAGGTCCCCACGTATTACAAAATTATTATTCACCAAAAATTCATTTGTTTAACACCTAGTGTTTATTGTTTGACTATATTCAGTATATCTTTCACATAGAGAACTCCTCAGTGGTGGATATTGGCAGGAAATGAAACACGCTGTCGTAAACGCTGATCCAGAGCATCCCAAACGTGCTTAGTGTGACATGTTTTGTGTGTATGCAGGCTGCGCAAGAACTGCAATGTTTCCAGCTGCCGGGTATTCTGCACCGATCCTTACAACATGCAAGTGGTGGCGGATGAATGGCAGGACAACGGGCCTCCGGATCTTGTCA
Source organism: Embiotoca jacksoni (assembly GCF_022577435.1). Lineage (NCBI taxonomy): Eukaryota > Metazoa > Chordata > Actinopteri > Embiotocidae > Embiotoca > Embiotoca jacksoni. The sequence continues at coordinate 18,843,910 of NW_027185241.1, forward strand.
CGACATCTCTGTGCATCTTAAATGCTTGTGAAAAATGGGAGAGAAAATACAAGTGCTGCGTTTATATTTTTGTAGAGTGCGTTTACATTCATTGGCTACTGTATAGATCCTGCAGTTAGTAAATGTATGTGTTCTAATGAAGAGGTGACAAGCTCTTCTGTCAGTTTAGAAAATGTCTTTACTACTTTAAGATTATTCCTGAATTCAATTTGATTCCTGAAGGCCAGATGTCCCAATTTTCCAGCAGCACATAAACGCAGCATGAATTTGTGGATCTGTGTCAAACTGGAGGGCATGAAAAGAGTGTTAAAGGTCTACACGCAACTGTCACAATCTGGGCATATCAGGCAATCTGTGCAGATGCATGTAACAATCTGTAAATAAATATCATACAGTGTCACAAATACTTCTCGTCTTTTTAAAAGCAAAATTAATCAGATCTGTGAAGTTGAAGTGGGAAATTGATACAAAACATCCTTATTTTTTTTTATGTTGTGATGTTTGCATTTGTAGAATTTTTTTTTTTTACATGTATTTAATTTGCTTTGTATTTGTGTTTGGATAAAAAAAAACATACATGTGTGTGTGTACCTACAATTGTGTACAAATCTTTGAGTGTAATTTCTCCATGTATATTGCACGTATTATGTACTTATTGTGCATACAGTATGCGTTGAAATAATACATTATTTTAAACCATTTACGGCATTTTTTTTCTTTGTTTTCTATATTGTCACTTTTTTGACTCAGGAATTTTGGGCCAGAAACCGAAAACAAAACAATTTCCAGTTATTTCTGTGATGTTGCAGTATGCTTCCTGTCATATAGGAGGTGACTACAAGTGACTTTTTTGGGTAGTAGTTTCCTCGATTTGGAATTTTTTCTCGCATTACAACAATATGATTATATAAAATGTCATAAACTGCACCACCGTTTTTGAGGAAAGCTGCTGCAAAATGAAGCATGTTTGATCACAACAATCACAAAAATAAATCCTGGAGGGACTGATTATTATTCTGTAGTTTTTTTTTCTTTCTTTTATGAGAGTTTTGTTGGAAACAGAGCCTTTATATTTATGTTTGAATGGAGACTTGCCAATTGCTTACAAACTAGCATTTATTTTGTTTATGTTTTTTCTTTTTCTCATTTTAATGGATTCATTTATAATTCCTGTTTACCTTGTATCTCGACTGCCATCTAATATTTTGTGCATAATGACCTCTATTTGAATAGCCACCTGCCATCACTGTAAATAACTGTACATTATAATAAAAGGAAAAAAAATTTTTTTTCAAGTAATTGACCACAGTAGCTGATTAACATCTCATGATTAGAACTACAATAATTAAGGGACTGAAAAAGAAAAACATGCTCCATGCCCCCTTTGTGGAAGGCTACATGGAATCACTCTATTTATTCATTAAGTGCTGTGTCCTCTATTTAAACTGTTTATCTGATATGTCTGCAGGTTTTCTACACAATGCATGTTGATAGCTGGAAGTGTTTTCTAAAGGACAGGAATTACATCGCTTTTTTCATCTTGTTACTCTTTTACCAGACAGCGCACGGTTCTATAAACCAGATACAATAATGATCCAATGCGTTTTCTACGTTTATTTGTTTAGCCTGTTTTCTCTGCACTTCCTCAGCCAAGTGCAAATATTTCAAGATTGTTAAAAAAAATTCTGAACTTTCTCTCACAATTTTTTACAATACAAAAATTTCAAATTCACCAATATATGCTAAAACTCCCCCACTTCTGTATAAATTGACCTGAAATCACAAACTCTTCAACACCTTCCAACATGTGCTTCTTCCCTGCCTGTTGTATCCTCCCAGAAAACGCTCTCCATCCACTGCTGTGCAACTACTCCAACAACATTGGAAACGACCTCTGATCTCACTCATATTACTGTTGTGCTTTACTTTTGTCTGGATGATGATATATACTACCCCCCCCCCCCCCCACCACACACACACACACACACACACACACACACACGCCTCTTGACCCTCCAAATAGTGTCCTTTGCTTTCAGATGTACTCAGTTTTTCCCTCCAGGAAAATGTCACTCAGACATCTGATTAATGCCAGACTGAGCCCGGCAGACAGCTCATGGACATATTCAACATGCTTGTCATGAAAGCAGGAAAATGTTGCTGAAGGTTATAGTCGCCTTCTGGACAAAATCAAAAAACATGCGTGTCCCACCCACTCCTCCACCCCCACTTCCCCCTCCTCATTCCTCATCTCTACTTATATCCACCAGAGGGCACCAGTGGTCTTTACCTCCTCCCCAGCAGGACTAACCTGTGAAGGAGTACGTGTTTCCACATGAGTGGAAGTCCACATGTATGTCACATGTTCCCCCAGGAGAGTCATACTGTTGGAAATCCTGTGCTTATGCAACGGCCACTGCACTCAAAAAAGAAGGAGTTTTGGAGTCTGGGTCACCACACATCTGTGTTATGGTGCTATGGCTATGATTTAACAAGCCTTTATAGGTTATTACATGAACATTTAGACTTCATAAAGTCAAATGATTAGTTTAATATGTTAAAATATTTGTCTTGGTCACTTAACCCTGTTGTCTTGTTGATGTTGCTTTCCAAACCCCAATGCTTTGTTTGTCCTTTGTTTTTACCCTTAAAATACTAAAAAAACTGAAAAATATGTGATCATAAAGTCATGTTATTAGTGTTATATGGGAGCAAGTTGTGGACCCATGAGCAGACACAGAGGCATAGACAGTAAGAATCAAATGGAAAGTTTTATTGCAAACATGAGTTGTAGATGAGGTGTGAATGTGTACTGGAGATAGCTAAAGCTCTGTTGGCTGGGGAAGACCGGAGGTCTTCCAGGCTGCAGGTCAGTCTGAGTGTGTGAGGGTTAAAGACAGATGCAGAGTCCAGGGAGCCAGAGAACAAGAGTGTGTGCGTGTGCGTGTGCGTGTGTGTGTGTGCGTGTGAGAGTTCACCACCAGGGGCAGAGAAAGGGCAGAGTTCTCCTGCTGGGGCTGAGTCCAAACCGCACTGGTGGAGCAGCAGTGAGACGGATGTGGAGGAACCAGAGACGGGACACTGGGAGCAGCAGGCTCGACGTTGTGGATTGATGCAGGACTTACAGGTCGGAGCTGACTGGTGACCTCCGTGGGCCGACACAGGACAGCAGGTGAGAGTCGACGGTGGGATCTCCGTGGATCTCCGCAGGACATCAGGTAAGTCCGAGGCAAGACGAGGGGACGGGTCAGGCAGACTGCAGGCACGCTGACAGGCTGCTGAGGCAGGCAGGCAAAAACTGATGTCGGAACCAGACGAGGAAAAATGAGGATCAAAAAAACGTACAGCATCAGCGGCAGCCTGGTACCCTGTGAGAAGACAGAACTGACTGACACCACTGGAGTGCAGGGTTGATTTACTCCCAGGAGGTGATTAACTGAATTGACAGCAGCTGTGCCGGCTGATCAGGGGAGTGGAAGTGGGAGGTGTCTGGAGGCAGACAGTGGAGACACACAGACCAAAACATAAAGCACATGGCATACCACAACAAACAGAACACAAGAGGGGGAACAAAGGTAAACACACACAGGGTCAGAAAGGGATCCTGACAATTAGGAGGATAGTTTTGCTTTGTTTTGTATGTTAAGTAGGTTATACCTGAAAAAAGCACTTTGTTTTGTTTGAAAATGTATATTATCATAAAAAGTGACACAACCGACTAATTGCAGTTACTTAATTAACATATTCATTTGAGGAAATTGTACTTCAGTATTTATATTCTATTGAACTTTATACAACAACTCCACAATGTATTTTACTTTTCACTCCATTTATCTGACAGCTGCAGTCACTATTTTGTTTTCACAGAACTTTTCACGTTTGATGTCTCTGAGTTGTTGGCAGTTCCACCAACAAAACTATTTTCCTTTAAACTTCTCATGTGATTTAATTTAGATAACTGCTCAAGGCCCAAGAAGGTAAAATAGTACATAATTTATTTTACAAAACAAAGCAACAACTGAAAAAAACTGTCCAAAAAAAAAAAATCAATCTACAGCACGTACCCCAATCAGATCCAAATACACAACAAATAAACAGGCAGATACAATAAACGACAAGCTTACTAGGTCAAAGTCAGTGAAAGGTTCAAACCAGGCAGGAAAACATATTAAAAGGGCTGGGCTCAGATCAGTGTTAAAAGAAAATAAGCAAGACACAATACAACCATAGGCAAACTAAAAAACACTAACATGTCTGATATATACAGACAACCTGGTAATAAGTGATTGTGAAATGTCGGCACCAGAACTAAGATTCTTCAACAACCCCTCAGATTTCTATATGTACCCCTACATTGAGATTCACAGGATTAAAGTTGAAGAGTTGAAACTAGCTCCACCGGGAGCTGATGCAACTTTGCAATGTCACATATGACAATATAGGACTCACTTAAAGTACATTTTACTGAAAATACTTATGTAATTTTCCTTAAGTAGGATATTTAAAGCAATGTTTTCTTAAAGGAATTTTGTTCATATATGCTGAATTTGTTATATGACAGTAAGTACATTTAGCAAGAAAGCCTAAATGCTGGCTGGGTTACGTTGTGTGGCACAGTTGTTTTGGTAAAAGGGTGATGATTATAGGATGGTGGTTGAGGTGGATTGTGGGCATGCAAAGTGCAGCAGACTACAGTTTGAACTCTCCAGGTCCTATTTTCGTACCCAGGTGCAAGCCATTTTTGTGAAGTGAAAAAAACTTTGTGCAGTGCATTTTTTTTTGCTGTGCTTCCGCCGAGTTTAGATTTTTATGGATCAACGTGAACCCGACAGAATGGCACAACGTGTGTCAGTAAAGATGCGCCGGTGCAGTGCAATTTTGGGAGCAATTTTGAGGTGAGGCACCTGTGCCTTCCCCAGTGTGTACCAGCGCTTCTCATAACACCAGTTGCTTCTTCCCAAGCAAATTGAATCATCAGTTTGTGGATGCCGACCAGTTTGCAAGCTGCATTCGGGATCTCCACCTGAAAACGTTCTCCTTCAAACCAAGTCAGCCTGTGTATTCATCTGCACATTGCAGTGAGTCAAAAATTATGACAATAGAAAATGTAATCAGGGTAACTCTAAATTTACACTGAAGCATATTTGCTGTAGTAAATTATTTGCACATGAACATAGTCTGAATGAAACAGGATTGCTTCTGAAATATATAATGATATTAAAACAAAGGAAATGTATGAATTCAACACCACCTCATCTACCATCTCTCTTTCCATGTTTCCAAAATAGTTTGCATTTTACTTTTGTCTGTTTTTAGTTTCTGTAAATAATAACCAAATACCTTATATTTCGACATTCAACATAATCATTGCGACAGATTAGGTAATCATAAAGTCATAAATCACACACTTGATAAACATTCATAGCTTCCTCAGAATCAACAACATCTGTGGTAGATCCAAATCCCAGCAGCAGGTTTTACAGTTTTACTTCGGTCCCATGGCTTCTATTTCACTTTTGCTTTTTCACTTGTGGACAAAAGAGTATTATGAATCTTGCACAGTGTGCTGCTTAACAAGTACGTCACTCCCTAAGCACACATTTAGGCAACCGCATGGTATACTGTCTGTCAGTGACAAACATCCGGCTCCTCTCACATGAATCAAGAAAACGTTTACTTTTTGAGAGTAAAGATTGACTATAGGATGTCTGACAAGCCACACATATATGGAGACTGTTGCTGCTGTATGAATTGATTCAACTGACAGAAATAGGCCGAATTTAATAACGCTCTGCGGCTGTTCTCTCGGGGGGTTGTGGGGAGATCTGGTGTTACAAAAAAACTTGGCTGGATATCCTGTAGCTTTATCGGGGCCAGCCGCCAGCTCATCTCTATCTCCGGATCTCCTCTGGTGCCGAGCGCCTGTGGGGCTTTCAACCCTTATCACATTGAAATACATTAAAGACGAGATTAAAATGAAAGAGAACACTACAGGATGGTCTGCAAAGACTGAGTCAGGGATCTTCAGCCACATCCCAGCTGTCTGAAATGATTGGGGGACTTGAATGAAGTTCTGAAATTCAATGCTTAACATGGAGAATATTATAAATCATATTCTTTAAACAGATACACGGCTACGTGAGTATAGAGCATTCTGGATAAAATACCATGCAGTAAAGTCTAAAGGTCATAGAGGGTCCAGAATGAAAGTGGTCCATCCTCTGGGGAGCGTGCAGTAAATTCCATCAGCAATTGACTTGTGCATTGTGCGAAAGGGAATTTAAGGAACCACTAAAAACAAACCTGTGGCTCAGGCTGGCCACATTTCATGCTACCCCAACCATGTCTTATAGAAAAACTATTTTTGCACAACTGCACTGCATACAATTTTCTATGTAATAAGAAAACATTGTTTATTTATGCACCTGGCAAATTGCAATTATGTTGATCCTGTAAATTGCAGCAAACTGTTCACAACAGTGTTTGTTCCACTTGAATATCCAACATCATTCTGTCTTTTGGAACTGGCGGCCCTTTGCACCCACAGTTACTTCAGACATTGAAACCATGATGGCAACTACAGAGGGGAGTCAGGATGTGAGTCTCAGAGTGTTTTGTATGTCCGCCGTCCACCCCGACCACCTACTGTTCACTCAGATGCAAAATAGCAAACAGGATGTCAAAGTCAAAAGGGAAGGGTGTTAAAAGGGAGGGTATTTTCTTGTTGTTTTTTTTTTCCTCCCAGCTGTCCCTCGTGGGAATTTTTGAATTGTTGGGTTCCCTCTGTAGTGTTGGAAGGTTCTGTTGTATATATATGGAGATAAGTAAAATTTAATTAAAATTGTGCATCCAAATATCCACGTTTACCTTTTCCTCAGGGGTTTTAGAAGCCCGATCAGCATGTCATGAAGCTATCGCCTTTCCAACTTCTACAAGAGCAGTCACTCTCTACAATCGCAATATGTAACGTGTGTCAGAAACTTAGAAACGTTATCTATCCCCCAGAACAATATCTAACAGTTTCGTTTCAAAATTCTACACAACCTTTGTTTACCAGCTCGTTGCTAACTTTGAAAAAAGTTGTGTTATAAAATCTATTGATCTCAAAGATGCTAAAAAGTTCTTGGTGTCAGGAGTCTGGTTTTTTCCCCCTCTGTTTTGCCCCCCCCCTTTGATCACCTGTGTCCCCTCAGTCCCCTGTCTGCTTGTCTGTGGCCACGCCCCTCACCAGTCCCAGCAGATGCAGCCACTCACCCCTGATCACCACCTGCAGGTGTGCTGCATCTCCCTGATCACCTCCCCGGACTATATGTACCCTGCCCCTGCACTTCTCTGGTTGTCGGTTCATTTTTGTTAGTCACCCGTCCATCCCGTTCCTCCGGCTTCTGTTCCTCCTGCGGACCCTGTCAAAGTCACCAGTCGGTGGAGTTGCCCTCCCGACTCAGAGGATTATTGACGCCGTTCCTTCTGCTGGGCTGCCCTGCCAGCCGTGTCTCTCCGGATCTGTCGGTCGAGTTGCCCTCCCGACTTGGAAGCAAGTGGACACGATAGGTGCCACCTTTTGGTTTGTTTGTTTTTGTTTATTGCAATAAAGACTGTATTTTGGAACTGATACCCAAGTCTGTGAGCTTGCATTTGGGTCCTGGTAAACACCACCTCATGACACTTGGAAGCTGAGGGAGACTGGGGAGTTGGTAATAATCATGTGTGCCACAGTTTTATGAGTAACTCCTGTCACGTTATACGAAGTCATGTGATCCATTGTCAGGATGCAAATATTCAATACAGCAGTTAAAGGTGTTTGAACCAAGTCAATGCGTTCATTTGTTTGATGAAGCTTTCTGAAAACAGAATTCATCCTCTGAGGATAATGAATATCTAATGGCAATCTGTACACAAGTCAGGCCAAATTGTTTGTATAGTGGCTTTCAGACAGCGCGGTAACTCAAAGTGCTTCACATAGGCTGAATAAGTGCAGCCAATAAAAGAAAAATCCATGAAGGCAGAACAAAATGAACCATTCAAAAGGCTAATAGGGAAGAAATGTAGTTTCAGTGCTTTTACAGTGCAGAAATAAGCCTCAGATTTAATAAATTAAATCAAAGTGAGTAGGTGCACTGGACATGTCGCTGTAAATGGATTAACATTTTTTGCCCGACCACGAGCATTTCAAACACGCATTACGTACACATTTCCCTGTTCTCTTGGTTTTCTCCACTTTCATCCTTTCACCTTGAGTGAGAACATCTTTCTAGTATTTATTCTGATCATTTATTTCCTGACAAGGTCAGATGAGGGAAGTTGCACTCCCATTAATTATCTCCATAAATTTTGCATGAGAGAAGTTCAATCAATCTACTTAATTTTAGACCACAGAGGCAACTTCTATCCCAAACATCTATCTTAGGCAACTTCTCCAAGATGCTGATTAACCTGCCTGCCAACTGCAGGTTGTGCTGTGCAATCAGGAGAACTGCTGTTTCTAAAGCTGAGGATTCTCGCACCAAATATCGATTGGATTTGAGTTATTGGTAAACAAAAACTATTCATGGTATTATTTCTGAAACCGTCCTCACTTAACTTTTAGGGTCTAAAATCAATGCAGAGTTCTGTAGGTGTAAGTGTTATGGCAGTGTGTGCCTGAGCATGGCCTCAGACACAGCCAGTAGCAGTCCATGTTTGATGTGAAACTTAACATTGGTAATCTGTTAGAGCAGATATCACGAGAACTATATCAGGAGAATTACCAAAACGTGTTTAAAAACTGCAAACAGCTGAAATGTATTGTGACATGTAGACGGGAGGAATGACCCATTTGCAGTGTTGGGGAGTAACTAATTACATGTAATTACATTACAAACAATCTGTAATCAACTGTAATCAGTAACAGTTAATGAGAATAAAAAAAAAAGTTGCTACTATTATTGAAGAACTTTTTATACAAGTTTGACAACAATCAGTGATGAGTGCCGGTGTGAGGTTTACACTGTCTAGTCTAAATTCAGTTTTTAGGACCGCAGCTCAATTTAAAACAGTAATTCAAAAGTAATCCAAAAGTAATCAAATGTAATAAGTTGTATTACTTTGACAAAGTAACCAAACTAGCTATATTACTCTACATTTTTAAAAGTATTACAAATAATCTGTAACCTATTACATTTCCTATTACAAAAGTAACCCTCCCAAGATTTTTTTTAAATTAAATAGTATGTTGTACATTAACTGCCGCTGTGGCCATAAGAAGTATAAATCTGATGTCATAGTCATTGTATTTCCTTTAAAAATCCTGTAGAAATTTAAAAAAAACAACAACTCCTTCCTTGAGTTTTTTTTTCTTATTTTTTCAGTTGTTTTATTTTTTTATATCTTTCAAAACAATACATGCAGCAGTAGCAGCCTACAATAGAGGGCACACACGTGGAGCACCACCCACCACACAGCGTAAGAAAAATGAACCAAAATGAACAAATGATCCAGGTTATAATTTTACAGTATTCAAATACCAACTCAAATGAAGGTAAGGAGAATAAAATGAATTGCAAAGCGAGCCTATTGTGTACTTTCTTTCTGTTACAGATGCGGTCAAAATATTTTTGCATCCGTTTTCTTTCCTTGTGCGTCTTGTGTGAGTGTGTGTCTGTGTGGTAATTGGAGTGTGCAGGCACGAGACAGTAATTGGTGGAGCGACTGCCGGCTTGCAGATGATTGATTCGCCGATGACACTGTACAACAAAGGAGGCCAAAATAGCGCTGCGATGGAACAGGGGAAATGCTCATCTCCCTGTTCTCCTAACCAGCCACAGCTGTTTCCAATGCGCCACGTGCCATGTCAATTTCTGTGGCGGTTTCTACAAGTTTGTAGGGGTGGTCAGTGTTTTTTTTTCTACCTGGTTCTCTCCTGTTTATATTACATGGAAGGTAAAGTGTGGCATTTTGGTTAGGTGATTCTGGTTGTGTTTAATCAAATCTAATTTAACTAACCTAATCTTAATTTTATAGATTTTGAAAATAACCTTGTAAATGAATACTGCAATTATCAAGTCCTGATCTGTTTCTGTGGCTGTTTGAAACCAGGGGAAGAAGGACTGCTTTCATGTTTTTTTCTTGGCCACCCTTCGACAGGGCATAACGTTTCCTAATAGTTGCCGTTCCCAGCTGCCACACACACAAATTCAACACTGGTTCCTCCTGATCCACCTGCATTTAACACAAGTCTAAACACACCCTCAAACCAATAAAAGAACAGGATTCATGGGTGAGCAGTCAATGTAGACCTTACACAAGTGAGGCTGTCCCTGTTTGTTTCTTCAAAAGCTCTGCTTTGTCATTAGAGAAGAGACTTTTAGCTGCTGTATGTAAGTATTAATTTACATGTAATATATGTTTCCCTTTAGCGGACCCTTCTGCTTGGAGAGGAAAGAGACAGATCAAAGATGCGATCTGTTGGATAGTGAGTGTTTGCTATTCTGATTCAGATGAATCAATAAAATACAACTTAAATAATGGTCTATCTACTCTGAGGGCTGAACAATTGTGCAGTCAAGCTTGGTTTGCCAACCACAGTGTCTGTAGGCCCACCCATGTAAAAAAAAAACAAAGAAATCACCAGCTGCCACTGATATCAGTTCAAAAGTGACTTCAAATTAAATGTTATATTGATTATTAATTAGCTACTGTTGCAAAATGACCTGGAAGTCTTGACAAGAGTGTCAGACGTTGCGTGAAGGCAAAAAGATACCTAATTTATTTCAAAGAAAAACAAGAAATGACCACAATAGAAACAATGTGATGGGATAGGTCAGTCCGTGCAGTGAGTAGTGATGGTGTGTGTGTGGACGGTTAAAGTGTGAGTTTGACACGACGGCCGGCACAAAGCAACCAAAGCTGCACTCAGACGGAGGAAGGTCAGGAATTTAGAGACACGAAATACCAACTATTCTGATGAGTTATGCCTCCAGCCAACAAGTGCACTGCAGAACTACGGCATATTGTATAGTACAGCATATACATGATAAACAAGCAAGCTGATCATCACACTTCACCGGGACAGTGGACATAGCTCTTAAGAAGTACATTTTGTTCATATTTTTGAGGCTTGGTTTTGACCAGCATGCAGTGATTTTTCCCCCCCAAAATAAATGTAATTTATTTAGAACAACCAAAAAAAACTAAAAGAACAAAGCACACAAGAGGATGTACTCCTTATGAGTTAAATTTACCTGGTAAAGAGGAACACGCAAACACACATGATGTGAAAGTAAACATTCCCCTCTCAGGAAATGACTAATAACGACACAATATCAGCAAACAATACCTCACAAGGACATCTTAAAGGGGAGAATACACCCCGTTAAGGGTCAGAGGTCAGGGAGTTAAAATCCTCCTACAGAAAACAGCAAAGTAAATTATCATTGAGAAAGGAGGAAGTAAACTCCATGGCAGTATTTAAATGTATGGTGGCTATAAATTCTTTGAATCTTCAAACGCAGGGCGTCGGTATTGTTCTAGCTCACTCACTGTTTAACCAACTGGGACACTTGAATAGAACAAAGCTTCTGTTAATCTCGTTAGTAACACCTCCGCTTTTATTGTGTTGACCAGTCAAAATGTCTGCCGTGAACAGACTTAAAGACACGACTGTAGGCATTCATCAAATACTGTCAGATTGAGTAGTGAATCAATCAGATTCCAAAGATAGATAATGGGCACAAACTTTTATGCATGAAGCACTAGTTTCAGTGGGAAGTCAGTGATGTTGGGCCAAATAACAACTGACCCTTCTTGACTGTTAAAATGTTCTCTATTTGTATCATACTGAAATGTATATTTCCCGAATGTCTTTCTTTTGGTGGGCTTTGCCGTTTTGTTTTTCAAATCCTACATCGATGACCACTGTGTCCTCAGCCAGAAACATTTACTGCTGTCCCTTTTTGCACACTGATATCATCTCTGCTGGACAGTTTAAAAACGGCGTCTGTTTGTGGATGTCAATGGAAATGCCTTGAATATGTGTCAGGGTTTAGTTTCACATCAAATGATGGGCTGCAGAAAGAGTGATGAGATGCCAGAAATCTCAGAAAGATGACAAATACTTGGTCAGCTGCTTTCAACCCTGAAAGACATGATGTTGTGATTATGTGCAACGGGGTAGGAAAGTCAAGAATAATCGAAGTGGAGGTGACTCTGGAAAAACAGCTTTGTTATCCCAGGCTTCACCATGGCCAGAAATGGAAAAATCATGCTATGCCTCTGTCTGTCTGTCACCTCCAGAGAATAGTTTCAGCAGGCATGATGGAAGGTTACAATCCTGGAAAGAATTAACTGATTTCTGTCTCTGGCTTTTCATTCCCTCAGTTGCTTGTGGGGAACTTCGATAATCCCCACTGGACTCCCAGTCACTCAGCGAACTGCTACTCAGAGTCAGCGTGCTGCACAGCTTTGACCTTGCGAATAATAACATATACACTGTACACACTGCCCAGCACTGATGAATGGGTGGAGGCAGGGCTGCATTCTCTTGTCCAGTTCCAAATCTCCCCGTGTTCCTCGGCTGTGTGGCATCTCCTCATGAATAAATTGTGACTTTGCATCCTGGGCACAGAGTGGCTTTTCTTGTTACCACCAAAGAAGAGAAGGCTAAAAGTTTTATGACTGCTAAATTATTCACGCCACTGTTAGATGACAGAAAACAGCAACATACTGAAAAACAGAATATATTAGAAGAGAAAGATGAGTGGATTATTTGTGGGAGACAAAAGAATTTGAAAATGTCAGAATTATCATAATGTGCTTCATGGGTCTGGTGTCGGAGGATGGTTTGGTAATTGGCTTTCATACTAAAACACAAGAGGATAGATGGCTAAATTGCAGTGACTGCATCCTCTGCGCTCTCAGCAGGTCTGTATTCCACCTCTCTGGGGAAAATGGAAGATTGTAGACAGAAAAGAAAGATTACGACACATAAAGCACTTGAATGAATGACCGGGTGAATTAATACATGCTGTAAATCCACCACCACGTCCTCGAAACTAAATGTCAAAATACATCATCTCCCTCAGAAACAACTCATATGAGTATTTTCTGATCTGATGCTTACTGAAAGGGAATTGTTTGTCAGTGTGGCCACCTATTTCAGCTAATTAGAGAATCAGTCAACCAATCAGAGTGCAGGACAGAGTGGATGCGTCATCTCCCTGCATATTTAGCTTGCTAGCTTCATCAATAAAAAGTATCAACAGAGCATAGATGAGACTGATGTATCTATATTAGGGTTTGACCTATTTTATGTTCGTTGTTTTAGTTTCAGTCCTGTTTTAGTTTGAAAGTGTCTTTTGTTATGGCATAAGCCTGTTTTCTGTTGGTTTCCTGTTTTATTTTGAAAGTCTTTCCCCTTTGTGGCTGACCTGTTTTTCTCCCTGTGTTCACCGGAGGTCCTCTGTCTGTCTTTTGCTGCGGTGGATGGATGGAAATGGGACTCGTGAGGTCGTTTTAACGACGTGGGAAGTCGTGCTCACGTATGCCTGTCATTCTAGTAGTTAAGTCGCTGCTCAGCAACAGCAACATGGACCGCGTGTAGAAGTCACCGGGGCTAACAACTAACAATTAATACGTCTCTCTCTCCCTGCCCTGTCACATGCCTGCCACACCCACCTCACCTGCTTTCAGTTCCCTAATCTCGTCCCATTCAACCCTGCCAGTATTGCACCAGTCTTCACTCCCCATTTGTCAGTCCGTTGTGTGTTGCCTGTGTTTCCTGGGTATCCGTGTTACCTGTTCATCTCCTCCAGCGTCCTGCCTGTCTCCTTCTGTAGATTTTATGATTTAGGTTGGTTCTCTTTAAATTTGTATCGGTAATCATTGGTTTTGTTTTACTTTTGCTAAACCAAGTAGCTTTTCAGAACAGCCCCAGCTCGGCTCATCTTTTCTTGTTTCTTTCTGTCACAGTTGTAGATTTTTTTGTGTTCATAAACCCTTTTTATGTTCATTGAATTCATGACTCCTGTCTATTGAATTGGCTGTGAATCAGGCAGTTGGTGTGTCATGACGCATGGTGGTAATAATTCAAAAGCTTATTCATCTACACATCTGGTTTAGTAATCTACTCAGCCATGCAAGGCCACGGAGTGTGACACTGTGTCCTTTACACACAAATGGTTTGTGCAACTTATGTGCTCAGGTCATTTCATTAATTATTGGAAAGTAAATTATTCACACTCAAAGCTCCTGATGCAAGTAATTTGTTAACACCACAAGGTCAGTGACATTTGGAGCACATTGCTCTTTATCAGTGTTGTTAATAAATGCATTTCAATGGGAGGTTTAAGTGCTGGCACTGTGCATGCGCTGCACCCACATGGACAAAAATAAGGCCCTAGTATTAAAACGTTATTTTTTTTTTTTTTTTAATAAAGCCTATAGTTAGGACTGGCTCAGGTGACCCTGAACAATCCCTTAGTTATTCTGACATAGGCCGTGGTTGCTGGGGGATCTTTCATGATCCACTGAGCTCCTCTCCTTTATTTTTTTACTCTCCACGCATTTATATGCCACCATTGCATGTCAGTAACTTTGTGTATTTTCTCTCTCCCAAAGTGTGTGCTTTTCCTCCAGGTATCTGACCCTGGAACTACATGGTTCTGATTTGGGGTTCCTGGCCCCACTAATCTGACCTGTGTATATTGTTTTCCTGTCTCCCTTTGCTGTTCTTACTCTCCCCTCACCCAACTGGTTGGGGCAGATGGTCGCCCACCTCTGAGCCTGGTTGTGTTAGAGGTCTCTTCATGTTAAAAGAGAGTTTATCCTTTCTGAAATTGCTCATGTGGGAATTGTTGAAAACTCTTTACCTTGCTATGTTAAGTGCACTTGAGATGACTTATGTTGTTTTTTGGTGATGTATAAATAAAATTGAATTAGAAATGTTGTACCTTTTTAAGAAATGTGTTATGTGGAATAATGTACTGTAAATGTCTGACGAACAGAGTTTATATCTGGCAACCCGGTCAGGGTGGACCTGATCATCAGTTGACCTGAACAGTCTGCACTGTTGGATAAATAAACAAGAATCTAAAGTTGAATTTAAATGTGTGAGCGGGCGAGGGGTCTTCCACGGCCCCCCGGTACAATTTGCCGCCCAGACCACTTTCGAATGTGGTCCCTGCAGATTGGATCTCACACCTGTACTTACAGCTGTTCACTTGTGACCAGATCAGCCAGAACACATGTTAATGCCAGGTTTGGTTCTCTGTTCATCCACCATTCTCAGAGACCCACATCACCCTCAACACTCTGACCCACCTCAGCTGTCTACTTCAAATGTAATGAAGCAGTGATTCTACTCCAAGCTCCTTCCTCAGCATCAGCCTTGGGATTGCATCCTCCATCATATTATTTCTCTCATTAGTCAAAGATTGTGACCATTGGTGAGGGTTGGATTATGAACTGAATGGTAAAAAGAGCCTGAAGGTGAAGCTCTTCACCATGACAGTTAATCATGATGGTAGCATCCTTGCTGTGACAGCACCAATCCACGTGTCGATCCTCTGGTCCGTCTTAATCCTGCTGAGACCGCTGAGACTCCAACAACATTTGAGTAATTTACTGTGTCATTCTATTCAAGTCACTCATCAAATCAGCTCAGAAGAACTTTCCAGACTGTCAGTGCCTCGTTTTTCATTTTTCATTTACGTAACCAGACAAACAGCATCATATCTTCCATATCATGGATGACACTGAATGGACCAGATTTAATAAAAGGCTAATATTGGCCTCAGATAACAATGCACTGCTAGTATAAATACACCTAGGAACAGTGTGAACACTCTCCCCAGCTGACATGGCTGTTTGTCTAACAGTGGGAGGAATAATTGAGTTTAATCATTAGGCTGAGCAGTGGGAGACAGTGTAATATGTAACAGGATAAAGGAGGAGGGAGAGTTTTGTTTCCCTGTGGGGTGAATCTCCAGACTCCTCCACACCTTGAGCAACCATTTTGATGAAATTAGCCATGCTATTCACTCATCTTGCCCTGCATCCTCCAGCTTTCTCTGTCCTAAAGAGATTAGACCACTTCAGGATCATTATTCAGATTGTTTATCACTCTCACTTCCAATTGCAATGAATTGTTTTTTGTTACACTAAGGGCTTCTGCAGAGATCTAGATCATTCTCTTTTCTCTGCCTCTCTTCTTAGCTTGATATCATTAGCTCCTATTTCTCTTGTTTCTTTCTGTGTATTTCAGACTCATTCAATGATATCTTATTGTACTTTATCTGCCACAGATTGTAATCTCTTTAATACTACAGTATAAATACACTAGCATAGATGGTTTCTAAGGTATGGCACATTTAGTGAACTTAATATTTCCTTCTTTGCATTCATTAAAGGTAAATACAAGTTGATTAGTAATTCCTCCTATCTAAAAGAGAGTCAGTAAAAATAATTATGGTGTTTACGGTCCCTGCAAGGACAACAAATTATTCTTTTTTTGGCTCATTCTCAGATTTACTTGCTTCAGTTCTTGAGATTTAATTGTTTGTCTGTACTTGTTACAACATTCGCAGGTCCTCTCCCAATAATAAGCAGTGCTTCTTGTACCCAAATGACTTAATGAAACTGCAAAGGTTAATTTATCCTACAAAAAAGTATCATAATATTTGTGCGTATTTATTCTGCCACATTAACAACTTGTTCTAAGTCATTGCATGTGATCAAATAATGAGTTGGTATTTTAATAACTAGAGTGTAATGCATAAAAAGTAACTAATGACTAAATTGCTAATATGTTCCAACCGCTCTGCACGACTCAGTTCAGGTGTCGCAATGGCAGCGTTTGTGACATATGTTTTCCCGACTGTCACCGTAGAACCTGGTGTTGACAGTCTGACGCTGGGGGACGAATTCACGGAAGAATAACCCTGTGAATGTCAAAGAAAACCCACCTGCTTGCTCCTGACCTGACACAACTTTAACAGTTTTAGACAGGGCCTCGTTTGAAACACAAATGTCACTCAAAACACCTCGTCTGGCTCATTGCTCCACTCCCATAGGATTTCTGAATCATTTCAAGGGTCTCCATTACCAATTTCTAGAGTTTGACACATATTTGAAGTGTTTCCTCTGATCATGTCCATGACGAAATCGACCAGTGGTCAACTAAATGTGTGTAACTCGAATGCTGATATTGATCCAGCAACGAAACTTGGAGCACTCACTCACAAAGGTTATAGCTTCCCCGTTCTGTGCACATCATGGCGCCACACAGTTCAAACGCAACTAGAGCAGTCTGAGAACGTTTTGATCGACCCTTCAATGACACATTTGCTGGGTTCTGAGTGAATGTCTTGACCTGCTGAGGTTCTGAACCAAAAAAAAAGATGTAGGCAATGATTGCTGGATTTAAAACTCGAATCTTCATTCATAGTTTTAGCAGTGCAAACAATATATAATCCCAAATTACAAGCAAAAATTAAATACGAAATCAAACATTTTCTAACTGAATTGCAATTGATATCTACCTCAAAGTATCATTAACAGACTAAAGGAAGATATAATTAAATACAGATGAACATGACATGTTTTATTTTCGAGAACGCAGGGAGAACTGCAGCATTGAGTGTGGCGCTTCTATATGTAGGCTGCAATGCATACAGTTAATGGATTTTAGCACATCTGACGTTTGGCGAGCAAACAGAAGTAGCTCATTTGTTGTCGGTATTTTATCCACCGTGGACTGACATGGGAACAGCATGAGGGAATTCACAACAAATAGATTTAGGCAATATGATACATACATGACAAAATTATGGATATGTAACAACTACTTTATGAGATTTTGCTTGATTTAGAGTAAGATTTGAAGTGGGGAACTTAGGCTGTGACAGTTTTTAGCTAGTAGAGCTCTGGAGCTCCTCTTTCCCACCTCCTCTCGCACATAAACTGGTCCTTTATTTCATGTTTTGAGGTTGCTTGTCCCACACGCAACCATCTCCACCTCCACCCCAACTCAATTCTTGATCAGACTGCTCGGGCTCAGTCCAGGGAGCAAGTTTAGATATCCTCCTGCACACTGCTCTTTCAGATTTACCACAACTGTGGTCATGCTGTCGGCTCCAAAACATACTTCAATAAATCATGTGCATTTCATATTCATGTGTGACAAAGTCTCTTTCAGTTGTATCTCTGGTTGTGTGGGACCATTATGGCTTTGTTGCAAATAAAGGAGTACTGCTTTAAGGAGTACATTGAATTTCAAGATATTAAATTAGCCAACAGAAAGTCGTCCTCATTGACTATTTGTATGTTTATTGCTCTTTTCTGTATATATTGTATTCATGTATAATTTGATTTAAATACTCTATTATATCAACTATACAATATGAGTCAAAAGTTTGGATGTACCAACACCTTGAAGGTTTTCTTTATTTGTACTATTTTCTTAACAAACAGGTGTGCAATTCAATTCAATTCAATTCAATTCAACTTTATTTATATAGCGCCAAATCACGACAGAGGTTATTTCATGGCACTTAACACATTAAAGTCCTTACAACAAGACTTTACAATATTATAGAGAAACCCAACATTTCAACACTTCCCACATAAGCTAGGAGGGAAAAAAACAACTCCTCTTTAAGGGAGAAAAACCTCCAACAGAGGGAAGAAAAACTCCCTCTTAACAGGAAGAAACCTCCGACAGAACCAGGCTCAGAGGTGGAGAACATCTGCCTCAACCAGTTGGGGTATTAAACATACCAAAATGTATTTCATATTCCTGAGTAAAGTTGAATCCTGAATACTCTGTCACCACACCAACAGCACAACTGATGATCTCAAATGCATTAAGCTGCATGTCTCTGATCTGCGCTTGTCGTCTCCACCAACAGTTCTTCTCTTCTATCTCTATGCTGTCCTTTTCTCTCTCTGCTCTCCTCTCACCCCAACCGGTCGAGGCAGATGCTCCGCCCACCTCTGAGCCTGGTTCTGTTGGCGGTTTCTTCCTGTTAAGAGGGAGTTTTTCTTCCCTCTGTTGGAGGTTTTTCTCCCTTAAAGAGGAGGTTTTTTTTTTCCCTCCTAGCTTATGTGGGAATTGCTGAATTGTTGGGTTTCTCTGTATAATATTGTAACGTCTTGTTGTAAGGACTTTAAATGTGTTAAGTGCCATGAAATAACCTGTGTTGTGACTTGGCGCTATATAAATAAAGTTGAATTGAATTGAATTAAGACAGCAAGGAATTCCACCATTGGACTTCATACAATATTCACCTGTTACCTGAAACAGGTGAAGGTGGTGTTACCAGTTGTGTGCAAGGAATATAAAACCTGAATATCTCTCACCACATAATTCAATTTGTATTATGTTTTATTTGTATGTCTTCAGTACAATTTTTAAAAAATAAACAAAAACACGAGAAGGTGTATCCAAACTTACAGCCAAGAACCATGTGGCTCAGTCAGGTTGAGTAAAGTAGAACACATTTTCAAATAAGGTATCACAGCATATAAATGGCTATACTAAATAGGTGAAAACAATATTTAATGGGATAAGAATACTAGTGCATCACAGTTTTCTTCCCTTCCAGTCTTCCAAAATCCTAAACATCTGTCTTGTCGTGTGAGCTTTTGGAAACAGGGAAACTACAGTGAGTTAATGTGACGGGTGACGGGTTGCCTGGCCTTAGAGAGGAAGAGTCGTCATGGTAATTTCACTGAAAAAAATGTAACGGTAAAATCCTTGAATGGTCCCAAGGGTAGTGTGGCAACACTCAGCCACCTGCTTATCAGTGTGCTGGAATTAGATCAAAACTGTTTCATGACAAAAAGGCCATGAAATTCAGGAACAAAATCCCTTCATGTGATGCTGATAACACAGACTGATACTTGCAGCTATTCGTGTAGATTCATTTCATCACATCCATTGTCAATTAGTGGATATTGGGGAGAAGCCGTGATTATCAAATGAGCTTAGTGTATTTAGCTGGGACTAATCCCTGGGTTCCCATGTTTATGGGATTTGATGAGGAAGACAGTGGTGAGTCAGCTGGAGAGGTGACAGAACAGCTGGATTTACAGCAAAAGCACATCCAGGGTGCGGCTGAAACAGAGCTGAAACACAGATTAAACCTGTTTCAAATCTCTCTGTGCTTCCTCATTAGAACTAATGAACACAGTCAACCACAATTACATCACTTCATGGTGCAAAGATTGTGTTTTGCTGCTTTTTGTTGCACTCATTTTTCTTTACATAATACCAAGACCAAAACAAATTACCTTTTTTTTAAGGTAAATAAAGTTAAGATGTTCAGATATTTACACAGCAACTAATCAGCACCTATCGCCAATATAAAATAAAACCATAATGAATCTTCAGATACCAGATATTAATAGATACCAAAACAACTAATAGACAGCCATGGTTGAAATGCACTTATTGTTAGTCGCTTTGGATAAAAGCGCCAGCTAAATGAAATGTAATGTAATGTAACAGCCTACAAATAATCACAGTTTAGATTAAAGATTACACTGTGGATATTAAGTAAAAACAGTTTATTAGATGATGAATAGTCTAAAGGCAGAAGTTGCACAAAAAACAATGGATGTTATTCTTTATTCAGGCGATGATTGGATTTTAAGGATATGCTTCTCAAAAACGTTGGCTTTTAATTAGATTACCACTGTGGCTTGTTTACGTTTTCTCAACTCCAGAGCTTTTTAAAGTTTTTGTAATTGCATGTGAAAGCAACTTTGATTTCAGTATCAATGCTGTAAGACGCATCTTTTTTAGCGGGACAGTTTTCTTAAATAGTCATAGTATGACTCACTCTACTCGACTCTACTAAATCACGACTGTTTGCTGTCCTGGCTCCTAAATGGTGGAATGAGCTCCCCACCGACATCAGGACAGCGGAAACTCTGTACATCTTCCGCCGCAAACTAAAAACACACCTCTTCCGACTTTACCTTGAACAGTAGAACTTTAGTAGCACTAAAAATTACACTTACTGATAGAACTTTGTAGTTTGGCTTTCTTGAAGAAATTGTATTTCCTTGATTCCTGTTGTTCTGGGTTTTGTACCCTCATGGTTGAAATGCACTTATTGTAAGTCGCTTTGGATAAAAGCGTCAGCTAAATGAAATGAAATGTAATGTAATGTAAAATGAAAAATGAATTCTGTAAGACCCTATTCAAGAGCAACATCAGAAGAAAGGATTCACTGCAGTGTATAAAATATGCATTGTCTGTCTTTAGTACATATATTGCACATTAAAATATACTTTGGAGCGTGTTGTGTGGTTTCTTCTTATTGAGCAGACATTGAGCAAAAACCGTCAATCTGAGACATGCATCTGGATGCTTCTCCTTAAATATTGAGTTATTTTATTTTTCCTCTTATGTGGTGAATTCTTAATATCAAAAGTTTGTATCTACCTTCATTTTATGTTTCTTTTGTGTTGGTCACCATTTTGTCAAGTAGTTGCCATTTTTACTTCCATTTGCTTTTGCAGGGGCTTTGTATCTCTTTCTAATAGTTTAGAGTCTCTCTGTCTCTTTACAGTGGTTTTCTGTCTCTTTCTATTAGCTGTGTGTCTCTTTGTGGCTATTTTGAGTCTCTTTTTGTCTGTTTTTTTTTCTCTTTGTAACAATTTTGTGTCTGTTTGTTGTTATTATCGTTTTGTGTTGTCGGTGTTGGAGAGTAACTAGCCTCCCCAAGAGTATGCCAAACTTAAGCTGACTTGTCTATTGAAGTGGATGTAAATTAGACAGTTGGCCAATCAGTTAGGTTAACAAAAAAATAATTGCAATTAAATTACACATAAAGGGGTAACAATTCAAAAAGCCTTTTTTATCTATTCATCTGGTTTACTAATCAAGCCAGCTCTGCAAGACTACAGAGTGTAACGCGATCATTATGGCACAAACAGTTCAGGCAATTTATGCACAGCAGCTTAGGCCATTTATTAAATGATTGGAAAGTAAATTCTTCACATTCAAAGCTACCGATACCACTCATTCATTGAAATAAAAACATCACTGACATTTGGAGCACATGGCTCCTTATTATTGTTGGTAATAAATGAATTGCACTGGGAGATTTAAGTGTGGGTAATTTACTTCTGCTTACTCGAACATCGTTCCAGCACCTGATTTCACTATATTGGATGAATGTTTTTTGTTCACGTTGACATTTAACTAATGCCAGTGCTGGTGTCTTTAAGACGTACGTTTTTGTTCAGCCCTTCATCTACTATCAATGAACCACTTCCTTGGATAGCATTGCTCAGTTGAGTTGTGTGAAGAAACACTGCAG
Source organism: Embiotoca jacksoni (assembly GCF_022577435.1). Lineage (NCBI taxonomy): Eukaryota > Metazoa > Chordata > Actinopteri > Embiotocidae > Embiotoca > Embiotoca jacksoni. The sequence continues at coordinate 18,866,214 of NW_027185241.1, forward strand.
GCGCTTAAGTATTATTTTGGTTGTAAATGGACCAATTCGAGTTCTAAATGCTTTTTTCTCTCCATCATTATAATTAACTTCCTGATCCTTTTTATTGTTGTTGTGCCTTTTAATATAAGTCTTTGGAGATGTTTTGATCTGAATTTGACTTCGCTAGCACCATTTTTTTTTTTTATAGCTCTGCAGCCCACCTAGCACAGCATAGTTATGTAGCTCTACAAGATTCCAGGAGCTATTTCTCTGTTTAAATCTTGTTGTCTTGTCCAGGAAGGGCATCGATGTGAAAGGCGAAACCAGTGGACAAGTGATATGTGTGTTATTTGTCCCTGCAGGAACTGGAAAAGTCATGGAAAAGCAGTCCTGTGTGTTTCATTGTTGAATAAGCCCCACTAACACCAGTTAAATTCAGCAATTATAAAACTGACACTTGTCACGCTTAAGCGGGAGAAAGGACTGAAACCCACAACACAATGACACAAAAAATGAACGAAACACAAGAACTTTATGAACTAAATCCAAAACACAAGGAAACAAGCGCAGGTACAAACAGGATGTGGTGGAAAATCGGACTTACTGACATACTGACATAACATATCGGCAATGCATTATTTCAAGCACGGAGTATATATACTGGCTGCGGTGATGAGCAAGTGACTGCGGCTGGGGCTAATTAGGAAATTGTCCCAATTCAGGGGATGCATCTTTGGGAGGACACATCCCTCGGAGATGTGGCCTTCCTTGACCGGATTGGCTGTGAAGGCCGAACCAAAATGAGACGGTCTAGTCTACTTTTTGTGTCAGCAAGTGTTCCTGTCATTACCTCATTGCTCTTGGTGCTTATAGCAAACTTGAGAGCTTCAGAACGGGGCACAGAAAAAAATGGAGCCAGACATTTTTGTTTTATTTTTATAATTTAATCGAGGTAATGGAGAGGCTTCAGGGCCGGCCTGTGATGTTTCTCAGGCCAGGTAAAATAAATTTGGTAATGTGTGGACTTTTAGACAACAATAATGCTAATATAAGCTAGTTAACAACAGTTGATGTATATTTGATGTCATTTAACTCTTAAAAAATATATAATTATATCTGTAAAATAACCAGTGTTGCAATTCACCAAAGTACATTTATTTATGTACATGATTCTAACAAGACAACAGAACCAATACAAACATATATATATATATATATATATATATATTTAGTATAGTTATAAACAATTATCACAACTTTAAATATCAATAATAACAATACCAACAATAATATGCAACATACAAATGAATGCAGCAGTAATATTAATCAAAATACATCATATATAATAGTCAAAAACAGACAATGAGCATTTTACTGCACCAAGACTACTTTTACTTTTTATACTTTAAGCAGGCTACATCTCTCAGATAATACTTAAATACTTTTACTCAAGTATGTTTTAAATGCAGGATTTTTACTTGGAATATTAAGTAAGGGATCTGAAAACTTCTTCCACCACTAAAAATGCTCCCAATGTGAGTTATTTGCAATGTTGGGGGAAATTAAAATATGGTTTTGTCATTAATCAACTAAAAACATTGAGTACATACAGTAGATACACTTCAAGACTTATCTAAGTTCTCGAAATAAATATCTGTTTATTAAACCATTTTTGTTCCCTTCCTTTCCCTAAACCAGCCCAGACCGCTGTTCTGCATAAACAGGACCACCCCAGATGATGTCCCACTGACTAAAGTCAGCAGGGTGTATGATGTGGCTGCCTATCCAGGTGCAACTGCACCACCAGGGACTCCCTACTCAACTCAACAAAATAAACACAAACTTTTTTGTAGAATATTTAAGCTGTCTGAAACCAATAGGGTTTACAACCTGTCTGGATTAGTTCCCTTTGGACTATTTGTGTAAATTATTTGAAATACAGTCTGAATTATGAATACAATCACCACAATCATGGTGAAATATAAACCGATCTGTGATCTTCTTAAATTTGACAGTAAAGGTCAAAAAAGGGCTTTACTTTCAGAGGCTGTAACATCAGTCGGATGGGCAGCCGAGCTGCAGTAAGTGCGGTGTTATAAGTGGCCAGCTAACGTCATGTATAATTAAGCCTGTGACAAACTGCCTGCGTGGTGTGTGTTACCTCTCACTCGCTGCCCAGCTGCTGCTTTATGGAAAGTGTGTGTATCCACTTCGGCCGCTGCAGCTGCAGGTCGTACCATTGAATCGATGAGTTTCTCTTTGATTATGACCATCAGTACTGGATTTTTGATCTCCGACAAGTGATGAGTTGTAACCAAAAAGCAGACACATCATTTTTGTTTACCCTCGTACAGCGCGAGACACACAGGCATTCACACCGAGACGGAGGAGTGATGCAGAGAGGGAGGGCGAGAGCAGCAGGAGAAACCCCGCCCATTACACGGTAAAGTGTTGTCATTATATAATTAGAACCTACACTGGGTTTCTTCATCATAGATCATCATCAGGTATATTTTAGCTAGGAACTGCACATGAAAAATAGGTGATGGGTCTATTCTCTCGATGACGCATCAAACAAGCACGTCTTAGCGGGCAGTGTGGCAGCTGTCACCCATTAATATTGACGCAGAAATTAAATGATGCCACGCAGGCAGTGTGTTCCAGGCCTAACACGTATATTTTAACAAAACTTTGAGGTTTTGAGCTTTTATAACCTTCTTATTGTTAACTGGCTGTTTGATGTCAAACAATAGTTTTGTTTCTTTCACCGCCCTTTTGTCCTCCGTGTTTTCTGAGTACTCCCCGATTCCTGACCCATTACTGGCGCAAATCTTGGGATACGTTAAATTGGATTCACCTATTGTATCATTCGTTGCCAGTGAAAATATGATACATTTGGCCACACCTTGAATTGGGGCAATTGAGACATCAAAATTAAACAGGAAATAAAGTAAACAAACAGACAACATTATCGGGTGCCAGTTGTGACATGACTGAAGTTGGCTGTGACACACTTTCTAATGATCTATTTCTCCTACTTTACCACTGCGCCACAAATACGATTTTGTCTTCACCAAATTACGAAAAATGTTGGCCACACCTACTTGTGCTCATGGCGCACCTGTGCTGCATCCAGGCGAACATAAATAGGGCCTTTAATATTCCCAGTAGTAAAAGTGAGTTATTTGCAGTGTTGGGGCATAACTAATTACAGGTAACTAGCTACATGTAAACATAAAAATTTCCCTCTGAGGGATTAATAAAGTATATATCTATCTATATATCTATGTAATTAAATAACAAAATATATGTAAAATGTCAAATGTAATAAATGTCTGTTACAGTTACTGAAGAAATAACATGTAATTAAATTACAGTACTATTCAAAATGTTGGTGGTTATGAGGGGATTAATCCAAATCTTTTCTTTTGGGGAAAAACTTTTACATTGAAAGTAATATTAATTCTGTTGCTTAGCAGCTTTTCACTACACAAGAAGGCGTTCTGTCTATGTTCAGACAGGCTCCACTCATTTGGCAGTGTGCACTCAAAATTTTAACTCTTGCTTTTGATTGGTTGTCTTGTTTGTATTTCCACCCTTTATCTTAGATTTTTGACAATCTTTTCAAAAATAAATGTTTCAGACAGGGGCTCCGGGGCCTTTACCTTGTGGGCCTGTTCAGTCGGTTGATCCATAATACGTGCGGGACAATCTCAGGATCATGAATATACAAAGGAAATAAGGCCAATTTTGTATTGAATGACAGGGGATTGGACAGACTCATTAACAGACCAACTGACAGGACTTCTAATATCTCTGATGCACAAAGTCTGCTTTGTGTAATCTGAATTCAAGAGTTTTCCATCAGGGATGTTTTGCAGCATCACTTCTAAATTAAAATATAGAATCACCCAGCCTGAATCATGTTTGATTGACATATGTGTCTGATGTATTAAATACCTCTCAGTCCACCGCTGACAGCCCAGATGGATCCGAGTGGAGCTGCGGTGTGTCGCTGTGCTGCTGGGTGTACAGTATGTTGTTGTAGATTGGTGTCTGAATGCATTTCAATGCTGTTTATTTAGGGCTGTTCTCCTCCATCTGCTGCAGCAGCCTCCAAGGTGTCACCTTGATACAATTGAGCTGCTTGATTGGCTGTTTCGAAGTGATGGACAGTCTTGCAATTGAGCAGGTGGCACCCTGCTGCACTGGAAAGCAACCTCAGTTTCCCCAAAAAGTGTTTGTGTGCATCACTCAAGCAGTAGTTTTATTTCAGCCCTCTGTATAAGTATAAGTCCATTTTCATCACCAGTCTATGGTCTTCATGTGAAGTATGTAACTGGAGTCAACCAATCTATCATAAAGCTGATGAAAAAGTAAAGCTTTTTCTAAAGTTAAAAAAAAAACCACTCCCTCTGACACCTCCCAAGGTCACTAATTAACATATATTACATCTTAACCTTTACATTAAAGTACATTTTTGTTGTTTTAGGGCACTTACATACTGAAACTACCTCTTAATGAACAATAGTTTAGCCATCTGGTGTCTCCTTTTTTGGTGTGTTTCCAGCTGCCTCCCTGTCATTCTCGTGCTCAGACTTTGCACCTGCTTCACATACTAACAGAACACATGACATCAGTGACCTTTATAGGTCTTGGTAGGCATTCTTTTCAATCTTTCCCCTTGTTTACATTTTTCATGTGAAGGTAGGTTAACTATGTCACGGAACCAGAAAAAGCATTTTTAGCAAAATAGTGAATTATTTCACTCCAGCAACTTAGAATAGAACCTGTTTGGTCTGTATTATATTGTCACCATAAATAATCCACACAAGTGTAGAGATGTGAGTGCACAACAGCTAAAGGTGACGAACTATAATGGGAAACGCAGCACAGGTTGCTTGAATGCTCACCAGACGGGTCAGGTGTGAACACGACTGAGTGGCTAAAAAGTACTTGAGTCTGAGTGCAGAGATGTACAAAAACAACCTAAATGAAATGTCGTACCTCGGAAAACATTTGGACACTTTTTGTTGCCGAATGTCACGACATGCAGCAATTAAGTCTTGTTAGTGAATTTGGGAAACATGGTAGCAACACACGTGTTGCTCTTTTTGAGCCAAAGAACAAGGATAACGTGTTTTGAAGCAGGGATGATGGTGACAGGGTTTCTCTCTCTCTATTTCTCTCGCTCTTCCTTTTATTCTTGGAATCTCCTCACGCTCAGCTTGGTAGATAATAGCTTTCTGGGGACAAGTATGAGGAACAGAGGACACTAATGAATTCTTGTATCACATCTGTTGAGGAGCTCTCCACATGCCAGCTATTTACAAGAGGCTGATGGAGAACTGTACCATCCTCCTGCATTAATTGTTGACGCTGCCAGATGCTCGCTCTGCCTCCTGGTGTGATGGACACCATAGACAGCTTTTGTCTGAAAAAGGAAAATACAGTATTGTCTAATGGACACTGCGGTGATTGCTTCTTGTTGTTATGTTCTGACTCTAACACAGTTTTTATTTTTATTTTACCCTCCATTAGTTTGACAAGTTCTTTGATCCTTCACCACTGTCCACTCTAAAAACTCATATTTCTTTGGCTGGAACATAAACTGGAACTGAATGTGACCATTTTGCACGTGTCATTTTTGTAAGACAAGCAAATGTTTGTCCGGTCACTTGCAGCTTACGAGACTGACATAGTCCATAGTCTCAGTATTCTAGTTCTGCAACAACACAAACTTTTTCTTGTGAAAAAGACCAAATAGCCAAACAAACCAAAAAAAGGTCTGCAATCATGAATGACATTTATTCTACAAAAAGACAGACATTTTCCACTTTGTGAAAAGGTGATAACATCAAGCTCTATGTATTCCCACATTCTCTCACTCATTCAAACAGACCATTAGCCCTCATTATCTCCCACCCATCAGCCTCTCAAATGAGCAGCAGAGAGAGAAAAAAGGCCAGAACAGATGACAATAAAGGGCGATTAATAGACGACTCAACCGTTGGAGAATTTGGAGCTGTGACAGCGAGTCTGTAGAAGCTGAAACCAAGAGAAGAAATGTGGTTACACATTAATGCTTGCTGTGTTTCTATACAATAAAGATCAACTTTTTGCAGTTTGTTTCAAAACTGATATGATGTCACTGAACATGAACATTACGTATGAGTTGGGTCACTTCAAGGTTAATTTATGTCATATCGACACATTTGACGTATGTGTATATATATATGTACATGTCAAATGTGTAATTTTTGATTGTCTGAATGAGCCTCTGCGTTTAACTGACTTATCATACTTTTGCAATGTGAGTAAACCAGCTGTCCATGATGTTGTCTTGTATATTCAAGGAGTCTTGCACATCATTACCTGAGTCTCACCACATTGTATCTATCAATGGAATGAGGAGAGATCATTTGGAAGTGTATGATCATTTTCAATTAGGCAATAAGATACATATTTGTTGACAATTAGACAAAGAGAGGACGCTTCAGAGAGTGTGGTCCCACATTAAGACAAGGGAATAGGATAGGACCCCAGAGGCTCAGAGATGTTGGTGGTGCAGTAGAGCTAGAGGATGTAGCATTGAAATGTTGGTATACATTCCTTTAACATCCAGAACAATGAGGTGATGGGGACCACGAGGGGGGTTGTACATCAGCCTTTCTGAAAGGCAGAAGGACGGAATTACAATAGTATTTAAGAAACAGGGATTGATTGACTCCAGGAGTGCAGGCAGAAAGATCATTGGACAAAATAACAAATGAAAGGATTGTGACAGTGTGGGGAAGTGATGTAGAAAATAGAACAACAATAATATCTAATAATAACAATGCCCAGAGGAATAAAGGCAGAACCTTAGGAACCAGATCCTTATTTTTCAATTGACACCTGGTATCCATATTATAGATGATACATCTAATATATATCATTAGGATGTTTACAGCAATGTTGTCACATGTAATTTGTAACTCATATTACCAACCAAGCACAGTAAACTCGCTCAACATGTAAGGTTTTTGTGAGAAGCGGACCGAGAAGCAGAATGCAGATGATATTAAGAACCATCTTTATATAGAACCAGAAGCAGTAAGCTAATTAAAGTCAGGAGTGGTATGAAAATGTATGGTGGTACTGGATCGTGGTACTGCATGACCTCACGGAACGATCTGCTGCAGGTGGTGGGAGAACCAGGGTAGATATGCTGCAGAAAGGTGATTCGAAGAATGAGCTGCAGCCCTGCCAGCCGACCGGAGGAGTGACCCAGGGAGGAGCCTGCGAGTCGGGAAACCTGCAGCCACGCCCAAGACAGAAGGTGGGACACCAAAAGAGGACAACACAGAGACACTGGTAAAATAGGCAGTGTTTCTGCAGGGGAAACACAAAGGGGAAAAAAAACACTAGAGACAGACAGGGATCCTTACACAACAACCTGTTGCTGGTTCATGCTTCACCCCTGTTCAGACCACTAACAGAAGGTAGTCAGTGTGCCTGACCATTCAATTATTCAGTTACAAAACAAAAATGAGTTCAGCCTCTACAGTATATATATACAAATAAAATGCCTGGCAGCAGACAGTCCTTGGTTAGTGGAGGAGAATACTGTTTTACCTTGCTGCGAGGATTGCATTGCCACGTATCTGATGTTGGACAAGAAGTGAAATAAACACACAAACAAAATAACTTCGTCATGTATACTCCTTGATTACATTTTCAAGAGTTGCCTGTCTTGTTGGATCGCTTACTTTCTGCCATAAAGTGAATGTGTTAAAAAGTCATTGATTGATCTTTGTGTGTCCGGGCTGGTGTGTGTCTGGCTGTTGTTTTATCTGGCAGGGCGTCGTACCTCCTCACCAGCTGGCTAATGTTAGCATAACTGTGACAAGCAGCCAATTTACACATTGCTTCTCCACCATAAGTAACAACAAATCAATACACTCTGAGTGATCACGGCATCTCGCAGTGTGTCAGTTGTGCGGGACACAGTCCGTGATTGGCTGTCTTGGGGTTTGTCGGAGGAAATATCCTGCAGCTCTGTATTTGCTGCTGTATGTCTCTGGCTACCTTGGCTTTGTACTGTAATTGTGTGTGTGTGTGTGTGTGTGTGTGTGTGTGTGTGTGTGTGTGTGTGTGTGTGTTGGGGGGCGGATAGAAAAACCGATGTCTGCGTGTGTGTTCAAAGAAAGCTTTGCCGAGTGTTTATGCATGTAGCTCATTGTGGTGCTGTACATCTTTTGTGTGTGTAAATGTATGTGTGTTTGTGGGCCTGTCTCAGTGTGTGTAAAGCTCCATGTGTAATTATTAACACGACTCAGGCTCTCAGTGTGGACTGGCGTGGCAGGGAAAATACCATTAACCTCTGTTGCTAGGCTTCATGTCTGCTGGAGGAGGAGGTAGTGCAGAGAGATTACAGATAGTGTTGTTTACCACTGGGAGCTGCCCACTACAACTGCAGTCATGCACTGGTGGTCACTGAGCAGCTCCACTGGAGGTTCCTGCACATAGTCAAAGGCTATCAGGAGATTTGTTTCAGCTGCCCCCAAACTGCAAGTGTGAAGCTGCAAAAGGGCTATTTTCAGAACATAATGAAGTCATTTGTCGGAAGGCATTAAATTATGTGCCAACAACTCGGGTCTCATTTTCCAAGATGTGGCGATTTTTATTGTGTAATGACTCATGACCCACAAGCAACGGTCAAGCAAAGGTCAGAAAAACCCGCAATTCATGGTGGTTTTCCCCACATACTTCCACATACCTTTAGTATATAGCAACCCAGCAATTGTCAGATTAAGGTATTTATTGAAATTGTATTTATGGTAAATCTTTCTGAATATATTAATAACACTTTCATTTATGAAATTAATATAAACAATAATAAAAAAAGAGTAGAGTTATATATATATTCATTTACTCTTTTAGCTTGCACACTGCTGCCACTATAACCTTCTCATAGAGGGACATCTACCAAGTTGTGAGACTGCCACTTGGGCCAGGGAAACACAGGAACGTCACAGAATGTCTGTTATTATTATTTATTCTTTTGGTGCCTATGATAGGAAGTTAGAGCCGCCACACAGCCTGCGTGAGACGTGTGTCATGCCTCACACGTTGCACAACTCATCACTAGTCAGACATTAGTCAATTTGATTACCATAGGACAATTTCTTTTTTAGCTTAATACTTATTGTGTGGAGTTACACGCAGCCTTCTGAAAGCAAATGAAAAATAGTTAATGGGGACTGAAGCCAGGAATAAATAGAACTTGAGAATATAGCAATAAAACAGAATATTAATATCTGTTGGGGCGAGGGAAGAAAATGATTTTGAATCTCATCTCTTGCTCTTGTGTACCTTTGGACAGGATATTACTTTCTGCCGCTTAGGAGTATACATTTCCTTTCTGGAGCCTGTCTAAAGATTGGACATGTAGAGAACCAGCAGCTTCTTATCTCAGAGATAGGATTAGATATTCCTTCATCCATGATGGACCAAGAAGTCTTTCACACACATGGGTGGCGGTTGAATTTCCCTCACACAGCATCCCCATACTGAGTGCAAATGGGAGCTAAATACATGCTCTCTTGTATCTTAAAATATTTAGAGCAGACCACTTGTCTTTCCAAAGAACAAAAGTTACTCTGATGAGTTACTTAAAGGTCCTTCTGTGTCAGCCTGGCTGTCTACCAATGGTGGGTCAGGGGGTCTATGGTTTGGGAATTAAAATGGAATCCAGGCCTCCACCATGCTGCAGCAGCAGTGGTTTTGTAGCCTGAGGTTATTTTTAGTTATTGGCCTGGCATTGAAGAGTAGATACATTCCTTTTCATCACGTCTCAACATGTTTTAACTTCATAAGACATTTCACCGCTTCTGTTCATAGTCAATTTTGTTTTGCCAAGCAAATTCACTTCACTGTTTGCCGCTGAAGGTGCAATGTTTGATGTAGCAGATTTAAGACTACATTTTTCATCAGATTGTTTTATAGTACTGGCAAGGCAACTAGCTAGAGTAGGTGAGAGTAGGTGAGTCTTGCAGCATATCGATGCTGAAATCCAAAACCTTCAGAGGAGGATCATGGTTGGAGTCAGACAATAACCACAAGATGTGGGTGCGACAGCGCCCAGTCTAAAAATGTGTGTGTTAGGTAGATTGGTGATTCTAAATTGAATATGAGCAGGAATGATTATCCGTCATTCCTGTGCTGGCCCTGTGATGGACTGGCGACCTGTCCAGATGACCCAAAGTCAGCTGGAATAGGCTCCTCCTCCTCCTCCTGAACCTGTACAGGATAAAACCGGTATAGATGCTGGGATGTTTGGTGCTGTAACGGTAGAGGCATATGCATCTATACAGTATCTAAAGCAATGAGAAAAACAGTTAAGTTGGCGTCCTTGAAACCAAAACAATGGGCTGAAAGATGTGAAAATGTAGCAAAGCACTGAGTTGAACTACACAGTTGGAGACCATTCTCTTGGTTTGTTACTACAAAACAACTGCTTTCACATTACATGTAGATCGAGTTTGTCATTCATTTGGAGTCATGTTTTTTGCAGCCTGACCAATGGTTGTTAAATGGTCACTCTTCTTTTTTTCCTGTCTGCTTCTCATTTGCCAGAGTTTGGAAGTAACAAACCAAAACTATGAACTCAAAGAGTGTAGCACATACCGCAACTCATATACAATGCCTTTTACATTACACATAGTCAACTCCCAATATAAAAAAATGAAGCGCTAAAATATATAAAAACAAGAAGACTGCACAAAACTTTGTCTACTAAATTACCTTTTTTTTTGTCATGTGACATTTGACAAGCCGAAGGTTCTTGCATTTGGGCAATTTGACCTTGACAAGAATGCAAGAATGCAATTATGTGTGGTTCCGAGGAAACAAAATTAACTGTAGGTTTGATTACACACTAAGATGCTGAGCTGCGCATATACAGCATGTATATGTGTGTACATTTTAGTTCTCAGACACAGATTGGAGCAGCAGGACTGCATCTGAAGCTTTATTGAGGCAAACTAATCCATGAGCTGCAGGCCTCAGCTGCCATCGCCAGTCACCCAGGCTGAAAATAATTACATTTTAAATGGCTGTGCAAACAGCAGCCACCACATTAGCCTGTTAATTCAGGCCAATCACTTCTACTAACCCCCCCCCCCCCCCCAAAAGAAAAACACAGGAAGAAATACCGCCTCTGTTCTGTCCCCCACAGACTGATAAATGCACAGTAGTCTCCCATGCCCCGGGTGACCATTTATAACATTTGATTATTTATTTATTTCCCTGAATCTGCATAATCATTTTGGCTATAGGTCATATGCGAACAAGATGGGGAGCTTAGAACGGCATGCATTATTCATGGCATTCAGGATACAGTGGGTGCCAGAGGTTTACAAGATATGTGAGTGAGATCTACCAAATTCATCCTTTTCTTTATCGCACAAAAGCTTCTTGGACTGGGAGTACCTGGGGCACCAGATATAGCACAAAGTGTGTAATGAAGAAAATGGTAAAAAGATTAGGTAATCCAGATAAATAAATGGCTGTGCCCTATCCGTGCTGTATCCTCTCCCAGCCCTGTATGAACACGAACGTTTGACTTCAGTGAAATCTCCCTTTGTGAGGGATGGATTTATTGCCTGTAGTAGCAAATGATAACATATAACTTGTGTAATAATAAACTTATGCTATCAACTAGAATCTGTTAGCAAACTGAAAATATACTTTGTCAGTAAATGTCATGTGGGGAGCTTCGTCTGCTGCGACAAAACAGGTGCATCTTATTGCAAATGTAGAAAGACTTGGTTGCAGTAACCTTCAATAGCAGATATGAAAAAGCACGGGGTCATCATTGCTCTTATTGCAGTTGTCCTGACTCTTCCTGATATGTAATCAGAGGACACGACAGTGCTGCTTCTGGGTGTGTGTGTGTGTGTGTGTGTGTAGGATGTGTGTGGATGGATGGATGGCATGATAGGAGAGCCTTAGATCAGAGATAAATGACTTCATTAAAGTGTAAGTCTCAGAAAGCTGGAATGAGCCACGTTTCCCCCCTCTGTGCCACTGCAGATTATGAACTCCATAAATCAATACATTTCTGTAAAAGGCTAATGTTCCCTCGCCTGCTACATCCAACCTCCAACAGTGGGGTTGACATGGCTAAGGACTTTCACATTGTGAAGTGATTTCTGGTTTGAGAGGACACTGGTGGGTTGGGGGAGGGGGGGTAGATAGTTATGTTAGCAGTGAACATGTGACTTTACTCATCAAGACATTAACATAGTTTAATTTCATGGATTTATCTTGGTGATGAGTCTTGATTTCAGAGGAGACTCAAAATACAGAATTTTTCATGTTATAAACATATATGCTGACTTCAAAGTCTTCAATCAAAGATCGATAAATCCCAGAGGAACACAACATGACAGTTAAAATGTGGAGGCAGTCAAAACCTAAACGATCGCAGTTGTCAGCAAAGATGGAGTGCTGAATGAGTGCTGTTCATAGGAATGACCGTGGCAAAACTGTGGAGTGAGCACCTGACAAATTGGAATTCCTTCTGCTGTTTTGGCTGATTTGGAGAAAATAAAAATGCGAATGTGACTAGGTTGCAGACATGAATGTATTTCATAAGGTCACATTTATTTCTCAATTATGGGTTCCTGACTGCACTTTGTTTAATTGATAAGGTGTCATGATATAAGATCAGATCAGATTCACACACTTACCAGGCCCTTTTTGATACTAACAGCAGTATGGCCTCTCTTTGATCCTTTGCTCTCTAAACATCCTGATGTTGGAAACCTTTCTTTGAGATTCTGAGATTCTGCTCCATGTTGACACGACTCATTACACAATTTCTGTAGCTGATTTCCTGTTCTACCACATCCTAAAGGTGTCCTACTGGATTGAGATCTGGTGACTACGGAAGCCACTCTGTGTCATGTTCATGAAACCAGTTTGAGAAGATTCTGCTTTCTGCTTGTGCATTTTCATACTGGAAGTGGCCATTTACGATGGGCAGAAAGTGATGCACGAGGTCCTCAACAATACTCTGAGGCTGTTGCTTCAAAGCATGATTGATTAATATCAAGGTGCCCACAGTGTGCCAAGATGAGATTGGATTCTCTTCTGCTCTGTCTCATCATCAAGACATATCTATCCACAGAGTCGGTGCTTACTAGATTGTTTTTTGTTTTTAGCACTAGTCTGAGTAAACATAAAAGACCATGGTCCCTATTTTCATACTGCCACCTAGCTGGTGCAGCGCAAGAGCTTTTTTTCTGCATTTGTGCTAAATTGCTATTTTTGTGTCTCAACATGAAAATACGCCGAGATAGGTGGAATGGTGCAAGAAGGGGTGTGTCAGTAAAGATGTGCTTTCCCCGCAAAATTTTGAGTGAAAACACTCAAACCACAGTTTGGTGAATGTAATGCATATTTTATCCCACTTACATCCGTACAAACTTTCTTTGAAAAATGAACAAAACATCAATACTTTCAGTGCTTCAGACTACGATGTTACCTCACCAATTGTAGACTGATGTATTTCATCCCACTTACATACATAATTAAAGCAAGATTTTTTTTTAATGCAACCTTCTGATTCAGTTAATGATATAATGTGTATTGATTTAAAAGTGAATCCGGCAGTTGGCCCGTGTCATGACGCACTAACCGATCTCCACCATAAAACATAAAAGGCAACTGGGAATAAAAAAAAAATTACCCAGCAATGCAAGACTACGGCGTATGAAACTGCATCATTTATGTCCAAAAATGAGGGAAATTTAAGCACTTAGGCAATTTGATTAATGAATGGAAAGTAAAGAATTCACACTCAAAGCTCCTGATGCAATTCATTCATTAACACCATATCAGTGACGTTTGGTGCACACTGCTCTTCATCAGTGTTGTTAATAAATCAATTTGTGCACAATTTACTTCTGCTCACACTTCAACATTGTTCAAGCAAATCTTTTTAGTATATTGGAGGGGTGTACCTTGTTCACTTTTGACCTCTCTCTCTCGCGGCCGCCAATGTTTGGCGCAAGTTTTTGTTTGACCCATCGTCTTATATCATTAACTGGCTTCCTACAGTGAGTAGCAGTTCTCATAATGCCAGAGTAGGAGTCATTAATCAAATGAGTTTCCTCCTCCCAAGCCAATTTACCAACATCAGCATGTGGAGGTCTACTCATTATACCATCAATTCAGAGATTTTGAGCCTGAAACTACTGGAAGAGCATGATAGTTTTAGTTGAAACTGATTGTTGTGTCATTTGGTTGATCAGTGCCGTAATTTTAATCACTCAGTCTCCTCAGTGATATATGTTTCTGTTCAGAGGGCTAGCCCTGCTGTTTTGGTTCTGCCCAAAAATGTTGCAAACAACAACAAATCAAGTTTCTTCAATGTGTAAATACATGGTAGTTAATTAATACATTTGATCTCTGTGCCACCTTTGTGCCACCCTCATTAATATAGAAAATCCTCAATATATCTTCAGGAATAAAACAGTCCAAATGAAAATTTCAACATCGCTTTTTAAATTGTCTTTCATATAGTTACTTGGATCCAGTGACTGATGTATGCCTGTTCTTTTTTAGAGTACCAGGCATGACACTGGATCCCTCGATTGTCAAAGGGTATTTCACTCACCGTAACAGACATAATGCCGAAACAGCCGAACAATAGGTTCGTAAAATACTACGGGACAATAAAGCTCTCACAACAGTGTCTTTCATTATGAAGATGATAAGATAAAGAATTGAAATATAACATGTACGTTTCTAAGTCATAAATCAGGGATTTGTGTTTCAAGTATGTGATTGGCCAAAGATGTGGCTTCCTGCTGCATTGTTTCTGCCTATGCTGGAGTCCTCCCCATTGTCTTACTGTGATACATCACTACTTTCTGCACTGGCAGTGATGTGAGGTCTGGAACTGTCCAGTATTAATGTAACTCACATACTGTACTGGTCTAAATCTTTTTAGTCTTTTTAGTTTAAAGTCCTGTTTTTCTGTTGAAAAATATCTGTCTGTTTACAGTTTGAAGGTCAAATAAAACCGATTTTTAATTCAAGTGGAGTTTGCATGCATGTGTAGGAACTGCCAAAACTCTGACCATAGAACAGGAAGCAGGAAGATAAATATTACCACTTAACATTGTAAGACAACTTGCCTATAAAACATCTGTACTTCCATAAAAAATATTGTCCCATACTGTCTGGTGGGGAGCATTCTGACCACAATCCAGTGCGGGGAAAGTGAAGAAGAGAGTTTCAAGCTGTGATGAATCACTGCCAGAGAGAATAAACAAGGAACTCCTACTTTCAAACTAAAAGTCTGCACAACACCCTGAAGGACTTCATTTCTACCACAGCCACGGTGCCACTTCCTGACAAACATTTTAATCGACCAGCACATTTTATAGTTTGTCATTTATGTCCCGTGGCACAAGGCCAGTTGTCTTGTATAATTTTAGGACCATCACAAACTTTTATTGACATATGGCTCCACAAAAAAACGGACAGATTTTTTTACATCACTACAGTCCCTGCACCAACAAAGTTTGAGAACTGTTGAAAGACACTTATAGACACCGGTGAGTAAAAACTACAGGACTGTTCTGGTCTGAGCCTTACAGAATAGAAACACAGAAGCATGTAGATATTAGCGACGGCATTATTGTGAATATCAATAGATAACATTTAGTTTAAAACCACAGAAAAGCAATATTTAGTTTTCTTTTGAGCAATTATGAGTGATCGTGGTTGCGCAGAAAAATAATCTTCTCATTCGACACTGAAAACAAACACTGAATTAGTGAGTAGAAGTTGAGCTCTTATGTGAATGGAACAAATGAGCAAGTTTATGTTCCAATACTGCACGGCCCGATTCATCCTGAAGAAAAATAAGACACGGACAATAGAATGCATCAGATAAGCTGCTGCACTTAAAACATTGTTCAGGTAAATTTGACAGGTATGCATGTACTCTTAACAGATATGACATTATAGATAGTTTTCACATCAATGGCAATTTCTTGGGATGATTTCTACTCAACTACAGGCTGTGCCTTATACTGCACCTCAAACTGCTTAATGTAATTAGAAGGACACAATTAAATGAGTTTATTCAACAGTCAACAGTCTTTTGTGTGGCCGTGTGTATTGACACACTAGGAATTTTTCAAGCTCTCCATCTGCTCGATACAGAAAAAAAAAAAATCCCTTTATGAAGAATGCTCTTTTATACGACAGAAACATAATTACCCTGAAGCTATAAAAATATATGCAGAAGTTGTTGTAAGGTGATACCAATACTGAATCTCTTGGTGGGAGGGTGTTTTGGTCCAAACTCAAGAGAATGTGAGCCTTGAAATGATTGACATTGGGAGTTATGAAATACAAATACAAGATTCAGAGGGGATTTTATAATGAATTCCAGTAACTTTTAAGCCATGACGGCAGCGTGTACTTGTTGATCAACCACTTTGGTCTTTGGATTTGATGAATTCTTAAGACTTTGGTCCACAGTCTCTTCTTACAGCACCCTCAGAAGGTTTGGTAGTTTTTGGTTTTACTCAAATATCTTGGCAACGATTTTATGGATTGTGATGAACTTCGGTACACATATCAATGGTGTTCTTAAGATTCATTGTAATCAATTTTGTGATATCCAATCAAGTCAAATTTTTCAATGAGGCCACAGTCACAGTCCTCTTGGTGTAAAAGCACAGTGTGTCATGAACTTGTATACAATTAAGATCAAAGTCTGAAGCTTGTTAGACTGTCATCAAACATAATTCATAACATATCATCAGGTGCTATTCAGTTCAGAACCCAGAAGCACAGCTGGCAAAACACAAATGATGTTACTCATATTTGGAATAAATAATCTGAAACAGGTAGGCAAAAAACAGAGATCAGAAGTAACAGGTATACAGATGATGAAGAGGAGCGACTAGCTCTAGCTAGTGCACAAAGGAATGAATCAACACTGACAATCTGGCAGGGAACAGTGTATGCATACTGAGGAGCTGATTAATTAACTGGAACCAAGAGTGTGCTCGTAAATGTGGAAGTCATTTGATGTAAACATGGCAGCAAATGAATGGTTTGGACAGGTCTTTTGAAACCTGGAACAAGTGCCTTCACAATTTTTAATGTCTTTAACTTAAAATCTTGCATCCCAATTTGTCCTGGCATTTATAAAAAGATAAGCAAACAAACTGATACATATGAATAAAGCAACACTTTCACCTTTTAAGATAGGAAAAGCAACACAAATTAATAAATAAATAAATAAATCTGATGAACCCGATGACAAAACAAATTCACCTTTGTTCCACAAACATCTCAAACTCAGTTTTTATTCTGTAGTGTTTCTGTATGTCATGTTGACTTATTATTCACAGCATTTCTGTTGAGTCCCCTCTTTCACAGCTTTTATGCTTAAAGGTCAATAATTCCACATTTAAAAAAGAGGGAGAGGTACTTTTGAAATACAAACGCTCCGTGTGTTCCTGTCATCAGCCTGGTGACAGCTTTGAAAACTGACATTTTTACTTCTTGCTAATGAAAACTGTAAAATGATGGTTAACAGTCTCATAACAACGATGTTATTGGACTTCAAATAAAACGTCTCAATTGCAATCCTCTCATTATGATTTGTAGTAATAGCAGTAGTAAAAGCAATGATAGTGTTTTTATAATTAACATTTACAATAATGTTATTGATCTGCTCTGATCTGGTGTTGAGTCTTGATTACCCAGGGTGGCACGGTGGTGCAGTGGTTAGCATTGTCGCCTCACAGCAAAAAGGTTCCGGGTTCGAATCCGGTCCTGGGCCTTTCTGTGCGGAGTTTGCATGTTCTCCCTGTGCTTGCATGGGTTCTCTCTGGGTTCTCCGGCTTCCTCCCATCATCCAAAAACATGCACCTCAGGTCAGGTTACCTGGCGCCGCGCTAGTGGCAGCCTGTTACAGCAGCTCCCCCCTGAGAGCCCCCCCGCTGTAGCGGGGATTAATAAAGCGAAATTAAAAAAAAAAAAACAAAAAAAAAAAACAAGTGGACCCATAAACATTTCTATTAGTTGGGTATGAGGCTATTCATTGCAGCATGCTTCTGGGAAGGGACGGCCACCAGGACAAACCGTCTGCTGGGTTAGGATTAGCAGTAAAGGGTAATCCATCTTGTTTTAAAGAAGGTAATCTCACAAACTGCTGACCGCTGTGCTTGTCGTCAGTTGTTGTCAGGCTAATAATGGTCACTTGTGGTTGGATGCTAAAGGGTGTGTGAGATGCAGGGTTAAGGGCCATGAAAACTATGAGCTCCATCGAGACTGAAGAAGTTGAAGCTGACATTATTTCAGAGAAGATCATCCATCATTTCAAAAGTGGAGATCTCGGTCTTGATGTTATCTGGGATTTAATAACAGCCAGTTATTGGCCTGTTGCATTGGTAATCCAACAAATGGTTCTAATCCGAATTGAGATGGTCGACACATCTCCTTGTTACAGTGCTCCATGGTAAAAAATTACAAAAATGAAGAGTAAGAAAAAGCTCCCATCCCCCAAAAACAATAGTATAATGTGCATTTTAAATCATTTTGTTTTGTTGACTTGTTGTTTAGAGAATCTAAACTGACTCTGTAAGAAAAATCAATGATCAAGCTTAAAAAATAAAACACATATCCCCAGAGATTGGAGTTCAGAATGTAATTTTGCAAAGGCAAATTCATTTAATAAAGCTGTACTTCATACCTTGAAATTCTAGTGAGGGAACAGAGCCCTCATTTCCCTAAACGCTATTCCTTCAGGCCACCGGCGTGTGGTGAGCGTTTCACCCCGAGCTATCTGCTGATCGAACACAAACTTGTGTGTAATTGTATAGAGCTCCTCTCTTGACCTTCTCTGTCAGGAGAGAAATAGGGGCCATCATTCATCCTTGCCATTACCAGCCTGCCTACCGTGAATAATGCAATTTGTATCCTCTATGGAGTGCATCCAGAACAACAGGCACTCCAATAAACAAACAGCAGATCGCAGTAGAAATCCACTTACAGGGGCAGCCTGGCAAACGCCACGGCCATTAGAAGCCCACTCAAATCCCATCATTTCAGTCCGATAGATCCCTACCTTATCTGTTTTAGAGGAGGCCTATGATAATGAGCCTGCCAGCTTCGTTCTGCTGAAGTGCTGGATCACACACATAAAGCCAGGAATGCGGACAGGAACACACATGCGCGCGCACACACAGTCCTGCAGATGTTCATTGGAGATTTGTGATACCTGAAATTGGAAGTAAAGGTCAGTCGATGACCTTTTGTGGGAACTAACAGCAGCTAGTCTGGACTGAAATGGATCAGTCATGCACAGGATGAGGTGTGTGTGTGGTGATGGGACTTGATGGATGGGAACATGGAGGATAATAGAGGCACGGAGATTATAATGGTAGCAGATGAGCTGTTGTTACAGAGACAGATGTCACATGCTGTGTAATTTAGTTTTTAATTAACTCCTTAAAATGTACTCTTATAGACTCTCTTTTCTGTAATTGATTTTCCTGCCTTTTCTTATTCAGCTTTTTATCTCATGAGTTTCTCTGTTGGTTTTCTTTAAACACAAACTGTAGTTATTAAAATGCATGTGACCAAAAGCTGATTTGGATGTCTAACATATTGAATGATGATTTTCTTTATTGTACTCTTTTAATTTGAAATGCCCAGTTCCCTACATACTAAAGTTCTTGTCAGAGTGTATTTTGAAATTAATAAGTGGCATTTTTAATCAGAGTATTCATTACATTCCTTGAAATCTCACCATCAAGTCTCAAGTATTGCTTTATAACATTGAGTGTCAATGATACAACAATTAGCATTCAAATATATTTATCTCAGATTCAGCATTGTGCTCCCATAACATTGTCTGACGCACAATGGACAAAATAATTATAATTAATTCAGATGAGACAGAGATATGATTTATTTTAGTCCACAGAGACTTTTAATTTTCAAAACCTGTTGCTTACCCAGAATGCAACTTCCAACAACATTGTTCAAGGACGGTGGACAAATCCAGGGATCTAATTAGACTAATAATGGCAAATGAAAAAATGTTAAACAATAAAAGGAAGGCAGTCAAAGAAGCAGCAGAGATTTTATTCACTCAATACATATTTTTTTCCTCTCATAAGCTTACTGTACCATGCATATAATGTGTGTCACTGCCCATACAGCGATGCTACATTGTTGCCAGTGCTGTATAAGAGGATCACTTGAATAAATATTTCGCACCTTGCCCTACGTCCACTTGTTCCTATTGTTTCTGTTGAAGAGAGGCGATGGCGTCCCGAAGCTTGCTGGTGTATTTAGACCCTCCCCCTTAAGTAAGAGACCCTCTGCGGCTGTGAGTGTGACTCCACACCGAGTGGCACTTCATCACGGACTGGGAGGATGTAGACGCCGGCTTGGAAATGGGCTGCAGTGAAAGTAGCCTCGAGGTGCTACGCTCCAACAGGCGTGAGCAGCCGACAATAGAGGTCTGGTTCAGGGCTTCGATAATAACACTCCTGAAACACTTGAATGTCGGACCAAACTGTCTGGTGCCCTAGTTGCATTGTGGGGAATGTAGGCACAAGGTTTAACAAAAATGCATGCAATAAAATTAAAATATGGCTCTGCTCTGCTCTGATCTACTTTGAATCTAAATTAAAAAAAACAATCAAATATTATCCATTGTGATTGTGACAATGTGGGACAAATGCAATGCTAAATTGATACCAGTCTTGGATTTCTTGTGTCTGTTTCTTTATCATTTTTCTGTCTATGGCTTTTAGATACATCCATTACACTTTGTGGTGCTAAAAAACCCTGGAAAGGTTTTCCTGGATTACCACACCAACTAATAGTTGGATTCCCCCCATAATTGGTGGAGATACATCTTAATGTTTGTCATGGCCTACTGATCTTATCTCATGTGACACCATGAAACCAAAGTTTCCACATTTAAGAAAATGAATATCAACTATTTACTGACAAACTTTGACACTTCAGGAGCCAACGTGATTATAACCAGTGTCAAATCTAATGGGCTCTATTGGCAGAAATAGAACACAATAATAACAGTTAGTTTTTTATTTAAACAACATAACACACGAGGGTGTGCCTTAATGTAATTATTGGCACCACAGTGACGCATCTGTGTAATAAAGAGAGTAATATTGCAATTATACAAGTTACTAACTAAATAAAATATGTAACCAAAAAGTATTTATATTGTGGGGCAATTTGCTCTCAAAATAAAAAACCTTTTGTTCATGCGATTACTGTTTCAATGGCAGTACATGGGGAATGGCTAAGAACTGGAAAACTATCAGTCGCTTCAGTGTAATGTCTGCAATGTTTACTACTCCAGGAAGTTAGCAACGACCCTAGCAACAGAGAGGATTTCTAGTCCGTTTTATTGCTTCTAGAGATGGTTTCTCAAACGGAATAAATACAGCACATAGAAACACTAAACTGCTCAGCTCGCTCAGTCTGGTAGTAACTAAGATATCTGATGAAAAAAGATATCGATGAACTCATGTATTATTAAGATTTTAGCATCATGTCATGTGAACATTGGCTCTAGAGAGGGCCTATTTTTCTTGAGTTTAGTGGCCTCTAGGTTCTCTCACAGTCTCTGAGAGGGAGGGAGAGGGAAGCGGTTTCAGTCAGTTGCAATCTGCACAATTAGACGTGACTAAATCCTTAACACTGCTCCTTTAAACAAACATCAGTATATTGTAGGTTCTACAGTCCACAATATATTCAACTGG
Source organism: Embiotoca jacksoni (assembly GCF_022577435.1). Lineage (NCBI taxonomy): Eukaryota > Metazoa > Chordata > Actinopteri > Embiotocidae > Embiotoca > Embiotoca jacksoni. Next base: position 18,888,014 of record NW_027185241.1, read on the forward strand.
ACCTATAAGTATGTCCCATCTCATTTGGACATGCTGAATAACATTGTGATAAAGTAAACCTGCACTGATCAGTCATCTGAGGTCACGTGAGGTCACGCTGCTCTTTTTCAGACGTGCCTCTAAAACTTCACCAGATGATGAGTTGGAGTTTTTTTCTCTTGGTGTTAAAAGATCAGTCCCGTAGGCTTGGATCCGCTATTGACTGCTCTGTGATCTATTTATGAGTCTGGGCTTTAAATCAAAGGTGGCTTTTATTTCTTTGTTATTGTGATTGAGTGCTTTATCACCCTTCTCGGCGTGTATTTGTACAGCATATATAAACTCGCGTGATTGTTGGTGCAGGCCTGCTTCTTTGTTGGCTCTGCTCTGTTTCAAACCATTTTCTGACAGCCTCTCAGTGCTCTGCCTGCCACAACAAGATAATCCCGCAGTCTCCCATAAGATGACGGCATCTGTCATCTATAATAATCGAGGGGAGCTGGCCGAGGAACAGTCAACAGGAGGCCGTGCGGATGGGGGGGTGTCAAGCCTCATTCCCAATGCAATAGCCAATTAAAGGGGGTATTATCTCCTTATGTGAAGAGGCTTTTAGCCCCCCTGACCGCCCTCCGGCAGGGGACTTGGAGGGGCTACAGGACTGGGGAGCAGCAACAGACAGCGCTGCGTGACACCGCCAGGACAGGAAGTGGAAGTAAAGGCATTATTTCTCCTTCATCGGGCACAACATGATAGCTCTTGAAGCGAGCCAAAGCTTAGGCCCGGAGGACAGAGATCCTCGGTGTGGCCTCATTGCCTCACAGTATTTTAAATTCACATCAACACTTCATAGCTTCGAGTGCAATGGAATTTCTTCACCCCTTATCTGATTGATTTTGCACATAGTGGACTGAAATGAATCAGTGCAGAGTGTGGGCATCTGTGTGTGTGTATGCAGCTCTACCTTGCACTCCTGGATGTTTTATCATTGCTAGTGTATCTCTCTCATTTCTGTGGCCTTTCCATCAGTTACTGTAGAGTTTGTTTGCAGAAAATGCTTCAGAGATCAAATGTTGCTTTATGTCAATCATAATATAAAGACACAGGCTTTCCAAAGCCCCTAAAGTCTATTTTCTGAGTTTTTTTAAGAACACACTACATGTCAAAGGTACAATGGCACTGGCGGTTTAAATATGCTGTCTGAGCAGACCCATCATCTATTCACTTAAAAGCATTTAACTGTAAGTGTAAAAATAAACTGCAGTTATTCAACTGCAAAGTACAAGGTCGGGTTTTACTCATTTGTACTGGCAACTGTGTGTCAGTGCAGGATGTCACGCTTGTGAAACAGTTAATGACAAAACTAAACCAATTAGAGGAAACTATTAGCTTCTAACAACAATAATTTACCAGTGATGTCTTTTAGAATGCTCAAACACTTATTTAAAATTCCAGATGAAAAAAATATTCAGTTGACTGCATGATAAAGAGGATTGTTGAAGTTGCGTGTCTGTTCTACGTAGCCAGCTGGCTCCCGTTGTCATCCTGTTGTGAAGAGAAGCTCAACTTGGGAATTTAAATGAGTACTATTGAGGATGTGCATCTGCCCCAAACACTGTGACGCTGTAATGCACGGTCCACACAGAAAGTGTTTCCGCAGCATTTCTGAGGCTGTCTGACAGAACATCGGACTTCTGTGTGAAACAGTACAACTGTCTATATCACTAACATAAAGGCTCGCATGTCCCACGGACAGCCACAACCCACAACATATTTTTAAGCTTCAAGTCTATTTTTCTCTGTTTTACACATGTATTTTAGGGGTTGTATATTTTGCTCTGATCACTTCCATAACGTGGGTGACCTACGGCCAACACTGTACCTGAACACCTCTTGATATACTTTCAGTGTAGACACAGTTTAAGTCTCACTGTAAGGCACTAGTAGTAGATGCACTAGTATTGATTCCTAGTCACATGATGTTGTGGATGACCATTGTTGTAATGTGAGTGGCATGCAGGCAGTGATTTAAAAAACAAACAAAAATAAAGCACACAACATGATGCACTTGCCCTCTGCATACACATCAACATGGAGTCAAGTAAATTACATATTGAGAATGGAGGAAGTAGACTCTGTGTCACATGTTCTCCTTGTATCTCTCACTGTATTTGTTCTTTACAATGTTCTGGTGTGAAAATATCCCCATGATTAAACACTGTTTTTTGACGTTTTTATCAATAAAGTCTACAGGGATTGTACAAGTGTAATGCAAATAATGGCAAATATTGTTGTTTGACAATGATGACGGTGTCGTCTTACTGTTACAATGAATAAATAAAGAACCAGTGATGAGGTGTGCTTATATTGGCTTCCTGTTAGATGAACAGGATGGAGCAAAACCTGGGTGGTAAGTTTTGTATTGTAAGTATTTCCTTTGATATTGGAGGGTTTTGATGGAAACAGCTCTCTGATATTCTTTGGAAAATAGAAATGATGGAAGGAATAATATTCATTTGGACCAACGCATGAGAATGGAATGACTGTACATAAATTAACTAAGTTACTACATCACAAAACATTCAGTAACAACTGTTTCTCAAAGAGGGCAAATTCATTTTATCTTCTGTTCTGACCCGGCTCATTATCACTTCAATTGAAGTGTGTGTGCATACGACTCACACGTCTCCATCATCACCCGAACACGACACCTGTCACCAACATGAAGGAATCTATTTGGAGATCATTTTATCTGAATTTCAGGAGCAGGACCACGGCTCAATCATTCCCCCACTTCCGGTCAAACGCCTATAAATATCTACCCACTCTAAGCCTCTGCCTGTTCTCGTTTTCCGTATTTGGGGCCACAGAAGGCCACTCAGAAAAAATAATAAAAAAATATATATATATAAATCTTACCTCGCCTTAAACATGGATCTGCTGTTCCTCAGCCCATCTAACGATGATGATCTTTTTGCCAATGCAGAGACCACCCACACATTCCAGGGCAACCCTCGATTCGCTGCCCTCTCCAAAAACACCAGGGATACCCACGAGACGCCACCAACCGCCACCGGGAGCGCCAAGGAAGCTCAATGCAGCCAAACCCGCCGATTTCCATCAAACCAATCAACCGCCCCCACCCACCAGAATCTCTCCATTCAATCCTATTATACGAAGATTCAGATCCACTGCCATCCTCCAACAATCCACATGTCTGTAACAGAGGGAGACCAGCCACCCCCAGATGTAGACAACGCAAACAAAAATGCAAACGCAAACGCAAATGCAAGTCCCCTCTCTCCTACTCCGCTCGTTCCAGAGCCAGCACTTGGGAACATGTCTCCGACGACTCCGGCGCCCCAGCACGCCATGCTCAAAGCTGCCCCCTCCTTCCATTTTCCCCGCTCCAGCAACTACACCCAGCATGCACCAGAAACCACATTTTTAAGCCAGCCAGTCTTCTCATTCCAACTTCCCCCTGTTCCCACCAGTGGCCAGCCCTTAGCAGTCCCAGACCCACAATCCACCGCAAGAGTGATCACACCTCTGGTCCTACCCTCCAACCACACACCCTGCACTTCTCCTTGGCGTCCCAACATACTGGCCCAAAAACCTTCTCCTGTCTCCACGAACCTCCACCAACAGATCATCTCTGGTAAATACATTGGCTTGGCAGAACTCATTCTCCCTCCCCTCCACCAACACGCTACACCTCGGGTGATCGGCAGCCACGAGGGCCTCTTTATCATGCGTACCTCAGCACCAGCTCGCTCCAAAGAGCTCACCCCGCTCGAGTTTGCATACGCTTTCTCCCTGTATAGAGATGTTCTCTGTGCCCCCTTCCTAGCTAGGAGGACAGAGTTAGACAATTACCTGTCCATAATCCTTGACCTGGCTCTCCGCTTCGGTGGATGAGGTGGTAAAACATGGTACTACATTCACTTCGCTTCAGAAGCCGCAGCCTGTCTCCTCCAGTTCAACCAGGCCACTGACTGGGGTACCCTCAACCAGGAACTCTCCTGCCGTATCTTTGCCACCCGTCCAGCTCTCCCCTGCAATTTATGCGGCACTCCTTCCCATCCCGCTACCGCTTGCACCATCCCATCCAACCACAACCCCAAAGCCAACATTCAGCCAACACTCACCCGCCAACCAACGGCCCTTCCAAATACCTAATTCCCAAATTTGCAGCGCCTAGCGTCAGCATGCCCCCACCCCAGGGCTTAAATAGGAAAGGCTGACCACTTATGCTTCAAAGGGGTGAAACAATATGCAACAATTTTAACGACTCCAGATGCAGTATGTCCCAGTGCAGGTACCTTCATACCTGCTCTTTCTGCGGCAGTGGCCATTGCCACCCAGCGTGCCACCATAATCCGACAAAACCATGACTATGCATGTCTGCATCAACCCCCATAAACGTCCAAGCATTAAAATAAGCTTTTAAAAATCATCCAGATCCACGCTTCGTCAGTTTCCTCATTGCGGGTCTCTTAGAAGGCTTTCACCCAGGGACCTTCTCACTTCCATCAGTCTCCTTCCAGTGTAAAAACTCCAGTCTGCCCTGAGGGACCCCGACACAGTTGACTCCTTGCTAGCCACAGAGATAAAAGAGGGATTCATGATCGGCCCATTCCCACAACCACCATTCCCAGATTCCCGAATCAGCCCAATGGGCATAGCAACTAGGAAATACTAAAAAAAAGCTTAATTATTGACCTCAGTCCCCCATAGCGACCAAATCCCAAGCATAAATAGCTTAATCACCAGCGAAAGTTTCTCCCTAAAATATTCCACCATTAACAACGCCATTTCCCTCACCAAACTTGCCGGCAGAGGCGCCTGGCTTTCTAAAGCCGACATAATAAGCGCCTTCAAAATCCTCCCCATTCATCCAGATTTCCGGTTCCTCTTTGGCGTCCACTGGAAAAACGCCTACTACTTTGCCGTGAGACTCACTTTCAGCTGCAAGAGCACCGCTAAATTATTCAACTCACTATCAGAAGCCTTGTGTTCGATCCTCATCAACAACCACAAAATTCCTCATCTGGTCCACCTTCTTAACAACTTCCTAGTTATAACTCCTCCTTCATCACCTCCAGCCCATGGTCTTTTAACCATGAAATTAGTCTTCGCTCAGCTTGGCATCCCTCTCTCCGAAGAGAAAACAGAAGGTCCTTCAAACATCTTGGAGTTTCTCGGGATTACTCTTGACATTATCCAGTTCCAAGCTTCCTTGCCCGTGGAGGAACTCCACCGCATCATTATCCTCCTACAAAACGTTCTCCTTACTCCCTCTTGCACCAAATGGCAACTGCTCTCCCTCTTGGGTCACCTGAACTTCGCCCTGCGAATTATTCCCCAAAGGCTTCCCCAAACCGCTAAACTCTCACCTTGGCTCAATCTCCCTCAACCATTCCTCACTGCTCCAAATAACCAATCAAGGTTTGCGCTCGGCATCTGAGGCGTGTTCCTAGCTAGTGAAATAATATTTATGACCATTGTGATGAAATGCCATTGGGTCAGTTATTTTACGAAAAGTGAACAACTTTTGGAGACAGCTTTAACTAAGAAAACATAACCTGTCATAAACATGTCATCAGAAGTGGTCGATGAACCTCCATCAGGATGTCGTGCAGCCATGTGTCTCAGCTTCGCTATTCCTGCAGATTATGGAAACTTTCTGTAAGACACTTGGATTATTTGTATCGTCATTTGCTTACAATAATTGAGTGCTGTCAACTGTGTCATACACAGATTCTTCAATCAGTCCACGAGACAGGCTTCATCGGTAAAGGACTCTTTTCTGCTCACAACGTCCTCATCCCTGGCTGTTTCATTTCCCACCACCCTCCCCACTCCCCTCTATCCCAACCACCACCCGCACCTTTTTCCCCGACATATTGCACTTTTTCCACTCTGGGTTTTCTTATTCGTGAGGCCACTGCTCAACCTCAATCCCTTTTGGCTTTCTCTATTCTAAAACTTTCACTGCAGACCTTCCTCTGTCCTCACACAGGTCAACTCAAAAGCCGTTACAGCACGGCTCCTCTTATCACACATCACACACATACACACACGCATCACTCTGGCTTCCAGCTTCTCCCGACCATTTCCTTCAGTTTTCAATTTTCTTTTACCTCCGTTCGTTTGTATTCCCTGTGACCCTCCCAATCTGCCTGTGTGTCCGGGGCAGTCTGCTCTCCACGTGTAAATGCTGCTTCCAACAACCCATCATTGTGTGCTTTTGTCTGTGCGTGTGTGGGGGTGTCGTGGGCATAGATAGCACTGAGATGGGTTTCTGGACCTCCCCACTATCTCTGCAAAACAGGCACAGGCAGACCTTCAAGTTCTAAAAAAATATTCTCCCTGCATCACCTTGTAGTCTGCAACGTACAAAAAGAGAACCACACAAGCTTTTAGTTGATCTGACGGTAATTTCTAATTAAAAATAGCAGCCTGAAAGTCAGATGAATGTGTGAGGCATTAATGGCCTTGTGACTAATTCCACAGGAGGGTTCACTGTGCCGGGGCTCCACACTGCCAATATACTCATGAATTATGTAACAGCATTACTACAATTTGAAAACAAATGTTCTTCTGAAGGAATTTGCAGCTCTTTAAAAGTAAGGGGTTTTGGTCTCTATTCATCACTCTGTCATTACATTTCTCTCTGCCCTGAAGTTGTTTTCACACAAATCAGTCTAAATCAAAAGTGCAAGGCTGTAAAAGATTAAATCAGAAGTGCTCCATCCCCTATGATCAAGGTGCAATAAAATCATCAAACCTCCCTACATCCCACCATCCTTTGAGACACAAACACCGTATTCAGTACCACCATAATGTTACTCCTCTAAGATGAATGAGGCATTCTAGAGAAGCTACTTTAGAGGCTTTCCCTGAGGAAATGCCCGAGGAGTAGTGTACTAGAAAGAGTATAACCCTGCAGGCACACTAAACATGCATGTGCCTCTCAGAGCAGCGCTGCTATTCTCAGCAGTGTGTGTTCTCTTGGTCAGCTGGGTGAACCACAGGAGGGACCACTTTTAGATCAAGTTCTGCAGCCCAACTTCAACGAAATCAAACATTGACAAATGTGATGACCTCCATGAGACACATCCAGTTGCTCTCTGCTGTTATTAACTGTATTTGTCCACACAGCAAATTTATGGAGTGGAATATCCTGGACTTAAATACAAAAAGAAACTCTGAAAGCATCTTATTCTCGAAATTAAACTCCAGCTTGTGTTCAGTGATAGTCTTGGGTGGAGTAATATTCTGGTGTTTTTTCGCTGGGTGTTGAGGAACATGATTCAACACTCCTTCTGTTTTTTACTGTGCAGCTTTGTTGCTGTATTAACATTTCCCATCATGCCTTAGTTATGTCTTCATAAATTTGAAGAATAAAGCAACCAAATGAAATATAAGTGATAGGCAGAAATTATAGTTACTTTTTTTTTTAAAACATGATGTTTTGGAACATTTAAATAAAGACATAATGATACATAAAATGGGGTATTATTCATAACAATAAATGAACCGTTGAAGATATATGTTTATAGATTTGTAAAAAATATGTAGTTATTTTGTAGTCATTTCTATCTGAAACCTTTAAAGATTCATGAAATGTTAACTGCATAAGTCTAAAATCATCCATGCAATTGTTGACTGAAAATGCTGTAAAAGAGTTCACATTAAAACAATTTAAGGTAGAAGTAAAATGTTACTCCTCATGGGATTCATGTTTTAACTCCCAAAGAGTTCAGAATAACTCCTGAAAAGTCTTAAAAGATCAACTCCTAGAAAAGAGTTACTTTTACTCTGCTTCAGAGTGTATTCGATGGTCTCACATGTACAAGCAAATAGAGTTGATTTATTCTAAAAAACTGATTTCTTAAAATTGTTACAAAGGGCTTAAATCTGCACTGATTATTATTTTAAACCATGTTCGTGTAATGGCTCAAGAATGGCAATGCTTGTCTAACAATCTGTTGAACCACCACTTTGGGCCAGACTAGCAACCACTATTCAATGAAATGTTAGACGTTGAGATAGATATGGATGTTGGTGATTGTCTGACTTTTCGTGCCATCATCAGGTTAAGGTGTTCACATAGCCACTAATGTATTATCTTTACATCAGTTTAATGGATTGGTACATAATTTAGTTCAGGCATTCATAGAAATCTATGAACTTTGGTGATCTCCTAACTTTACACCTAAGTTAACCTTGAGTTTAAGATAAAAAAAATAAAAAAAATAAAAAAAAATAACTGTTGATTGGATTGACAGGACATTTGTTGCAGACTTTTATTGTCCTCTGAAGATGAACCAAAATAACTTTGGTCCTCTGATCTTTCATCTCATGACACTAACAAGTAAAAATAAAATTTTCTCAAACTTGAATTTAGTTCAATATTATTATGACGACATATGTGCCAAACTAAAGAAATCCTCAACCTCAGCTATTCACATATTTCAGTCTGGCCATGTACTCAACATCTCCAGCTGAACAGAAAATAACTGAATTAATGTTGAGATCCATTTTCATCTACATGTACACATTCTGATCTCTGCATTGTATGTCTAATCTTACTCGTTCCACAGAAATGTGTCAGTTCAGACATGAAGATGGATGAATGGAGGAGTAAAATCTGCTGGACATAATAATTACACTTTTAGGAAATATTCTGTCTGCTTCTTTATAGGGAATTTATATTATTCATCATTAATAGAGGACAACAAGAACAACCCCAGGTTTATTTTCAGCACTGTAGCCAGGCTGACAAAGAGTCACAGTTCTGTTGAGCCCTCTATTCCTTCAGCTCTCAGCAGTAATGACTTCATTAACTTCTTTACCAATAAAATTCTTACTATTAGGGAGAGGATTGGGCCGACTCTTCCTGCCACCATCACTGATGTGATGTTAAGCACAGCAGCCCTGAAAGCAACTGTAGGACCAGATGTAAACTTGGAAAATTTCTCCCCTGTCGAGCTCTCTGAGTTAACTAGAATTATTTCTTCATCTGGATCCTCTAGCTGTCTGTCAGATCCCGTCCCAAATAAATTTGTTAAGGAAGTCTTTCCTTTAATTAATACTTCCATATTAGATCAGATCAACCTATCTATTGTAACCGGCTATGTACCGCAGGCTTTTAAAGTGACTGTAATTAAACCTTTACTTAAAAAGCCGACTCTTGATCAGCTGTTTTAGGAAACTACAGACCAATTTCCAACCTGACGTTTATTTCTAAAATCCTTGAAAAAGTTGTTGCAAATCAACTTTTTGATCATTTACAAAAGAATGATCTGTTTGAAGGTTTTCAGTCAGGCTTTAGAGTTCATCATAGCACAGAAACAGCACTGGTGAAAGTTACTAACAACCTTTTGTTAGCCTCAGATAATGGACTCGTCTCTGTACTTGTTCTTCTGGACCTCAGTGCTGCTTTTGATACGATTGATCATACGATCTTATTACAGAGATTAGAAGAGACGTTACGATGATTAAAGGAACTGCATTAGACTGGTTCAAATCCTACTTATCAGATAGATTCCAGTTTGTCCATGTCAACAATGAGTCTTCCAGACAAACAAGAGTTAGTTATGGAGTTCCACAAGGCTCAGTGTTAGGCCCAATACTTTTTACTTTGTACATGCTTCCATTAGGAGATGTCATCAGGAAGGACTGCATAAACTTCCATTGTTATGCAGATGACACTCAGCTATATCGTTCTATAAAACCAGATGAAACTAATCAGTTAGTAAAACTTGAAGCCTGTCTAAAAGACATAAAGGCCTGGATGACCAAAAACGTCCTGCTTCTAAATTCAGACAAAACGGAAGTTATTGTACTTGGTCCTAAACACCTCAGAAACTCTTTCTGTAATCACTTAGTTACTCTAAATGACATTGTCTTGGCCTCCAGCAAAACTGTGAGGAACCTTGGAGTCATCTTTGATGAGGATTTGTCCTTTTGCCACCATATAAAGCAAATCTCCAGAACTGCCTTCTTTCATTTACGTAATATTCATAAAATCAGGAAAATCCTTCCTCAGTGTGACTTCCTTTTCTCTCTCTGCTCTCCTCTCACCCCGGGTCACAGAGACCCGGGTCCACAGGTAACAGCGGCGAGATCAACGTGAACACGAGTGTTGTCCTCGGGGTCTCTGTGACCCGGGCACTTGTTTTTCTTTGCAAAGTGATTTTTACTCCATATTTTCATAGCACCACAGGCACCAAACTATTTTCATTTTTTTTGCAAATGTGCACAAAATTGACAAGAAACTGATCAAAGTGATTCAACATATGTTTCAATATATTTCAGTAAATAATTTAATACATTAAGTATCAAAGTCAGGATAAATACTTTCAGACATTCAAAACGTGAAAAACCCCATGGAAGGAAATAAATGAATAAATAAATACATACAATAAATATTTCAATAAATACAATAAATACGATAATGTTGTGCTAAATAAAGACATCCTGTAAGGTCACTTGTCCTTCCTGTGAGCTTGTAGTGACACGATAAGCCTGAGAGTCCCAGCGGGGGCAGCAGGCCTCACGCGGAGCCTCTGGTCCTCACAGGGCAAACGCATCAAAGAAAGTCTTCCCCGGCCCTGTCCTCCAGCATCTTGTCCTCTGTCACTGTCCTCAGTCGGTCCCCCCAGGGTCCTCAGGTTGAACACAGCTCCCATGTACACAGCAGAGGGTTAGGCGTCTCGTTGTTCACAGTTTTTTACAAAAATAACCTAACCGTGCGATTGCCAGCTTTCCTCTCACTACCTGCTGGAGAAAACAAAAAATAAAACAATTAATAAATTAGAAAATTAATACATTAAAAAAATTAATAATTAAAGAAATATTACAAAATAAAAAAAATAAACATTACACAACCAAATGTCTTCTCTCCTCTCCAAAGGTCGTTGTCCGTTCCGTCAGTACATGCCCAGCAAGCCTGCGAAATACGGGATCAAGTTTTGGGTGGCTTGCGATGCGAGATCCAGCTACGCTTGGAAGATGCAAGTCCACACCGGGAAGCCTAGCAGTGGCGGCTCGGAGAAGAACCAAGGGATGCGAGTCGTGCTCGAGGTGATGGAGGGTCTCGGCGGTCGCAACGTGACCCGCGACAACTTTTTCACTTCTTATGAACTTGGACGAGAGCTCCTGAATAGGAACGTCACCATGGTCGGCACGGTGCGCGAGAACAAACCCGAGCTTCCGCCTGCGCTGCTTACACCGAAGGACAGACGGGTGTTCTCGTCAAAGTTCGCATTCACGCCCACGACCGCTCTGGTGTCCTACTTCCCAAAGAAAAACAAGAACGTGATACTCATGAGCACGCGCCACACAGAGGCCGCTGTCAGCGATCGCGACGACAGGAAGCCTGCCATCATCCTAGACTGCAACTGCCACAAAGGAGGTGTGGACAACCTGGACAAGGTGATAGGGACGTACAGTTGCAGATGGATGACCGCTCGCTGGCCCCTGGTCGTATTCCACAACATCATCGACGTGTCCTCCTACAACACGTTTGTGATATGGAGAGAGCTTAACCCTACCTGGATGCCTGGTAAAAAGAACAAGAGGAGGGTGTTCCTGGAGCAGCTGGGCAAGGCGCTCGTAACCCTGTTCATCGAAAGAAGGGAACGTCTCCCTCGCACGGAAGCCGCCACGTCGCTCGTGAAAGCCGTTCAGAGGTCCAGGTCTTGCGATGAGCCTGAGGATCAGCCCGCCCTAGCGTCGGCCCCAAACAGCGCGCCGGCTCTCGGGGCAAGTAAGAGGAAGAGGTGTCAGATCTGCCCGCCGAAGAAGGACAGTAAAACTCACAGTGTGCTACGCGTGTAAGAAATACATCTGCAAGGGCTGCACGCTCGCCTGCGTGTGCACATTGAGGCTGTAGATGGCGCGGGACAGTTTGACCTGAGGACTCTGCGTGTACACACGATATGAGATAACACTGGACAGTTTGACCCAGAGGACACTGGGTGTGTAGACAATACGGTATGTTACATTTCATGTAGCTGATGCTTTTTACTCAAAGCGACTTTTCCAACACACCCACGGTACACCATCATCGGGAACAATTTTAGGGTTCAGTGTCTTGCTCAAGGACACTTGGGCATGTGGACAGGAGGAGCTGGGATTGAACCACCAACTGTCCGATTAATGTGCAAACCACTCTACCGACTGAGCTACAGCCTCCCAGTGTACACACTGTCCATAGTGGTTATATTGTATGTGTGTAGCAGTACTTGTAATCTGTGTAATGACAATAAAGTGAAATGTGAATCTGAATCTGAATCTGAATGTCAATATGAGATCACGCTGCGCGGTTTGACCCAAGGGCGCTGGGTGTACAGACAATATGAGATGGCGATGGACAGTTTGACCCGAGGGCGCTGGGTGTCAAGGAAATGTGAGGACAACACAAGGGTTAAAGAGGAGTTTTTTCCCTCCTAGCTTATGTGGGAATTGTTGAATTGTTGGGTTTCTCTGTATAATATTGTAACGTCTTGCTGTAAGGACTTTAATGTGTTAAGTGCCATGAAATAACCTGTGTTGTGATTTGGCGCTATATAAATAAAGTTGAATTGAATTGAATTGAATTCTTTACAACAAATTGCAGCATGCTGTACTAACATCCGATCAGAGCTGTAGTGTTTGATGGTGTGCTGACGGTGCGGTGGGTCGCAGCTGGCACTGTTTCTCTCCATCTCCTCCATCCTACTGGACTGAATTACTGCTATATTCAGCAGACTTGTGTTTTCCAGTGGTTTTACAAAAAAAATCCGTGTCAGTTTCCATCAGGAATTGCTGCTTATCTCATTGTAGAATTCTGTCACAACATCCACTTGTAATCTGACCCTGCTTCTGGGCAGCTGCTTCGTCTGAAGATTTAACCTGCATTTGCTTTCACGCTGGCAGATTTCTACAAAGAGATTTGTGGTTTTGATTTTTACATCTCTATGTTTGTCCATGTGCTGAGTGTCTTCCCCCTGTGGCGCTGTGAACAGATGAAATGACTTAGTTCAAAGCGAGAGAGCATGACTGTGGTTGGCTGAAAAATGAGCTCAGTGATGTAGTGTAAAATGAAAACTAGGTAAACTATAAACATCCAGATCTTAATCATCAGAAATGTAAACAAACAGAAACACAATGAGAGCTTTGGCAGCAGTATTTTTGGGGGGGTAAACTTTCCTTAGTACCAACAAGACTAAATGGTTTTCATTTTGAAAACTTTGAGGATACTTTTTTTCTAAAATTATCACTATGCAGGGAAAATAATAACCTGAAATAAATAAGTATTGCATCAAGTTTTGTTATGAGGCGTGTTGATAAACAGACCCAAATGCAGACACACAGCAAAGTCTCTTTGGAACCAGGTATTTATTTCTCCCAGGCAGTGAGAGCAAACAGGAAAACACACCAAAAGTCTGAGTCAAATAGAGAGGAAGAAAACTCCTTCTCCTCCTCTGATCTCCTTTCCAGCACAGAGGAGAAACTTCATCCACAACGTGGACGGCTGTGATCGCCAACACGAACCAGTCTCTGAAGTCCAAATGCGCATGTATGTGCTCCTCCAATCCGAGCCGGAAGTTGGCTCCTCCGCAGCGGGGGTGTGGCTTCACTGGAGGAATCCCGAGGTCCTTCTCAGCAAGCGACAGGCTGATGTAGCTGGGTGGACGTAGCTTCGCTGGGGAATCCTGAGGCTTCTCCACAGCGAGCGGCTGACTGACGTGGCTTGGTGGGAATCCCGAGGTTCTCCACCAGCGCAGCCGATTGGCAGGATTGACTGTGTGACACCCGAAGATCTACACAGGATGGCCAAACCTTCGACAGCTGATCTCTGAGAAACGAACTGGAAGGCTTCCTCGTACAGATGATACCCGAGGCTCGACACTGGACGGCAAGTCAGGGTCGACTGTGTGACGCTCGAAGCTCGACACAGGATTGCCAAGATTGCAGCAGATGATCTCCGTGGAACGATCTGGAATCTTCTTCGTTCAGGTGAATGCCTGAGGCTCGATGCTGAACGGCAGGACACAGGAAACAGACGGGAGTCAGAACCGGAGTTTCTCAAGAACAGCGACAGAACAGACTTATGGGACGTGATGTCGGGTAGGTGGACGGATGGACTGACAGTGAGTTGACGGGAGACCGGGGTATTTAATCCAGCTGGAGGTAATCAGTGGAATAAGCTCCAGCTGGATCTCTGGAGATGGGTGTGTGAGTGGACGGAGCTTGGAGGAGGGTACTGCAGGAGAGACGAAAACAAACAGAAGCACATGGCAGACAATAACAAACAGACAGGGGAATGACAGCAGACATGAGGGGAGGTGATCGGGGGTAAAACAGAGGAAAACACACTAGGGTCAGACAGGAATCCTAACAAGTTTAAGATCTCTTTCATTTTATTGTCAGGCGTACTCAATCTCTTTTGCAACTGCATTATGTATTATTTTATGACAGAATAAATTATTGACAAAACATTTTATAGAGCACTTTTTAAAGTACTTCAAGGCTCCTTACACAAAAGAACAAATGAAATAAACTAAGTAATAGAGAACACACTAAAGCAAGACAAACAATAAAAGTCATTAGAGTTTGAAAGCAGTTCTGAATAGAAGAGTTGGGATAGCTTGGTAATGGATGTGTTTTAGGGGCGATCCAGAGGGGGGGGGGGGGGGGGGGTCATGGTCCTGTGCTGTTGGTGATGTAGGAAAGGGCCTCATTATGGAGGGCTTTGAGAGTGATGAGAATGAGTTTGAGTTGTGAATGAGAGAGCTGGTGAGCAGCAGAGTAGCAAATGCATTGCAGTTTGGACACTTTGAAAGATGAACACAAAGTGACACATCACGCTAATCACCACCACCTGCAGGTTGACACACCGGTTCCTGATCTCACTAATCACCTCCTGACAGCATATCTACCCCGGTCAAGCACTCCAACAGCGTCAGTCTGTACAGTTTACTCACCCTGGTACTCCGTTAACTCTGTCCGTAAGTTTCCATTCTTACGATCCCCGGTTCTGACCTCGGACTCATCAGGAAATCATTACAAACACTTCACCACTTTAAAACAACATTAACATACCTGAAAACGGGGAGAAATAATCACAAGAGTGATGTTTCCTCAATGAACACATGTACTGGAATGAGGAGAACACCGTGAATTCCCCGGGTTTGCAGGTGAAGACAAGAGCAATCGATCTCAGGATAGCTGATCAGACTACTTGGCAGATGATTGGTCAAAGCAAAGATGAACGAATTTTGAACACAAAAATAGATGGAATAAACAATGAATAAATCACTCAGTGTTCCAACCTATTTATGAATATGAATTGACTCTTTTTCAAATGATAATAGATCATCAATATTTGCACTTGTCACATCTGAGCCAACATAATGAATGAATTATCAGGCAGACAGGCATAATGAATGAATTATCAGGCAGACAGGCATAATGAATGAATTATCAGGCAGACATCAACCCCAAAATTCACCGACACCAACAATGTGGCGATAACGTCCAAGACGCTTACATTAGAAGCTCCACTGCTGCGATGCTAGTAGTTCTGGCAGGAGTCCGAGGTGTAAGTGATGGCTAGAAATAATATTTATTTTTAATAAAACATCCATTTATGGGATGCTCTATAAAGATATATTAATCCAATAAAGGCTATGACTCAAGTCAAAACCATAACTGCACAACGTGGAAAAGTGGTCTCACTCAAGTATTGCATATGAAGAGGACACCATTATAGATCACTGCATGCATTAATGTTGTATGACATCGTCAACCTGGACTGGAGTGGTTCGCCTTACCGTAGCTTCTGTCTACAATGATTGATATATAGGCTCTTCAAATTACGCATTATGTAACAAAGAAGTGCACATTTGTTTTAAAGTATTTTTATTTTTCAACACTGTCACAAAAGGATGCTAAGTGAGTTTAATTACTATTTACTACAGAGCTGTTAAATGGCCTTGAACACTGGTTAACTGGAGGAGGCCTTCAAGCTTCACCTGATTATAATAAAACAGATGAATTGTTTTCATAACTGTCATTAAGATGCAAGTCTGATCTCCATGTTTCTCTTTGATGATGTGAAAAGCTGGATGTCACAAAATTGTCTACAACTCAACTCAAGCAAATCAGAGAGTCTTGTAATTGGTCCACCACACTTCACCAAACAAATCCACCCATCTGCTGGCCCGCTTGTAGAATACATTACACCTGTCGCAAAAAATCTTGGGGTTTGGTTTGATAGCAATTTGAGTTTTGAACACCATATCACAAAGCTTGTGTAATCCTGTTTTTATCACCTTCGAAATATCGTAAAAATCCTTCATATCTTAACATTTCATGATGCTGAGACCATTATACATGCCTTCATCTCCTCACACCTAGACTACTGCAACAGCCTCTTCACATGCCTCAATCAAAAATCCATCAGTCAACTTCAAACTGTACAGAACTTTTACCTAAAACCAGGAAAAGGGGCCACATCACACCTGTTTCAGCCTCCTTGCAGTGACTCCCTTATGTTTTAGAATTGATTTTAAGATTTAACTGTTGACTTTTAAGACACTTCACAGCCTCTCTCCATCCTATTCAGCTCACCTGATTGTTCCATAAAACCCTGCCCGTAGTCTGACATCCTCAGACAAAAAACTTGTGTCTGTTCCGGAGACACGTTTTAAAACTAAAGGTGACAAAGCATTTTCAGTCAGAGCCTCCAAGTTATGGATCGAGCTGCCTGAGGAAATAAGGTCAGCAGAGTCAATGACATCTTTTAAATCTCTTCTTAAAACATACTTTTATAGGAGAGCCTTTGCTGATTTTAGTTGATTTCAGTGATCAATTCTTATTTCTTTTATACCCTGTTTTAATTTGCTTTTATGGTTGTTTTATATGATAAATGTGTTGTTAAGACTTGTTAGGATTCACTTGTTGTTTTGTTTTAATGGCTTATTTTATGTAAAGCACTTTGTAACTGAAGTTTAGAAATGTGCTAAACAAATAAAGTTTATTATTATTATTATAATGTACAAATTTTTGATTACACAATGGACACAGTGAGGGTGTACTAATGAATTAGATTCAAACAACAGAGTGCAATTTGAACAGAAACAAGTCCAGCTTCCTCAGAAGTCTTAATTTGAAAATTATTTATGCCGGTCGCCCGCCCCCTTCCTCTACGTAGCCAAGATGGTGACCGTTTTGTGTGGAAAATGTCCAGAGTGTCACATTTCTTTTTTGGGGCATTTTGAGTGCACCATCCTGGTACTTGTAGTTCACTGCACGTTTCTGTACTTGACAGTGTAAACACACTGATGCACTCAGACTAGTGAGTGTTAGTGCACAAGTACGCCGCTTGGAACACTAAATGGGGCCTGCGGGTTTCCTTTCTGGGAGGCTGAACGTTTTCTAACTATTGCTTTTGTGATTGATGCAGACAGAAATCACTGAAATTCTTCTGTTTAGCTTGTATACCAGTGTGAGCAGTGATGCTGTCCCAATGCTAGAACATCATAAGACAAAACAAAGGAATTGGTAAATATTGTACAGTGGTGCAGTGGTTTGATTCCCGGGCCTGGGCCTTTCTGCATGGGTTCTCTCCGGGCACCGTCCAAAAACATGCATCTTAGGTTAATTGGTAATTCTACTAATTGCCCTTAGGTGTGAATGAGAGCGTGAATGGTCTTTGTTTCCGTCTGTGTGTTGGCCCTGTGACAGACTGGTGATCTGTCCAGGTGTACCCTGCCTTCACCAGTGAGCTGGGATAAGCTTCAGCCCCACCATGACCCTGTTCACGATAAAGTGGGTATACTGTAGATGATGGATGGATGGATATGTTTTACTTACTACTTCGTTTTAATATGATTTCTCTTTTTGTTCATTGCTCTAAAGATAACTGTTTGCTGATTTTAAGAGATGGAAAAAAAATGAATGGAAGAAATAAATGTCCTGTAAACATTTAGTCTCTTTTCGGTATTCCTGTCTGTTAATAAGATTGTGCTGCCTCCCCTGTCCATCACAAAGGAGAACAGAACGAGAGTGAGAAGCAGAGAGGAAGTGAGCCAAGCTGCCACTAATGGGCCATTAGCTTAAATAATTTCCATTTAATACTTGATTAATCAAGCTCACAGCATCCCATGTTGTGTTTTGGGGGAGGGCTGCACACAGTGTTTCTAAATTGAGCGGAGGGGAGTGCAAGAAATGAGCCGGGGACTTTTTTTTGTCTTCCTCGGATAATAGATTCAAGCCATTACAATCCATTGCCTATTGATTTAATGTTGGCTGACATTAGTGCAGACTGCATCAAGCCAAAAGGTATCAAGCCTGATCCCTGTCTGCTGTGTACAAATGACACATGCAAGATGATCTCATCACTTGCTGAAAATAATGTTCCGATCTGACAAAATCCAGCGTCAGTTATTAGTTATTAGAAACGGGAATGTTAGCCTAACTCGTCTGTGTACATTGGCTCGGCACTTTGAATCTCCAAATTCATCTGATTTGTATTTGAGAACTTTTCATCTAAATTTACGTTACGTACTAACAGATGAATAATCCCTGTCCATATACAGGCAGGCTGTTGACATCATGGTCCTCTGGTTCCATGAACATCAGTAAGATAAAAGAGCTCTGCTGTGGCGGGTGCTCGGCACCCGGATGCCAACAACCCTCTCAGGCTGGAGGGGGTTTGGTGGAACAGGTCGAGATGTTAAAATATATAGGCAGGGAGATTAACCACCAAATGTCCTATACACAACGTGTGGACATTGTCTATAAAAAGGTCCAACACCCCGTTTCTCCTAAAAATGCTGAAAGGTTTTAATGCCAGACAGAAAATTTAAGCTGCAGTTTACCATCAAGTCAGTCTTCATATTCAGCATTACATCCTGGTCAATTTCCTCACAGTGGAAAGTAAGAAAAACTCATGAGAATAATCGAACATGTAACCAAAATCACCAGCACTACTCAGACCCAACTGAACTGAAGGGTCACGCAGTAAAAAGGAATAAAATATAAAAATAATCCTCTGCTGGCTAATCCTTAAATAAAAGACAGTTGTATGAGCTGTGTGTGTTCAACAACAGTCAACTATTAAACTTGAATCAACCCTATCAGCCTCATTCTTCAAAAATATCTTCTGTATCATTTTATGCAAGCCAGCTGTAGATGAAGTGATAATCCAACGTGCAGGCGATATATATATATATAGATAAATCTATATTATCTAAATCTATATCTATATATATAGATATATCTATATCTATATGTATCTATCTATATACACACAGATATATATATATATATATATATATATATATATATATATATATAATAAACTCAAACACATCTTGTATTCATTTTCACCATCTCATCACTAATCTAATCTGCTTTAATATACTGCTGTAATATCCTTGAAAGAAAATGTCTCAATCATTGATCAGAGGTGATAATTACAGAATGAATAATCGTCTCCTCTGTAAACCTTATACACCCATTTGATAGTTTGGGTATGTTCTGCTCCACGTTGAGCTAATCACCAGCTCTGTCTCTGTCAGGGAGGACTGACTGTTCAGGTAGACCGTCACAATGACAGACAGGCCTCCAGGCCTCCACACCTCCTACATGTCATTTCACATTATAGAAACACTAATAAAGTTTAGAATTTCCATTAATAATGTTTTCCATCTTCCTTTAAGGCTCTTCATGATAGACAACTTGTTACAATATCACCGCATATGTAGGGATGCGCACACAAACCAGTCAGTGCCTCCTTTCAGATGCCATCCTTAGTCATCCATCCATTACCAATAAGTTGAGCATGACAACCATTCACATTTCACATTCACACCTACAGCCAATTTAAAATCACCAATTAACCTCGCACACATGTCTCTGGACTGGAGGACCACACCTCTTCCAGGCGCTGGGAGAATGTGAAAACTAGACTAAAATGCCTCTAATGTTTATTGATTAAAACTATTTTGAATGAAATGACTACAAAAAGCTAATGTTTATTTTTGTAAATTTTCATTATATTACTGGTGTGATAAAGACTCTTGTATTCCCTCCAATATCAGTAATTTGTTGTTTTTATTGGTCCCAGTCTCCTTCCTTTAACTGTTGTGTATTAACGGTCTTGTATTACCAGCTTATTTAGTGCTACTTAATGTGTGTCATCAGACTGCAATAATTGAAATCATAATTTGTAAATGATATTGATGCAGACCTAATTTAGGTTGTAAGAGCTATACAAAGAGTTTGTTAAGCAAAAAGAGAGAAGAATGGGGAACAATGACCTCCAGTCAGCGGCCACACAAAGGCCAACATGCACCAAAAAACATCTAACACATCACATGCTCAAGAGAACACACTTCATCATGCAGACACATTGGAAGCACACACACACACACACACACACACACACACACACACACACACACACACACACACACACACACAGACACACACACAGATGCAGACACTTTCACAAAAAGGCGCTCACTCTCCATTAAAACACTAACCTGCCTCCATAATTAAAGAGGCTGGTTGGTACAATTGTCTGAGGTGCTGTGGGAGTGTGGGATGAGATAATGCAGAATTGGAAGTGACAGTAACATTTTCTGCAGAGCATTCAAACACACTGCAGCTCATTAAAAATACATGTTGTTGTGTACCAACAGTGTTGGCTTCACAAAGCTCCTCATCAGGCCATTTCTTGGAGACCATGGGACATCACACAGACACACTCCAGAGTAGCACTCGTTTAATTTAATAGGCTCTCCAAGGTGTGCCCGTACACACACACACACACACACACACACACACACACACACACACACACACACACACACACACACATTTACAGTACAGAAAGTACCGGAAACAAAGACAGTGTTAAACTGGGACACATTGAACAGGATGAATTACAACTATACAATGTATGCTTGAATGAGGTAATACATGTTTCGTTAATTTGGTCGATTTTCATTGGATATTTCGTGAGCACATAAACTTAAAATCACAACATTAGTCATCTCAGGGCAGGTGCCGGAACCAGCAATTTAACAATTTCAGCAACAGCGGGAAAGAAAAAGTCCCTTTTAACAGGAAGAAAACTCAGGCAAACCAGGCTCAGGGTTGATGGCCAGCTGCCTCGAACGGATGGGGAGAGGGGAGGTTGGAGATGACTTAAGGAAACATCTGTTGAGGCTCCCAGGAAAACCAGAAAGATCAGGTGGTGATGTGGAGGAGGAGGAGGAGGAGGAGTGCGCATCAGGAGGTCTGAAAGGCAGAATGACAGAATTACGATAATATTATAAGAATAGGGATAAGAAATTAATTGGCTCAAAAGCGCGCGCAGACGGATTTTTGGGTAAGACCATGAATTTGTGATTTCACAGCATAGGAAAGCAGATGTGACGAAGAAATTGAGCATTAGGAAACTCGCACACACAGAGGAATAAAGATTAAACGTAAGGGAAAAGATCTTCTTTTTTGAATTTAGGCATAAGTTTCATTATATATTTGTGAACCATTTTTAAGATGAGGTTTTGACCAGGAACCAATTGTTTTAGGGCAGAGTGCAATAGACAAGGTATGGAGGTGGGAAAGTACTGAGACCAACACATTGCTGTTATGTCTTTACATATTAAATGCAAGCTGTCCTTTTAGCTAATTGTGCTTCCGTGCATCCTCGGCCCTTTGTCCTCCACCGGTATGTCGGTCGAGGTGCACCATTGTTCCAATCACTTAAATGCTTCTTGGAGTCGATGAGGTGAAGAAACAAGACTTTCGGAGGAGTTTGGCGAGAGAAAACAACGGTGCTTCCATGTGAAAATTCCGCATTGGAAATCTGGGAAACCTTTACTGGTTGACTGTTGGGACTACAAAAAGGAGCTGCTGCAGTGGAAATAACATTGATCCAATAAGTGTCCTTCGATGACTTGTATACAAAAATTGAAATCTAATAGTTTTAATAAATTGGGCAGATATTTGTAATATCAGGGATAACACCACTAATGGTAGCTGCAAGATTCATAGTTTTTCATTACTTACATTATAATGTGATCTAAGACATAATTCAATTATAAAACAAAAAATGATGTCTGGCCTTTCTTTCTTTCTTTCTTTCTTTCTTTCTTTCTTTCTTTCTTTCTTTCTTTCTTTCTTTCTTTCTTTCTTTCTTTCTTTCTTTCTCCAAATCGGATTGCATTCGGGTTTTTTTTTATTATACTTTGAAAGTGCATATTACTCATTTAGGTATAATAACAGGCCCATTATTATCCCATTGCAGCCACAGAGAAAGTTAATGTTACACATGTACTGGCTATATAATTTCTAGCCATGGCCCAAAAAGGACAGATTTACTACACTTGCAACCTCACCATATAGATTTTATGGACAGCATTTTATAGCTGTTTTCATTGCTGCCTCCTGTCTGTTGTGTTCTTTCAGTCATAAAGATTTCATTTGGGTGTTATTTCCTCTGAGTCACAGTCTATGACGCTGGCAATGGATCTATAATTTGTATTTGTAAGGCAAACAGAACACATTCAATTATTTATGGGACATCCCAAACTCTGTATTGATAATAATTTACATAACTAATCAAGTTACGATAGGAAGCTACACAAGTAACTTCAAGACAAATAGATTTTCACAAAGATTTCCGTATACTTTATTGCAGGTTTGTAAAGGATTTTCGATATTATCACTGCAGCCATATTCCTATAAAGAGTGGAGGTAAACGGTACACACTTGGAAGAGTGTAATCTCATATTAAATATGATACAGAACTCTAGTGGAATCAAATCATCTTTTACAATGAATCTAATATAACATATATTAATTTCAACATAATTGAACTTTAATATTAATGATGAATTGAATGAATGTATCGCTGAGATTTTACTTATTAAGTTTTTAAGAAACAAAAGCATTGAATGTAGTCAGAAATATGAAGAAGCCTTCACTTGAAGCTAACTTTGTATTGTAGATTATCATATCTGTGCAGAGGGCAGTATTAATTCTGAACCTCACTCAGCTGTGTGCCTTTATAAATGATCTCCGATCCATTCAAATACAAGTGGGTTTCAGTCGTGTTCTACACATCTAGGATAATTCAAGCAAACAAAATGCACCTGACGACAATTTGAAGTGCTGCAGCAAAATGGATCAATAATTTGTTAATGGAAGACTTCAGTTTTTTAATATTTATAAAATTGTAAAAAAAAAACAATAATCTAAAAACATTGTTTTCACTATGTTATTGTGTATTATTGAGTCTAAATTGATGGAAAAACATTGTTTCTGTAAACTTGCAATCAAATCTACAATATAATAAAGTGTGCAGAAAGTGAGGAGGCCCGAATACTTTCTGTATTGAGTGTATGAGCAAACTTCCCAGTATACATTGTTTTAAGGTGAACTCTGTATGTTGCAGGGTTGTAAGAATTGACAGGACTCAAATGCAGACTTAGCCGGGTAAAAGCACAGACTTCATTGAAGATGAAGTACAAAATATACAAGCGGTGCAGCACAGATATAAAAAAAAAGGGGCGAGGAAGGATTAAAAACTGGAAAGGAAAAAGCAACAAGAATATCTTGGAACAAAAGGAAATAAACAGCTGGAATTCAATAAACTGGCACGGAAGGGTTGAAACACACAGGTTGTAATCCAAAGGATGTTGTCCACTAACACGTAGTACTCTTACGTGTTAGTACACTTGAATTGAATTTGAACAGGGTAATGTCATTTCATAATTTCTGTCTGCACTTTCCTGGAATAACCGTAGCATGTAAATGCATCACCTGAATGCTAATATTTTAACCCAAAATGAACATGTTTTTGTTCCCTCTGTTTAACACATACACACATACTAATGGCTTCTATCAAACAGCAGTATGGTGGTACTTGAAAACACTTTTGGGTGATGCACAGAAAATATTTTCACTACGTAGCCAAGATGGCAACCGTTGATTGTGGATACTGTCCAGAGTTTCACACTCGGACAGTTTTGACTGCATCATGTGGGTTCCTGTTGTGCACTGAATGTTTCCATACTTGACAGTGTGGACGCACTTATGCACTCAAAATAGTGAATATTTGTACAAAAGTATTACATTTGGAACATAGCAGTAGAGTATATAGACATAAGGGAGGGCAGACAATTGGACGTGACTGCAAAAGACAGCAGAGACTCACATTGAGCTAGAAAGAAATGGGTGATCATAAATTAGGTAAATAACATAAATACAATATTTCTTTGCTGGACCGAAACTGCGGGGCTAGAATTATAAAGTATGTCTGTCACTGAGTGACTGAGAGATCATAGTTAAACTGCAGTTCAGCTGAATGCTGAAAATGTTCAAATAAAAAGCCCTACAGTTTTTGACAAGGTCAACCTTTATAACTTTTTCTAATGTAACCAAAATGTCAAATTGAAACAAGTTTCACTTAACAGTGCATTGCTATGGCTAATTCACAGTCCTCAGTGGGACTAGTTTTCATTGGAGCTACTCTCTATTAAAGTCGGAGGTTCTTCATGGGGACTGAAGCAAACAGACATAGAGCCATAGTCAATGTAATTAAAGTGAGCTCCTGTAGGAAGGAGAAACTTTAGGGATTGAGGCTTTTGTCAAGCCAATGTCCTCTCACATTTTATATTCCTTCTATTTGATCAATTACTTGCTACTTGCTGGATTGTGTAACATTGGTATCCACAGCTGTGTTGATAGTTTTGCAATACACGGTCTCCCCATTTTGCCTGTGTTAGTTGTCATGTGCATGTCTTTGCAGAATTCTGGGGTACACATAATATGAATAACTGCAATATTTAGGCTGCTTGGAATGTTTTTCCAGTGTGTGATTGGTGGTGTGTCTGGACTGTTCAATGTCTGGCTATCAAGTCTTATTTTTTAAAGTTTGGTTGCTTTACATGTGCATTTCAACCTGTGGCACTTCTGAACACTTTAAGCCTTTGTTTGACAGCATGCTTTTTTTTTTACCCTTATATAAGTCAAAAACACAAAAGTGATGAATAATATTTGAGGTGATCCATCAGCACCTTAAACATTGGAGGAAAAATACCAGTTAATAGGTGACCGTGTAGTTATTTAAAAGTGGCCAAGCGGGTGAGAAAATAAAGGATTTGAAACAGTTGACCAGCAAATGGTGATGTGCTGATGCCATCATAGTTGATGATGAAGATTGGCCCTAAAATTCCACATTAGTTGCTACTACAACTACTACTACTAATATTGGTTGGTGCTCCAGTCCTCACTGTGTGCAGTGAGTCATCCTCTAAACTCCAAACACTTGTTTACAACTTCTTCACTCAGTAGTTTGTTTATGCTTTTTTTGTATCATTGTTCTTCAAGTAAAGAATTCATGCATCATCCATGCACACATTCATCATTAATGATCACGGTTGTGAAAATTACTAATATAAAGTCTGTGACTTACAGCTCCAGAAGACGGTGGATTGCCAATTACCTATCTGTTGTGTCTGCCCAACTGAAACAATCTGAATTATAGTGTCACTCCTCATAAACCCAAACCCAATTATAGTGATTATTATCAAACTATTGGAGTGAGGACCACTGTCTGCTGTCTTCATCCTTCCCCTGAACCGGAATCTAAAGGTGTGAACAGCCCACGGTGCAGAAGAGCACCCCAGTTTGCAGCACACTACAGTACAGTGTGACCTAAATGTGTGTTTGTGTGCCTGACTTCTGTGCAATCGGCTGTGCGTGCTTGTGAATGTTTCCGAGTGCACACGGTGGATTGGGGGAAGGAGGGATGTGTCTTTTCTCCTCTGTTAGGTGCTCACAGCGAAACACAATTCAGATGGGTACAGCGTTCCTGAATGAGCAGGACCTATCCAGCCACAGAGAGGAAGCAGAGTAGCACACAGAGGTCACAGCAGGATAAGTCAGTTGCATCAAGGGGCAGCAAGGGAACTAGTTTTCTCCTCCATTTGACAATTAAAACAAATTTTCTTTGCGTGTATGTAGCGCCAAATCACAACATAATACATCTCAGGGCACTTAAAGAAGGAATCCATCAAATCCCACATGAGCGACAGCTGCAAGGAAAAAACTCCCTTTCACGAGAAGAAAAACCTCCTACAGCATGAAGGAAAAAAACAAAACCTGTTAATAGCAAGAAAACTGACATCGCGAAGGAACGTCTCCCTTTTAACAAGAAGAAACAGTAAGCGGTCATCTGCCTCGACCGGTGGGGAAACGAGAGGTTGGAGATGACTGATGGGAACTTTGGTGGAGATTAACAGGAACAGTTAATGGTCAGGTGGTGATGGCGAGGAGGAGGGTTGCACATCAGTAAATCTTAGAGGCAGAATAACAGAATCATGTTGATATTTAAAGAACAAGGATGAGAAACTGGTTGAACAGAGAGATCATTAGGCAAATATAGTGATGGCAAGATTATGAATGAGTGATTTGACAGCGTGGAGAATAAAATGGCACAGCAGGATTAATTCACAGATGTGGAATTAAACCAGGATGCGAGTTTACAGGTTGTCCAAATTGAAATTACATAAAAACCTCATTTAAACTTTTACAATTAGGTAAATTAGCTTATTTTATGACTGTTTCAAAATGAGAACAAAAATCAATTTGATCTGTTGTTTAATAATGATGATTGCATAAATAATTGTTTTCTTATGTTGGACAATGTCATATGGTGCAAGACAATCAATTTAATATTTACAATCATCAACAGCCTATGAATCAGAAAAGTCAATTTTCAAAAAATGATTGATAATTCTCAGTGCAGACTGTTACATTTAATGTTTATACCATCATATCAGCATTGGCATCAAGATATCCATCCTCAAGAGTCTCGTCTGACCAGCAGCCTTGTATGGCTGCAAGACATGGACCCTTAACATATCTATTGAAAAGAGGTTGACAGTATTTGAGATGTGGACATACAGACAAATTCTTAAGATATCACACACTGAAATGAAATTCAGGAATTTTTTTCCCTTGAAAGATTGGAACCAAACCAATACTTCCAAAAAAAGAGGAGAGAGGAAGCAACAAGTCTGACTGTCAACAGACTGCAGTGGAAGAAAGTGGTTGCCGAGGCTCTGGCAAAGTTTGGCTCATCAGGATTACTATCATCTATTGTATACAGTGCAATGTAGAGTGGCAACAAACAAAAATTAGTCAGCATGGTAATCACTGATCATAATCATGTGTTCAAGATTAATGCATTGTATTTATTGCACAAATCGGGTACGCTCCACTGGTTTGTGGTTGAGCGTGGGTAAACAAATGATTGTGGGGCCTTTCCAAGTAGTTCTGATTCTGATCAAACTAAACACTTCATCAGTTTGGTCACAGCAGCTGAAGGCCAAAAAATTGGTGGGAGGGAATGAAGTAAAATCTTCTGGCTTCCTAGTTGTAAATTTGTCCTGGAAAACTATATAACTGAGATTCCCTCATCAGTCCCAACTTCTGTGGGACGCTAATTGGACACACATCATCTGATGAGAGCTCTGAATCGCTCTCATTTCCATGCTCCTTTTTCTGCCTCTAAATGAGGATTCATAAATGGCACAAAGATTAATTCCTCCTTCTCAGAGGCCTCAGTTAGATCTTCATCTGTAGACCTGTTGTCATTAAATTCCTCTAATTTCAAGGAAAGTGCTGCTCCACACTAACCTGCCATATTACTGCCAAACAGACACACTTCAGTATCATTCTGTCTATGTTTGGACATTGTAACAGTGAGACAACACAGTTGGAAATAACAAATTGCTCGCAATACTCATCATCCAGCACACTGCTGCTACAAAATCCTTTTATAACTTCTATAACACTAGTTGCCCACTTCCACATCAAACCACAATGAAGAAGAACAATGCTTTCCTCATTTGACATTTTGACACCAGCACGTTGTTAAAGTCGAATAGTATGAAGAATTGAGCCGAGTACTTCAATTAAAAAGGAACTGACAGGTCTAATTATTGGTGGAAAAGGAACAAGCCTCAAATGCAAACTGGTCACACTCTCTGATTCTATTTCAGAGCTTGGAGTCCCACTCTTTCCCTCTAGCTGCTGTGTTTAGATTGTCCAGTGGACAATCTGAATAGTCTTTATGTGTGCTCTAATTACAGGAGTAGGTTCATGTGTGCAAGTGTGGGGCAGCTGCTGCTAATCATCCCAGATCACCTCCACTTTGAATACTGGGCTTCAACTCCACCACGCTGCCAGACTGCAGACTGAACTACTCAGTTAGTCATGTTCCAGTCATCATTTGTGTCTTTTACCACTTCCTGTCCTCAGCCTGCAGTTCTCTCTAGCCTGACTCCTTCCCCACGCCCTATTCCTTTTCCATCCCTGGAGCATCCCCGAGCTCTGAAGAGGCAGTAGCAGATATGGGCAATGCCGAGCAGGCGGCCGGTAAGAAAGCTGGTCTTCTCTGAGGGCCGACGCAGAATATCCAGGTGAGTCGACTGGTGGTCTCCGCAGACCGATGCAGTACTTTCAAGCGAGTCGACTGTGTAGTTCCCGTGGACCTACACAGGACTTTTTGAGACAGGTGACAACTGGTGGTTTCCGTGGAACGAAGCAGGTCTTTTCCGTAGATTCTGACTGGTGGTCTCCGGGGCCTGACCCAGCTCTTCTGAGGAGAGTCAACAGAGTGATCCCCGTGGAACTCCTCAGGACTTCAACTGTAGATTTACTCTGGTGCTCTTCGTGGATCTACTCTGACAATAAGTGAGTGAACGACGAGGTTCAGGTCAGGCTGGCACGCTGGTAGGTGAACAGCTGAGCTGACGGAATGGACAGACAAAGGCGGAGTGCAGGACCGAGGTGGATATAGTGCCAGGCGGTGATTGTGAATGTGCCAGCTGACCAGAGGAGTGGTAGTGGGAGGTGACTGGAGGCGGACAGTGGAAGAATCCAAACCCTCCAGACACAGACCAAAACGCAAAGCACATGACAGACAAAAACAAACACGGGGAATGACAGGAAAACACGAGGAAAGGCAATCGGGGAAAACAGAGAGGAAAAAAACACACCGGAAAAAGCAGGAACCCAGACACAATTCTTCTGGGACAACTTCCATTGCAGAGATGAGCCAAAACTGGATCCTCTTGGTAAGTCTCTATGTTCACAGGCAAATGAAGGTTTCCAAGAAAAGTACACTACTAACTGTGAAACATGGAGGAGACTCTGTTTTGGGGCAGCTGTGGTGTGTCTGGACAAAGCGGCAGCCACCAGTAACGTCACACATTGGTTTGTGAGCGGCCGTTATGAAACCTCGTGTTTGGAATTTGACCCGCGCCATCTTTGGAGCCGGTAGTGACCATATTTGGGTGAGCGAGGGGGGAACTAGTGGTGGGTCTGAATCGATCAGACTGGAAACCCAACGATGCTACGTCCCGGCCACCAATAGCTGTAACCTGACTGCACCGCAGGCTTGTCAATCAAACAGACACGCCCCCAAAACCCTGCTTTTTGAGGCCTATTTTATGACGGGATTATTTTCAGATGGACGGCCAGAACATTTAGCGAATGAAATGCAGAAAACCTGTGGAGAAATTTGATAGACTGAGCAATTTATGAGAGAATTTGAATAGGAGTCTATGGAGCCAGAGACTTTTTTGAGCCAACCTCTAGTGGCACCCGGTGGTATTACAGCTTAAGACACTTCTGCATTGGCCTCATTTTTCAGAACAGGAAGCTACATCCACTTTTATTTACAGTCTATGGTCTGGACATGGTGCATTACTGCCACCTTCTGGCAGCAGTAACACATTAGTACCTGGTGGTGGTAAAAATGTATACGATGTATAAATGTTTTTAATTGTCAACGAGTTTTCGAAAACTATGACCTAAAACATACAGAACTGCACATTGTTGCTAACACTCCTCTGTCAAGAATAACTTGCCATCAGCAAAAGCTAACTTAGCTGCTCCAACAACTACTGCTAAAACATGGTTAATGGAAATAAACGGCTAATTTCCGTAATCTACCTGTGACCATCTGCCTCTACTTACATGTAATAATATAATCTATGCCTGCTCACTTGCAGACACACCACCAGAGCAGCACATTGATAACACACCTCCATCATCATTATAGCAAAACACTGCAATCCCCTTGTGGCAGATGTCTGTAATGACAGGAAACTTTTATCTTAAACAATGCCCTATGTCTTGCACAGGAGAATGGAGAACAATAATTATCTATATCTAAAGAATGCCATGAGGCAAAAGTATCAAAGAAAAACAAAACATAAAACAAAAAAAAACATGAGTAGGTGACTCATTCATGAATTCACTATCCTGTTTCTTTCTGTCTCTGTGTAGATTCAAGATTAAAACAGTGTATCAACATCATTTTATGCATCCGCCCCCTTTAGTAGGAAGACACTGACCCATGTGATACTTAGTGCCTCAAACACCTTCGTAATGTTGCATCAATGCAACATTGTCTGCATTTTTTCTGAAAGAATGAGCCTCTAGTCAGCAGTTTAAGAAACTCAATTTATGTGGCTGCTGCAACCAATGAAGCAAACAAAAAAAAAAATAAAGAAAAGGAGTCAATTATATTGATTCAGTGTCCATGCTTTAGTATCAAAGAAGAAAATGATTATTCAGACAACCTGGAAAGACAATATCAACATACTCCACTCGGAAAATATCAACATAATCCCCAACGTTGGTTTACATCTTGTAATATTATTTTGGCCTGAGGTCCAACATGACAGTTTAGGTCATAACTCCATGTTATGGGTTTATGGGTCATGCTTGGTTTGCCACAATTGACATGTCTTTTAATGAGTAGGGCTTGAGGAATCATCTTTAAAAAAGACATTCATTTGGAATCACTGGAAGTCCACAGAAACGTCCAAGTAAAATAAAGTCTTTCGTGTCTGAGGTGTGGAAATTTAGAGTGCCACACCTCATTTTTCTAATCTTATATGTGAAAGTTTTTTTTTATCTTTGCACTCGGTATGTTTTAGAGGTGGATTGTTTTGGTACGCTATGTGGGAGCATTACAGGTTTACCATGACAGAAATAAACAGTGGCTAAAATGATGACTTTGTGCAAGCGCTGTGCAATTTAAAAAATTTCCCCTCGGGGATTAATAAAGTATATACCTACCTACCTACCTACCAATACGTGTTGCTTATGCAAGCAGCAATAATTCCAATATTATGAACCATTTAAGAAGACATCAACCCCGTGTGTCCCGTCACCGTTGCAGGAGGAGAGAGTGGGGATGAAGTCTGATGAACGTCTTCTCCCTGCAGGATTGACAAAGACTCTCCATGCAGATTCACTCAGCGCACAATCCAGAAGTAAAGCATTGGTGATGTTTACAGCAAAACATGCAAAACATGCGACATAAAATGTTCAAAGAATTGTCCAACACAGTTTTTTTTTTAAACTACAGGCACACAAACCTCGAGTGCTACTGAAAGCCACCTAACTGTGACTGCCCACTACATCACTGATGTTTCAACATTTAACGACAGACTCACATTTGAAATGTCATCACTATTTTGAAGGAATGACTATAAGGAAAAAAACAAGATACAATCTTTTTGGACATGTGCTAATTGTGTCTAAGTTTAACGTGTCAAATATATGTGACATCTGAAAGTCACAAATGAGATCAGATTCACTCACACTACAGTGGTTTGAGCTATTTGTTCTGGGTATTCACCACACAGAGGTGATTCACAGGGTAAATTCAGTGTTGATGGAATAGTGCCTGCTTCCAAATTATATCTAAATAGAGAAGAGAACTAATCCGTTTACGATCTTCTTTGCGGGTGTGTGTCTATCTTCAACAATTAATGTGAACATACTCGAGGAAATCCCGCTGTCATTCATTCGGGACTTGTCATTACTCTATGACCCTGCAGTGGGTGCTGTGGACCAGGCTACAGCATATAGGTGATCTGCTGTGGATAAAATGACAGGGAGAGCCAAATGTGATGGTTTTCATTCCTTTTTTTTTTTACCTTTAGGAATCCATAAATTTCACCATTGATAATGATACGATTGTATTAACAAACGTGTTTCCCATCTTAACACGTTCGTGAAAATCGTCTTTTATAGAAACAAAAAAGAATACATATTTACTCAGTAATAAATGCACTGTGTTGTAGTGTGGTTTTTTTTAGTTGTATTTCTCCTATTGGAAAAGGTTAAGTTATCTGTAAGAAATGCATTGAGGTTTGTTATTGCGATGGACCAAACCCTCATAATGTCTCTGCACTGCTAATCAATAAAATGCCAGTCTAACTAAAGCGCCATCCGAATCCTGTGTGCTGCTAGCAGTGATGCCCTTGATAAGCAGCTCTCTTCTTGCAAGCACTTCTGTATTTATGCACAGACTTGACATGCAGCATTATACAAAGAAGCCTCCTGCGTCTGTGTTGCGCTACAACGAACAAAAGTCATTAATTGGAGTCAAAGTTCCCTCCAAGATTAAACCGCCTAACGGAGAACACTGCGTCTCCTGCATCCATGCTCCTCGTGGACTCGCCATTATAAAACATTTATTTGCAGAGATACCGTACAAGTGCAAGTGTATGAAAATAATTACAGGGACCAAGCAGCAGCAGTGAAGAAGTGCAGCCCCTCACAGAGGACTTTTCCCATTAATTGACTTTAATGCGGCATAATGTGGTGTTTTCCTCTCCCATGCTTCATAATGGCTGCCACCTGACTGCTGTACAGTCAATTAAAACATAATATAAATGGACTTAAGCAGTCAGCACTCAGTGATTAGGTTTCCTCAAGACTATTAAATTTGAGCGAGAAAGCAGAGAATGGTAATCCATGATAATTTTTTGCTTGCTTTCCTGCTGTCAAATTAATTCTGTTATATTTAATGGCATGCCACTTGTTACGGCGAGTAGCTCACGGATGTTCATAATCATCTAGGTGTCTTGATTGTTCTGTGTATACGCAACCGGGAGGCTATTCTCTCTGTAGTGCAAATGTGAAATGTCTCTGGTTGTGTAGCACCACAACTGATGGGTGTAATAACCCCTATGCTCATATGCACATTTCCACACAACCCCCTCTGATGGAGTTTTGTCAGTATTATCTGTTTGGCAGTGATTGAGTGTGGCAGTAAAAAGGCAGTGAGAAAGACACAAGGATGTGGCTTCGCGGAGAGCCGAGGTAATTTCCCTCGCCGCCAACTCAACTCTGTCGTTTATCAGCCACCACTTGCACTGCTGGCAGCTATTGTGCCAACCGCAGTCAATCATGCAGCTTATGAATCCAAGCTGCAGTCGGTTGTCCTGCTTATGAATCCGAACAGCAGTCAATCGCTCAGTGGAGGAATCCATTGACACATCTGGCAGTTCCAGCAAGTCGCATGAATACCTAGCAGCAGGACATCATGGAGGCAGGCAGAGATTAAGTGCAACAAAAACCTCGCAGGAAAAAGATGGCTCAGTTTGACAAAAAAATATTCCCCATAATCAGTGGAGCTTGAAAATCCAAGACAGGGGAATTCACATGTTGGCAAACACTGAAACCAAAATATATCATATCTTTACAATGAGAGGGTCTGTAAATGTTTTGGCCCTGTGGTAGACTGGCAACCTGTCCACGGTGTACCCTACCTTCGCCCAAAGTGAGCTGGGATAGGCTCCAGCCCACGCTGTGACCCTGTTCAGGATAAAGCGGGTATAGATGATGGATGGATGGTGTCTGTAATATATCTTTATTCTGCTTATCCTTTATAACTTTACACTTTTCGACTTATTTAAGATGACTCAATTTGACTTCAGTATTGCAGGCAAAAGGCTGAGGAGACTGGACCTGGTGGCCCTGAAAATAGTTAGAAGAGCTCCATTGATTGTAGTTTTGCCTTTTGGAGCTCTGCCAAACTGTCATGAATAATCAGTAACATAACCAGGATATGTGCACAAATAACTTTAGATGAGAGTAATGATCCTTTTGTTTTTAAATCTGTACACAAATCGAGGAGCTCAATAGTTCCCCCTCTTCATATCCACCATATGGCCTATTTCCTTCCCTGCAGTCCTGGAAATGTCTCTGAAGCACCAACCTCTTGTTTATACACTACTTCCTGCTTTCAATTATTAAATGAACACTTTTTCACTTATGTTAAATATCTAAAATAATAATTGATGTCACCTCAATGTGTACTATGTGAGAAGTTAAATGTGAGATATAAATCCTCTTACAAGTGAAAGATAAATTATTTGAACTACTGAATGACTTTTGAATTACAGAAACATACCTGTCCTCCATACAATACAGTGCATCTGGAAAGTATTCACAGCGCTTCACTGTTTCCACATTTTGTTGTGCCTTATTCCAAAATGGATTACATTCATGTTTTTCCTCAAAATTCTACACACAATACCCCATAACGACAAAGTGAAAAAAGTTTGTTTCACATTTCTGAAAATCTATTAAAAATACAGAACAAATATATAACATGTACATAAGTATTCACAGACTTTGCTCAATATTGTGTTGAAGCACCTTTGGCAGCAATTACAGCCTCAAGTCTTTTTGAGTATGATGCTACAAGCTTGGCACCTATTCTTGGGCAGTTTCTCCCATTCTTCTTTGCAGGACCTCTCAAGCTCCATCAGGTTGGATGGGGAGCGTCGGTGCACAGCCATTTTCAGATCTCTCCAGAGATGTTCAATTGGGTTCAAGTCTGGGCTCTGGCTGGGCCACTGAAGGACATTCACAGAGTTGACCCTCAAAGCCACTCCTTTGTTATCTTGGCTGTGTGCTTCGGGTCGTTGTCCTGTTGGAAGATGAACCTTCGCCCCAGTCTGAGGTCCAGAGCGCTCTGCAGCAGGTTTTCATCAAGGATGTCTCTGTACATCACTGCATTCATCTTTCCCTCCATCCTGACTAGTCTCCCAGTTCCTGCCGCTGAAAAACATCCCCACAGCATGATGCTGCCACCACCATGCTTCACTGTTGGGATGGTATTGGCCAGGTGATGAGCGGTGCCTGATTTCCTCCAGACATGATGCTTGGCATTTATTACATTACATTAAATTTCATTTAGCATTCAGGCCAAAGAGTTCAATCTTTGTTTCATCAGACTAGAGTATTTAGTTTCTCATGGTCTGAGAGTCCTTCAGGTGCCTTTTGTCAAACTCCAGGTGGGCTGTCATGTGCCTTTTACTGAGAAGTGTCTTCTGTCTGGCCACTCTACCATACAGGCCTGCTTGGTGGAGAGCTGCAGAGATGGTTGTCCTTCTGGAAGGTTCTCCTCTCTTCACAGAGCAACGTTGGAGCTCTGTCAGAGTGACCATCGGGTTCTTGGTCACCTCCCTGACTAAGGCCCTTCTCCCCCGATCCCTCAGTTTGGCCGGGCGGCCGACTCTACGAAGAGTCCTGGTGGTTCCAAACTTCTTCCATTTATGGATGATGGAGGCCACTGTGCTCATTGGGACCTTCAATGCTGCAGACATTTCTCTGTACCCTTCCCCAGATCTGTGCCTTGATACAATCCTGTCTCAGAAGTCTACTGACAATTCCTTGGACTTCGTGGCTTAGTTTGTACTCTGACATGCACTGTCAACTGTGGGATCTTATATATAGACGGTGTGTGCCTTTCTAAATCATGTCCAATCAACTGAATTTACCACAAGTGGACTCCAATCAAGTTGTAGAAACATCTGATGGTCAGTCGAAGCAGGATGCACCTGAGCTCAATTTTGAGTGTCATGGCAAAGGCTGTGAATACTTACTGTATGTACATGTGAATTGTTTCCTTTTTTATTTTTAATAGATTTGCAAAAATTTCAAAAAAAGTTTCTTCATGTTATCATTTTGGGGTATTGTGTGTAGAATTTTGAAGAAAAAAAAAGATTTAATCCATTTTGGAATACGGCTGTAACAGAACAAAATGTGGAAAAAGTGAAGCGCTGTGAATACTTTCTGGATACACTGTACCTCACAATTCATTCCATTCTGTTAATTGCACTCATCTAATTTATTGTTTGGATTATTGCGTGGGACTTTTATTTGTCCGTCTTGCTAAAGGTGTTCACACAATGTTTATCAAACCTGTTGATAAATCCTTTTGTATTTTACAGTTTGCACAGTTTTTTTTACATCCTATGTCAGGTGTAACATTCCCACACTGGGCAGACCGAGTGCACCAGAGGCTTCTGCTGGCCGATCTGTCTAACTTTGTCTTTCAACTCATTCAAACTAGAATGGGGCTAAAATAATTCAGGCATCAATTATGAATACTAACACACATAATAACAAGAAACAACAAGCCATATTGATAATAGGCCTTTGGACTTGTTTCACAAGGAAAGCAAGGACACATCATTGCTAAATAAGTAAAGTTTACTTGTAAAAGTGAAATCAGCTCTTTTATTCAGTAAAGCCACAGTAGCCTTGCTGTTTTGACTTAAATGTATAGCAACATTTTCCACAGTTTGATTAATTAATCAGCCTCCACAGTCTCAGCTGGAAGTGACAAGGATTTTGGGGGCATTAAGACCAGCATATCAGATGCTGAGTTGGAAATGTGGATAATTGAACTCATACTTATTTGCTATTGCATCACTGATTGAATGTCAAAGTGAACAAAGAACACTTAGCCAATATACTGATATCAGGAGCTGAAATGACGTTGAGGAGTGAGTGTAAGTTAACATACTCTTGGTTCCCGATGCAATTCATTTATTAACAAAAATGATGAAGAGCAATGTGCTCGAAACGTCATTGCATCCCGTTGAATCGGGAGCTTCGAGTGTGCATAATTCACTCTTCAATCATTATTTACATTCCCTAAGCTGTCCCTAACATTTTGTGCGTAAATGATTCAGCCGGGATGATGTTGAGCCATGAAATTGACACAACCCAGAAAAAAAAGCCAATGCTGTACCAAATTGGAAATATTCTATGATCCACACTTAGACCAACTTTGCATCAGAAAAAAAATAGGGCTCTAGATCTGCAGAAATAATAAAAAAAAAACATACAGATGAAATTGGTGTAGTCTACTGCAAACGCTGTTGCAGGAAGCCATCATCTAATGGATAGAGGTGTCTTGTAAAAAGGACACCTACACTACACAAAATGGATGTTACTGGTATCCAATCAGCTGGTGAAGCATTAATGAACCAATAGAAGTTCTCCGCCAGAACTAATGCAATGCTGGGAAAAATAATTTTTAGTCAATTAAATAGTTAATCAATTTAATACACATTTTCCAAAGTGACCTTCTCTATAACAATACAAAAATCACAAACATAAATAAAGTTGAACAAAATGGCAATTCAGTTGGACTTTGTAACGACAAGATAGACATAAACAGACACTTAAATGCAGTAAAGAAACATACTTTGATTTAAATGGGTGGATGGGCAACCTACCTGTGTGCAGGACACTACCCCTTGTGCCTCTAGGTGCACTGCTGTTGTTGTGTGAGGTTAATGATGTAGAAATTGGGGTGATGAGTTGGAGACTGGTGCGTTCTCTGTCCCGGGGAAACTTGCCTCAACCACCTGTTACTTCTGTGTCAGCCTGCTCTCCTGCAGCCTGCCTGTGGAGGATAACACTGGTCTGGCTGGCTTCCCACTGCAGTGGTTAGAGGTTAAATGGATTCCACCCTGCCGCTTTCTTATCATAACTGTCTGCCATTCTGACAGAACAGACCGCAAATGCAATTCCCTAACCCCAGGGTAGACCAACCAAGGCATCTGTTACACTTAATAACGTGCTGACCTAAATTTAACTCTGCACTCTGCTACTTATGTGGTCCAGGCAGACTGTGGAAGCAGGGAGAGGGGCTTCCTTTTGTTTACATGTGATTTACTCAAGTGCTTGTAAAGTCATCTGTTAGGACATACATTTGAAATAAAGCATGGGTTTATCTACACTTTGTGCAGGAGGGTCACAAAATAGTTAAAAGTAATTAGTAAATACATGCAAGCACATTAATCCTAGAAAGGCAAATAATACATCATAGGCAAATGTTTTATTTGTTATACTAAAGTTTATTAGAGTCACAATACCCCACCTCCTCCCCCCTTACTTAACAGCTGGTTGGTTTTCTATTAAGTGAACCCTCCAAACCCACCTTTCCTGTGTTAACAACTGAAGAAGACTGATAGACTTCAAAGAACATCCCGCTTCAGAAGATTTTTAGTCTCACTTTCAGAATTCAAAATAAATAAAAAGGCAGTGGCATGTGATTATTTCACTTGTTCCTGTGCAGCTTTGCATGTTTCTGGAAATGTGCCACAAACCCAAAACAAAAGAGAACACTGCAGGTCTGTGACAAATTTCACAATTGGTAATTGGTTTTGAAGAAGTGACAATTTTCTGATTTGATGGCCCCCTCACCAGGAAACAACAAGACTGTTGCTCAAAAATCTCATGACAATACCATTTTTTTGGTCAAAATTTTGGATTTGATGAGGTTTAGACACAAAACTCCTTCATTAGATTTAGCGATGTTAGAACCACTAGGGTCTAAAATAATCAACAGTCAAACTCAGGTTGCAGCCAAAAAAGAACAAGGTTCATTTACAACCAAACAGAATATATTTCTGCCTCAAACAAAATGCTAATGAGCCAGCCAAAATGAACAAAAACAGGTGAGATCATTCAGTCCAAACCACAAAGGGCCTTCGGAACTGGACTCCCCTCTTACCTAAGGGAACCACAAAATTAAACCTCACTGAACAAAAACCATGAAAAAGAAACTGCTGGATCATCAGAAACAACAACAACAACCATACAGGGACTCCAGATCCCTGCCAAGCAAAATGGCTAGTCTGTCATGCCCCTCCTTTATTGGCTTCACTCCAATCAGCTGATCAGGTACACCTGAGGGAGAGAGACAGACAGACCTGGGTCAGGGCAAGGGGTACAGGTATTGACCAACAGAGGGGGAGAATGTAGCAAACAAAAGCTTATTGCTTTAGCTCAAATAAATACTATTATTGTTCGGGAACTTTAATGGTCATGGTTAAAAGCAGGACTACTTGGCTAAGGTTAAAGAAAACCATGATGATTATGCTTAAGGTGTAGCGCGGCAGAACAGTGCCTGGCCTTTTTTTTTTTTTCTCCAGGTGAGGAAATAAATTCTCGGTTCTCTTGATTCGGTTGAAATTCATTCACATTTTTTTGTGCTTGAGGATACAATATTTTGTAAATCATATCTCATGCAATAGGCCTAATGAAAACAAATACAGTGGTCAAAGTTGCCTTTTTGACATTGATGAAATGTTATTGTTTGAAATCAGACATTGACACTTTTGATAAGTAATCTATAACAATGACAATATTCTCTTACTGACTTTCCTAAATTAAGCTGATGGAAATATCCATCACTTACGTATGTAAACTTGTCACCATAGGAACAGTTGCTACACACCCTTTAAAAACATAATCGTGCTTGCCCTTGTGTGTGTGCACCTGCCCATGTGCTCTCACATCTCTCAGATGTGCCCTGGTACTTCATTAAGTAGCACTACACCTCTGATCACGGCTGACTGTAACAACAGTCACAACACAGAGCAAACAGTGAAAAAAAAGTCTCCTCCAGGCTGGCTGGGTTCACTCTTAGAGACATTTGGAGGGAGCTTGGACTACCGCTGCTGAAAGGAGCTAGTTGAAATTATTTTGATCAGGTTGCTTCCTGGATGTCTTCCAATGGAAGTTCTCTTGGCACATCAATCAGATTGGAGCTCCAGGGTAGAGCCAGAGTACATTAGAGACATCATGTATCTCTTCTGGCCTGGGATCGTCCTGGGATCGTCCTGGGATCGTCCTGGGATCGCGAAGGAAGAGCAAGAAAACTTTACTGGGCAGAGTGATGTCTGGACTACCGTTCTTAGTCTGATTCCATCGTGACTTAACTCCTGATGGTTGACAGGAAATGGACTGGTGGCGGGATGGCATTGTGCAGATGTAAGCCATATTTATTTTTCAAAATTATAATTGATATGTAGGAAGAAAACAATTTCAAATACAGTAAACTTGTACATGCTCGGTTCTTCATGATGCCGGAACTGCAACAGCAGGGCCAGCCTTATAAACACAAATGTCCTGCAAATTCCTGGAACCATTTCAAGTTAAAAGCCTGCATTTCCTCAAATTTAAAGCCCTCTGACATTTTCTAAATAGTCCAGGTTTAACCTGGTCCTATTAAATAAAACATGCAACAAGTCTGTTAAATTCAGACATTATAAAATTGGACCACTAATAGTATTTCTGAACAGTGTGAGACAGGGATCATTGCCTTCGTAGTCGGGCTGACCCAGAACTGTTAATGACCTCTCGTACTGCCTAATCAGGGATGAATCTGTATTTAATCCTGTTGGCAAAACCTGAGTCACACTGTGGCTGTTGCCAGATGAGGGCCAGAAACTCTGCCTGACCTTATTTAACACTTTCCGGGAAGAGGGCTTTGTTATTTGGACGTAAACAGATGTTGTTTTGACGGTCTCATGTCAATTTCATGACATTCCCTCCTTTTCCATTGCCAGATAATAAAAACTATTATTCACACCTGAAACTAAAAGCCAAATAAATGTAAACATTGGTCTCTTAAGACATGCAGTGGTATTCTGCCGCTGCATCGAGTCATCAAAAGGTTTATGTGTTTTGGTGCAAAGTGAAATGCCTTGTTAAAAGTGTTTTGCAGTGTTGCATGGATGATAGACAATAATTCTTCGGTCCATGGTATTACACACATTTTCTGTATATGTTGTTACAAAAACGGTTCCTCTTGGTACAAGTCACAATTAACCGGGAGTCTGATCCTGACATTTACCCTTCATGTGCTCTTTATAGCAAAGAAAAGGAGAAAGTGGAGAGAAACCTGCGGAGGAGAAAGAGCAGGGCAAAGAGCTTCCACTCTCCTGTGTAGATTTACTGATCTGTCATGACTTTATGTGGTTGAAATGGAAAAGAGAATTGGGCTATGTTTACAGCACCATAAACCTTTCTTTTAAACCCAAGGACTTGGCCACCCTGAAACTGTAGAGTAGCACCCATAAAACTGAGGCTAACACCGTCTTTTAAATCTGATGAAACATTTATCGATTCTTTTTAGATCTTGTTTTATTTGATCCTCTTTTCCCACCTCTGGGTTAATAGAAGTGAATCAGAGGACAGCAGAGATACTGAGCTTGGTGACGGTTTGACTGCTAACCGAATGGAAGACTGAGGAAAAAACAGTGAGAAGAGGGAGCTGCTGCCAGGAAATAAAGTTCAGTTTGATGGCTTTACTTTGGTTAACATCTTTCAGCAATTTCAAATTCAATGCAATTCAAACAGTTAAACAATTCAAACTGTTTTTGATAATTTTTTTTGGACGAAACAATGTTGATTCAGTGTTATATTTCGATACAGTAAAGATACATGTGATCCTCTAGATTTTTGTCAACCAAATGTTGAATAGCATCTGCCTTCTCTATCCTACTTGGCCTCAAGCCCATGGGTTCCCACTGTAAATGTAACTCTTTAAAACAGTTTTATTTCAAATAAAAATGCTCCGTAGGTCCCTAAAACAGCTGGGAAATGTAGTTTTTAGCAAATATCACTGAAACAGTCAGAGATAGTGCTTTTGTTGGGGACTATTTTCAGCAGTGGATGAATACACAATTAGAATGGCAGTGAGTAGTTATTAGACTGGGGGACAGATGCAAACAACTGTGTTGCATCACACCTAAAACTCTGTGTACACACACTAGCAAATATATGCATTAACTTTTTAATGTGTTTAAATTGATAAATCTGTCTGTCAAAGAGGAAAAAAAGGAAGGAAGTTACACATTGTAATTTCACTGGGTTGTATCAGCAAGGTAGTCATTACATCACAGCACTTATATTATCGTTAATTCATTACCTAAACAAAACAGACAGTAGTGATATCACAATCATCATCAGCATCATTATGACTAATCTTGTTTTTGATGCTCAAAATGTTTTAAAACTCACAAAAGTAGTTTAATTTTTTTTTTAAATGGCATATGAACATCTAATACTTGTTGTTATGGCAGACAAAGCTCACATATTCCACACCCTTGTTTGTGTGTGTGGCAGGTAAGCATCACACACACACACACACACACACACACACACACACACACACACACACACACACACACACACACACACACACACACACACTGCCTGTTGGTAGATACATTGATTGTTGCTTTTAAACTCTTACTGTCATTTGTTGAACTTAGAAACTTGATGTCCTTTTTGTCCAGTGGATGAATTCTGGACAAATTTCATTTACAGTTGGACTGTTGAGTAATGCAGGTCTAAATGTTAAGTTATATGTATCCATGTCGATTAGGCTAGTTGCAATATATATCTTTGTTGGCACTGATCAACAGTCAAATTCATGAAAAAAGACACCAACCATGTTCTTTTGAATTTAAGTTGGTCAGTTCACTTTATTGGGCTCTGAAATATTAATTAAATCCACGATGACAGTGTGATGTTGGAATTACCTGATACATCCATGATGGTTACACATGACACAGTTTTATCTTAATAACTTTTTATAATTAGGACACATAACTCACTTGTGGAATATGGTGACATTACAGTATCAATCAAATACAGAAAAGTGACGTTTTTACTGTATGACATTCAAAGTTACTTTATAGTGAGGGTCACCATAGGACAGGCTTGTTTCAGGTTTTTAATACATTTGTTTTAAGTTAAGTACAATTATTAAAACACGTACTTAAATTTGCATTTACTTCAAATGCACAGAAATCCGTGGAAACCAATTTTTGATTTGGACTTTAATTATGCTGTTGTTTGGTGTGAATCTTCAAAATTTCACCTAAATTGGATTAATAAATAAGAAAATGAAGGCCATTTCAGGTTTAAATTCAGGAATAATTTGTGTGTTTTGATTGAAAAAAAAACCTTAAACAATTTAACAATCAACATTTAAAAATGCATAAAGTCATTCAATCTCTTTATTTATCCACTTATCATCCTCTTGAAATGACATTATTAATATACCATCTGTATTTCATCATTATTAAAGGGAAAAGCAAAGGGTGTCTAACAGAGGAATTTTTGATTTTATACTTCGTCCTACCTTCTTACCTCAGTTTGTGTTACAAAGACTCTTATTGCATCTCCCTCTCATTTCCCTCCCATCCCATTGATTTTGCATGCACTGCACGCTGCTTTTTTCCTTCTCTCATTCTGTCTGAATAACAGAAGAGACCAAATAGAGCTGTCTGGGGAGGTTTGTTATGAGAAAGAAAGAGGCAGGAACGGGCTGTTAATTTCAAGAATTTCAGAATGAGTTTTACCGCTTCAGACAATTTATATCTCCCGGTCGTCTTCCTCTCATTCTCACTTTATCGTTACATCTTCACAGACATATATTTCATGATGTAGACACTAATAGCAGAGCTGTGGCTGGAGCTCCTGTAGTGAGCTGGTGGGCCACTTTTGCTTTTTTCTAATAGACTGCTTGATTCAATTTAAAAAGTTGGCCCATGTTATGAATGATTGTTCCACTTGAGTTTAATATTGTCTATTTGGAATATTGAATTAAATAAATAAAAGGACAACTACAAATCATTCCCTTAAAATATGTGATTATTTGTCTGCTCTTCACTGATGGGGGGGGGGGGGGTAAAGTGCCCCTTTCCTTCCTTCACCTTTTGTTAAGCCTTTCACTCTTCACTACCACCCAACAATTAATATTCAGTTGCCTCAAAAGAGTGAAGGCCTCTTTCATTAAGTCTGAGTCATGTAATTTAGATTAGTATTCAAGCACGACAGAGATGTGGGCGCTGCTTGACTTCCTTTTTCGTCGAACCTCAGAGAGAGAAAATTAGAAAGCCGCCTCGGTCCATCTGGCCCTTCATCCATCCATCACATGCCGCATCTCACATGCTGTTTATATGATGTTGTCCAACCTTAAGAGAATTATGTGTTCCAATTTATCTACTGCAAAATAATGATTGGTCCATGATTGGTGTGGCAACATTTGTGTAACTTTCTGTGTCAGCAGAAGCTCTTGGAAGCATTTATGAGAGTTTTATGAGACAAAGGTTTCTTTGCTGCTGACACTGAGGGATTAAATAATCCGAGGTTGTCACAGATGATAATCTTGCTGTTGTGCTGATATTGT
This sequence comes from Embiotoca jacksoni, assembly GCF_022577435.1. Taxonomy (NCBI): domain Eukaryota; kingdom Metazoa; phylum Chordata; class Actinopteri; family Embiotocidae; genus Embiotoca; species Embiotoca jacksoni. The sequence goes on from NW_027185241.1 coordinate 18,932,178, forward strand.
ATCTCCAATTTTGATGCTAAATGCTAATTGCCGTGGTGTTTTTTTCTGGATGGAGATCATTAAGTACTCGTGACACCAAACATATACATCTTATTTGGTCCCATCTTGATGGGGCTGTAAATACAATCAACTGTTGTCAACATAAAAGCTTACATTTCTTATTATTGAGTTAGAATCAGCTCCCAGTTTAAATTACTGAGTCGACAAAATCTGTGTTCAGACTGCAGGCAAATCGGATTTTTTTTCTCAAATCAGATCTTGAGGATTGACTGTCCGTCCTGCTACTTGCAAGTATACATACCGAATTTGGTGTGTCCAGACATCACCAAATTGTCTGCATTGGTTGCTATGGTAACAATATACGCACATGGAAGTGGCAGCGGACAGTTTATTTTAGCCTCCGTTCTGGAGAGTTGTTATCGTTGCCCTTCACAGCGCCAAAATCTACACTTTCTGTTAGACCTGCCAGCGGTAGCATAGATTCTGTTCCCTCTGTTGCTCTGAAAATGACGTCGTCACCATGTGTCGCGTTGCGAATGACACCAGGAATCCGATCTGAGCCAGCAGGGCGTCCGGACTGAGACGCATTTGCGCATTTTGCTGTTCAGACTTTCAAAAATCATTCCAGACACAGTCCGGATATGATTTGAGTTGGCAGTCTGAACACAGCCTAAATAGCTTGTGTAACAGCCTGAAAACTGACCATAGATTAACCATCTGAATTATTATCAAAAAAAACCTGAGCATTAGAACTCCTGTGATTGGGTTTTTTGCAGAACGGTTATATCAGACTACTTTTTTTTTTCTTTTTTTTAAGCTTGGTGAGTAATTGCTTCTGGAAATTGTGTGGACATCCCATCTGTACGGTGGAGTAAATCTGAGGAGCGGCACATTTGCATGCTTGCTGACACTCACATACTCAATTTGAATTTTTGTTATTATTACTTCCAGGTCTGGTTCTTTAGTCAATTATTTGTAGGTTGTCTAATGTCATATTTTACTGTGCTAATAAGTTTTAACAACTACATGGCGTATCAACGCACTGCATGTACAACTACCTCTGTTGCAATGTTTTAATGGGGGTCTTCTGGTTTTGCTCGTCTCTCATACATGCACGAGAACACTCCTCCACCTGAATGATGAGACTGACATGATACATAATCCAGCTGACAGTTTCAAATCATGCCGCTGATCGGTAGGAAGGGATACTACCCAGAGTATTTGTGGTTTGTGCCTTAGGGACTGTTGTATGTGTAGAAATGCTGAAAAGCTCCAGACAGTGTGTCACCTGTAAATGTAAACAATGTAAACTAATGTTGTGGTCTCTGGCTTTGCTTCAAGGGGGGGCAGTGCTGATAGTGATACAGAGTGAAAGCACTAGTGGCCAAAACCTTTTCTATTAAGGTTTTATTGAAGCCAGATTGTTTGGTCTTTCGTGGAAGTGTATCACAATTTGGATCTTTCTGCCTTCCACTTATTCCTGTAAGGCCCTTTTCATTGCCCCATCAGTGTCCTACAAGCCACGCCTACCTCACGTGCTCCCAGTTCTGATAGCTTCATTCTATTTAGGTCCTAGAAATGCATGCACAACACTAAGGCAAGAAAAAAGGAAAGAATATTTTAAAAAGTCATTTCACTTTTGTATATGACATGACATTGTATACAAATTCAGGTGAGAATGTACGCTGTAAAAGGTAACCAGTTTAATTCAATTCAATTCAATTCAATTCAATTCAATTCAATTCAATTCAATTCAATTCAATTCAATTCAATTCAATTCAATTCAATTCAATTCAATTTTATTTATTTATACTGTGCCAAATCACAACATAGGTTATTTCATGGCACTTAACACATTAAAGTCCTCACAGCAGAACTTTACAATATTATACAGAGAAACACAACAATTCAACAATTCCCACATAAGCTAGGAGGGAAAAAACTCCTCTTTAAGTGAGAAAAACCTCCAACAGAGGGAAGAAAAACTCCCTCTGAACAGGAAGAAACCTCCGACAGAACCAGACTCAGAGATGGATGGCCATCTGCCTCGACCGGTTGGGGTGAGAGGAGAGCAGAGAGAGAAAATGACAGCATAGAGATAGAAGAGAAGAACTGTTGGTGGAGATGACAAGTGCAGGGCAGAGACATGCAGCTCCATGACGGGACATCTGCAAAGGAAAGAAGAGAAACTACGCGAGCGAGGGAACTGAATGGAGACAACAGACAATAAGCAAAAACTATGGGAGAGAAAAAGATGGTGAGGTATGAGTCAGTTAAAGAGTAGGAGGAAAGAAAAGAAGCTCAGCATGTAACGAGGTCCTCCAGCAGCGTCAGCATATAACAGCATAACTAAGGGTTGGTTCAGGTCTACCTGAGCCAGCCCTAACTATAAGCGTTATCAAAAAGGAACGTTTTGAGTCTAATCTTAAAGCTAGAGAGGGTTTCTGCCCCTCAAACACAAACTGGGAGCTGGTTCCACAGGAGAGGAGCCTGAAAACTGAAGGCTCTGCCTCCCATTCTACTTCTGGAAACTCTGGGAACCACAAGTAGACCAGCGTACTGAGAGCGAAGTGCTCTGCTAGGATTATATGGTTCTATAAGATCTCTAAGATATGATGGAGCCTGGTCATGTAGAGCTTTGTAAGTCATCAAGAGAACTTTAAATTCTATTCTTGATTTCACAGGAAGCCAGTGAAGAGAAGCTAAAACTGGAAAAATATGATCTCTCTTGCTAAATCCCGTCAGCACTCTTGCTGCAGCATTTTGGATCAGCTGCAAGGTTTTTAATGAGTAATTTGGAAATCCTAACAACAAGGAATTACAATAATCTAGTCTAGAAGTAACAAATGCATGAATTAGTTTTTCTGTGTCACGCTGAGGAAGGATTTTCCTGATTTTATGAATATTATGTCGATGAAAGAAGGCAGTTCTGGAGATTTGCTTTATATGGTGGCTAAAGGACAAATCCTCATCAAAGATGACTCCAAGGTTCCTCACAGTTTTGCTGGAGGCCAAGACAACGTAATCTTGAGTAACTAAGTGATTACAGAAAGAGTTTCTGAGGTGTTTAGGATCAAGTACAATAACTTCCATTTTGTCTGAATTTAGAAGCAGGAAGTTTTTGGTCATCCAGGCCTTTATGTCTTTTAGACAGACTTCAAGTTTTACTAACTGATTAGTTTCATCTGGTTTTATAGAAAGATATAGCTGAGTGTCATCTGCATAACAATGGGAGTTTATGCAGTGCTTCCTGATGACATCTCCTAATAGAAGCATGTACAAAGTAAAAAGTATTGGGCCTAACACTGAGCCTTGTGGAACTCCATAACTAACTCTTGTTTGTCTGGAAGACTCATTGTTGACATGGACAAACTGTAATCTATCTGATAAGTAGGATTTGAACCAGTCTAATGCAGTTTCTTTAATCCTCCTAACGTCTTCTAATCTCTGTAATAAGATCGTATGATCAATCGTATCAAAAGCAGCACTGAGGTCCAGAAGAACAAGTACAGAGACGAGTCCATTATCTGAGGTTAATAAAAGGTTGTTAGTAACTTTCACCAGTGCTGTTTCTGTGCTATGATGAACTCTAAAGCCTGACTGAAAATCTTCAAACAGATCATTCTTTTGTAAATGATCAAAAAGTTGATTTGCAACAACTTTTTCAAGGATTTTAGAAATAAACGTCAGGTTGGAAATTTGTCTGTAGAACAGCTGATCAAGAGTCGGCTTTTTAAGTAAAGGTTTAATTACAGCCACTTTAAAAGCCTGCGGTACATAGCCGGTTACAATAGATAGGTTGATCTGATCTAATATGGAAGTATTAATTAAAGGGACGACTTCCTTAAAAAGTTTAGTTGGGATGGGATCTAACAGACAGCTAGAGGATCCAGATGAATACATAATTCTAGTTAACTCAGAGAGCTAAACAGGAGACACATTTTCCAAGTATACATCTGGTCCCACAGTTGCTTCCAGGGTTGCTGTGCTTAACATCACATCAGTGATGGTGGCAGGAAGGGTCTGCCCGATTCTCTCCCTAATAGTGAGAATTTTATTGGTAAAGAAGTTGATGAAGTCATTACTGCTGAGAGCTGAAGGAATAGAGGGCTCAACAGAACTGTGACTCTTTGTCAGCATGGCTACAGTGCTGAAAAGAAACCTGGGGTTGTTATTGTTTTCCTCTATTAATGATTAATAATATAAAGTCCTGGCCTCACGAAGAGCTTTCTTATATAATATTAGACTATCCTTCCAGGCAGGTGAAATTCTTCTAAATTAGTGGAACTCCACTTCCTTTCCAGCTTTCTAGTCGCCTGCCTAGCAGAGCGTAATTCTGAGTTGTACCACGGAGACAACCTCCTCTGGTTCATTACTTGAGGGTGTGGTTACCACGGTGAGTGGGTTTATTTACATTCCGAGAAAAGCCTATAGAATCTAATAATGAGCTAAAAGTAGAACTGAGGCTGTCGTTGTCCACGTCAACATGAATGTTAAAGTCACCTACTATCATCACTTTATCTGAACTCAGCACTAAATCTGACAAAAAGTCAGAGAATTCAGTTAGAAACTCTGAATAAGGACCAGGCGGGCGATAAACAACAACAAATATAATCATTTTCTGTGCTTTCCAGTTTGGGTGTGAGAGAAGAAGAGTCAGACTCTCAAATGATTTATAATTATGTTTCTGTTTCGGATTAATTGATAAACCTGAGTGGAAGATTGCTGCCACTCCTCCTCCTCGGCCTGAATCTCTAGGAATATGATAATTAATATGACTGGGAGGAGTTGCTTCATTAAATAGTAAATCAATCTGATGATCAGTTATCAAGTCATTTACTAACAGAGATTTAGACGAGAGAGATCTGATATTTAATAGTCCGCTTTTAATTGTCAGATTTTTTTTGATCCATTAACTTGGTAGGATCAATGTTTACTACATTTTTATTGATACATCTTTTCTTGAGTTTTTTAAATATAGGTGGTCTGGGTACAGACACAACCTCTATAGGATGTTGAATGTTTTGGGTGAGTGACAGCTCTAAAGAAGCTGCAGAGGAGCGTGTAAGACTGCAACTCTGCGTTCTGGCCTCAACCCTGGATGTCAGGTTTTAGGGCTGTTAAGAGACACGGCCATATTTCTTGAAAGAAGAGCTGCACCATCCAAAGTAGGATGGATGCCGTCTCTCCGGATCAGACCAGGTTTCCCCCAGAAAGTATGCCAATTGTCAATGAAGCCCATATTGTTAGCGGGACACCACCAGAGTGGTATTTGTAAACACTACCATGAAGTTAGTCGTGTAATACAGTATGACGATAGCGTGGCTATTCAAAATCTAAAATGTAGAACTATGGCCATATAAAATCTGCATACAAATATGTAAATATGCTTACAGTATTGCTTCATTCATAGCTGTGACTGAACTATTATATAATAACAGTTCTGAGTGATAATACAGTGTGTTTGTTTGTAATTACCTTCATTAGTAGGTTTGCTGGCAGGTATTTTTCACTGTAATCAGTATGCAAATGTGACAGCAATTCAAAATTAAGTAATATGATTTGTTCCAGAAAGGTTGATTGGGACATTAATTACTGTCTGTTGAACTAAATAAAGCAGTCTAAATTGGGATGTAATTATGAACAGTTCCATAATAAACCGTTTTAATGACACTGGATATATTTTGCCAAGAGCTTATTAATGTACAACATGATCATACCAGGAAAATGTTAGAGAAGTCCTGTTTGCACCACACAATTTTAAAATAACTGTTTCAATGGAGACAACTATGTAAATTTTGACAATAGCTAAACCATTACCGCTAAGTTAAATAACCAATGTTTTACTAGTTGTTATTTGTACATGAGAAGTTGATTTATTTTAATGAACTTAGATAGATAGATAGATAGATAGATGGATAGATAGATAGATAGATAGATAGATAGATAGATAGATAGATAGATAGATAGATAGATAGATAGATAGATAGATAGATAGATAGATAGATAGATAGATAGATAGATAGATAGATAGATAGATAGATAGATGTACTTTATTAATCCCTCAGAGGGAAATTCAGTGTCAGTGGTGGAAGAGCCCTTTGATGTTGAGGGCTCTGTGTCCATGCAGCTCACCAGGAGGGACAGACGGGGGAGGGGGGGAGGCAGCGGAGGTGTTTGGGAGGTGTGGTGTGTGGAGGAGACAGATGAGGGCGGTGAACTAAACCTGTTGAAGAAACAGTTTAGCTCATTGGCCCTCTCCAGGTTCCCCCTGGTTGTTCCTCTCCAGGTTCCCCCTGGTTGTTCCTCTCCAGGGAGCCCCCTGGTTGTCTCTCTCTCCCCTTGAACCCAGTAATCTCCTTCATACCTGTCCACACCTCCCTCACTTTGTTCTGCTGGAGTTTGGCCTCCAGCTTCCTCCTGTAGGGGTCCTTGCACTCTCTCAGCTTCTCCTTCAGGTCGTGCTGAACTTTCCTGAGCTCCTCCCTGTCCCCAGACCTGAAAGCTGCTTTCTTCTTAAGAAGCACTTTCAGGTCACTGGTGATCCACGGCTTGTTGTTGGGGAAGCAGCGTACAGTCCGAGATGGTACGGTGGTGTGTTCACAGAACTTACATTTTGTTTTTGTAATTCCCAGTGGTAGAAAGTAACAAAGTACTTTTACACTGTAAAATACTATTTAGTGTTGAAGTACTTGTACTTTACTTAAGTATTTTCATTTTATGCTACTTTATACTTGTACTACCCCAAATTTTGTACCTTTACATATTTTGTACACATTACTTTCAGATTGAGGTTATTCATATAAAATATAATCAAATAAATGATGTATTGATGATGGTGATGAAATGATCTATTATCAATCAACATACCCAGACGTATATAGGTAAGGTAGATAGAGGCCATCTGTCACGGAGCAGACAGAGACTGGACTCAATATGCACGACTCAGACACAGGAGATCAGATCAAGAGACTCTTTGAGTCTCAGGCAGCGGTACAAAAAGGAGTTCCAAAATCAGTATCAGGTGATTAGTCTAAAAAAATACAAAAACTAAGCAATCGGTCTAACCAGGTGTGACACACACAAAAGGTATGGTTACGTTTTATTTTGTTTAAGTTGTTTAAGTGTGAATTTGTTTCATTTATTGATTGTTTCTATAACATTTGAAATGAACTGATTAAGAGCAGCGCTCTAATATGAGCTTATTTGAAAGTCTGCCCTAAGCTATGGTCAGTAGGCGGCAGTGCAGCGCTGTGTTTTCGCCTGGTGACTGGACGGTGTGTGTTCTCCTGCTTCGTCTCCTCATCGCTTGAGACGACATTGAACAAGAAAGCCACGCATCAGCATGTCTGATCATTTTATCCTGTTTTCTCAGGTTAGTGATGTGTGAAAATCCACAAAGCACCTTACAGATAACTTCAAGCCGAGTGTTTACATATTACCTTGGTTAAAATGATTTTGTGTTGTGGTTTTGTCGTATTAGCAGCTACGAGCGGTTTGTCTTGCCCGAGTGCCGAGAGCTGCTTGCTCAAACATCATAACAGAGTATTCCTGTGTGTTCGAGAGCGGTTTCCTGACTCCTGTACATTGTTTTATTATAAAGAAGCAAATCGTTTCAACATGTTTAAAGGATGCATTTCATTTTAAGTCTGCTACGTTTGTGCTAAGCAAAATATTAGTTATGTGTTCTTTAGTCTATGTTAGCCCTGTCGGCAAAAGTATATATGTTCGCCATTTTGTGTAATTTGCCGCCAACTGTATTAATCATTCTCTCAGTAGATATCTGTTCATTTTGCAGTCTGTAAACAGCTAGTGTGGGTTGAATACCAATCTATCACATCAAGTAGGGTGATTTAAGTACATTACTACCACGCATACGAATGAATGAAATAGGATAGTGTGAATCTGTATAGTTTTATTTCGGTAACCTTTGATTTAATTCAGTCTGGAGACATGTCCCACATATGTTTGATACAGGTATTTAGAGAGTGATTTTGCAGTTTGAGTTGTTGTTGTTGTTTACATTTGGAATTTGTTGATGTTGTTAAATAAATACATAGCTCGAGAGGACATTGAACAAGAAAGCCACACGTCTGCCTGTCTGATCATTTTATCCTGTTTTCTCAGCTACACAAATCTGTTCTCAGCCTCTCCCTGACGGAGAGACCTGTAACACAGGCAAAGGTACATGAGGGTGTTGGCAAGATGCAGAATCCAGGGAACAAAAGCACACGTCATACACAATGAACTCAGTGGGAACAAAGACCGCTGGCACAAAGAGCTGTGAAACTACGACGAACTGGCAAACAGGAGGAGAAAAGACACAGGTTATATACACAAGAGGGCGGGAAGACAATTGGACACCGGTGGAAACAATCATGGCGGGGAAGAAAATCACTGACGTGGGAAAACATGAGGGTCTGGTTCCCATTTTTCAAAAAGGGGGACCGGAGAGTGTTTTCAATTATCGGGGTATCACACTACTCAGCCATCTGGGGAAAGCTTATGCCAGGGTGCTTGAAAGAAGGCTCCAACCGATTGTCAAACCTCAGGTTCAGGAGGAGCATTGCAGATGCCATCCTGGTCGTGGAGCAGTGGACCTACTCTTTACCCTTGCAAGAGTACTGGAGGGGTCCTGGAAGTTTGCCCAACCAGTCTATATGTGCTTTGTGGGCCTGTAGAAGGCCTTCAACCATGTACTTCAGGGGGTCTCGGGATCGCTTTCCTGCGGTCTGCAGATGATGTGGTCCTGTTGGCCACATCAAACAATGACCGCCAGCGTGCACTAGGGTGGTTTGATGGTTTTATGGTTGCAGTTGAGTGTGAAGCAGTGGGGATAAGAGTCAGTACCTCCAAATCTGAGGCCACGGTGCTCTACCGGTAACTGGTGGATTGCTCCCTGCAGGTAGGGACAGAGGGCCTGCCCCAAGTGAAGGAGTTTAAGTATCTCAGGGTTGTTTACGAGTTAGGCTGGGATGGAGCGGGAGATTGACAGGTGGATTTGGGTGGCAGCAGCAGTAAAACAGGCGCTGCACCGGACAGTTGGTGAGGGGGAGCTGAGTCAAAAGATAAATCTTTCAATTTACCGGTCGATCTACCCTCTGACCCTCACCTATGGTCACGAGCTCTGGGTAGTGACCGACAGAACGAGATCGCGGTTACCGTGGCTGACATGAATTTCCTCTGCATGGAGGCCAGGCTCGAGATAGAGATAGAGATAAGGTAAGGAGCTCAGACATCAGGAAGGAGCTCGGAGTAGAGCTGCAATTCTTTGCGTCGAAAGGAGTCAGCTGAGATGCCTCCAATGTGCCTTCCATTGGAGGTTTACTGAACACGATCAACTGGCAGGAGACCTCGGGGCAGACCCAGAATACGCTGGAGGGCATATATCTCAGTGCCTTTGGATCCCCCAGGATGCCTTTCTTGGTCAAAACTAAGGACTGCAGAAAGACACAACTAAAACAATTTTTCAGCACAACTTGAGCTCAGTGGTTGGAGTAGGCCAGTTCACTATCAGTTCAGCCATACATGCAATTACTTCCAGTCAAGTCCGACATGCCAGTAACCACATCAGTTTCCCGACAACACCCAAAATCCACCTGAAAACTAAACAAGAAGTATTGTTAAAGTGTGGATTCCCTGGGGTATTTGGTGCAATCAACTGCACCCATGTGCACCCATGTGTAGTTGCACGGACCAGCTAACGTGCCTCTCACTTATGTGAATTGAAAAGGAGTCCATTAATATCCAGGTGAATTCTCATGCAAACTGCCTTGTGACACGTGTATGCCAACTATCCAGCATCTACACATGATTCATTCCTCCTAGCCAGTTTTGTCATTGCTACAGTATTTCAAAGGGATGTCCCCTTGAATGGGTGGCTGGTAGGTGTCAATGGTTATCCTGCTGGCTGCTCATCTGGCTCCCTCGGGATAGTGAGTATAGTCCTACACCATAACAAATTAATGCTGTTATGTTAGATGTTGTTTTGTTTGGTTTGGTTTGTCAACCCCATACTCAAAAAGTGAGTTTTTATTCAAATTTCTAATGGCCCCCTTTTCCCTCTCCTTTTCTTTCCTTCTCTGATTCTCACCCTAAGGGACCACCGAGGACATGTCGGGCCTTGCTCAGCAGGGAAATAGAGGTGGTTGCTGGTAGGTGGGAGAGACAGACATTTCACAGCTGCTAGCCTCCTGTGGCTGATGTCAACGGAGACCAGCACAGGTGGATATGATGCAGGCAGGAGTTGAGCAGATTTGATTGGCCATGATTGGAGTCTGCTGTGACACACCTTCTAATTATCTATTCCTCCTACATTGCCACTGGGGCTCCCACTGCCAGATTTGCATCTGTGCTTGTGTCCATCAAAATACCAAACAAGTTGGCCACCTCTATTTTTCCCTCGGTGCATCTGCGCCTGTGATGTGCCAAGGTGGATGAAAATAGGGCCCCCAGTATTTTGTGCTTATCTCTATGGTTTTCTTTTCTCTCTGCTCCACTGCCACCCACCTCTGAGCCTGGTTGTTTTTGAGGCTGATTCTTATTAAAAGGGAGTTCTTCCTTCCTGCTGTCACTCGTGGGAATTGTTAAAATGTTGGGTTCCTCTCTATGTTGTAAAATTCTGATGTGAGCACCTGAGTACATTGAGATGACTTGTGTTGTGATTTTGTGCAATGTAAATAAAAGTGAACTGAATTAAGTCTGGTCAAAGCACCAAAGGTCTGATTATACAAGACTCATTAGGAACCTGGTACATATTCAGAGGGCAGTTAGTGGGGATCCACTCCAAATTTTGTCCACCGGGATCCCTTAACAGGTTTATCCCATCTTGTTGGAACTTTAGATCCTGGTCAAATTTTCTTATTTGAAAATTATCAAAATAAACATCGAAAGAATCATTACAGTGGAGGTGGGCAAGACAAAGGAGATCTAAGTGAATGGCAGGAGGGATTGTTTGCCTTTATATGAGAGACAATCAAATTAATGACTAATCAAGGGTAGAAGAGTAGAATATGTATACACAATTCAAATTATAAACAAATCACTGCACAAAACAAAACTCTTCACCACATTTTGCCAGCAGCAAGGCAAAATGTGGTGAAGAGTTTTCAGAGGAAAGCAGGGAAATCAGAGCATATCCACTCCTGATTTGTCCCAAAATGGAATATGAAAAATGATTTATGTCTGGCATTTATTATGCTACAGGAGGTAATTTGTTAGATAGCAAATGCAAAGACATCCCCTTTGTAATTGAATCACGCAAAATAATGAATATCCTATTTTGTTTAGTCTGGCTGGGTGTCTTTGCTCTACATCCTTTTGTTTGCTCCTACAAATTAATTATGCCATACATAATGCAAGTGCCTTTGATTAAACCCGAGTGATCATTTTACAATACATTTAACTCAACAACTTTTTGAGTTGTAAAACTGCAGAGAAAACATACCAGCTCAAATTCTAGCTGAACTGATGTTGGGTTCAGTTTTGTTTTTTCTCCTTTTTGATTCCTGATGAATAAGATTAGTATCCATAGAAATCCTTATGGTAGTCCCGTGTAAACTGGTCCCACCTGAGTCTCTGACATGACAGTACACGGAACAGAATGAGTTGTGTTCAATCAACCATTAATACAGGTCATCTTAGTCAAATGTAATGTAACTGTTACTGCAATTTGGGGGTGCCACCAATGTAACCTCACATGGTGGCTCCCCCACTTTACATCATTGCACAACAAAGAGGTATTTTAAAAACTCCACATTAAACTCCTACAACGATAATAGGAAGAATAGTAAATATTTGAGCATGGAGGTTCCTTCTCGACCTTGGGAACACATATCTATGATAAAATATTCTTATCTCTGAGTTCATTGCGAGGCTTTTCCCAGCTCTTTCTAATTGTACAGCCTCCTTCAGCAAACCTGAGCAAGTTTTTGATGAATAAGATCATTAGATAGAGTCAGCATATCTTTGAACAAAAAAAGCTAAAAAAAAATGAAGGCATAGGTGATAATAATTTATCCCAGAGCAGGGGGTTTAGTCGCAATGAAATTGGACTTTAAAAGAGAATAGCTTCAAGAGTGGTATCAGAGGAAAATCAGCCATTTACAGTTATGGAACAGACTGTCAGTTTCTCTCACTGGCCGTGAAAATGTGGACGTTTTTTTTTGCGCTGTCACCCAAATGGAAGGGTTCATCGGACATGTGGTTATTACATTTTGGGCTAACCTTAATCATAGCTGCAAGAACTCGAAGGTCGTTGCTCTTAAGACGTGGGTCATGACCCAAGAGCATGTTGAGGGGTCATGTTCAGTGTGTCGCAAATGTGTGTGTGAAAAAAAAAAAAAAAAATACGTTGAGGGGGTAAAAAAGGAAAACTCTTATTTAGAATTTTACAGAACCTTTACTGCTGGGCTTTTCTTTTGGAAGAAATGATGGACCATGTTTGCAGTAGCCATATGGTGCCATGACACAAGGCTTACTGACCAAAGCTATTATCATCACATCCGTAATTAGCTTTCATTTGGTTTGGGATTTGAAACGTCTTTCTTTATATTTATTTAAAAAAAAACATGTCTTTTTTATTGAATTCAAAGTTTTTTGACAGTTCTTTAAGTCCTTGTGTACTATTATATTAGATTTTGTGAAATAATTTGAGTGGCTAAAATGATTTTTGGTTAGCCAACAAATGACTGAAGGCTTGATTCCACCATTATAGACCACTCGCATTCCAGCTCCAACCCGGTCACTGGAGCCAACTGTGACCATTCGAGACAATGTTTGTGATTCTGTACTTTGACTTTCAACATCAGGTCGAGCCATTTTCTATGGTGGCCCCTCTTTTTTGATTACCTCCCTGCCTTTTATTGGAAACTGCCTCTGCTTCGTCCCTGTGACCAACTTCTGTCCTGCTTTGAACTTTGTGTGAGCTTTGAGTAAAGGCTTTGAACTTTCATCCTGAGTTGTGCGTTTGGGTCCAGTCTGTGATTGCGCTACATTACATAACTTCTGACTGGGTCCTATCATGGCATGTCCTGCCCTGATTCATCACACACCAACATGTGATTTTTTTTTTCTGTAAGAAAACAAAACACACCATCCATGACTGCCATTAGTTTTGTCATCATGGAGAACAAATTGCAGGCCCTGCTGACCTTGCTGTCTATGCTAGCAGCTGTTGTGCAGTTCAGTTTAGAAATGTATAATGTTACTAATGCCACAATTCACAGAAGGCAAGTTTTTCTTTTTCCATTTTAAATTTATTCTGGAGTGACATGCAACAGTTTTTTTTTAACATGTCTAGCAACGCTATTAGCCCTACAATGGCGCTTCAGTGAGGCATTGTGTTTGGTGACCCATCAGATTTGGTTGCTGCCCTGACATTCTTAGCCCAACCTTTCCCATCTCACTCCTCAGGCCTAAACCTAACAACTTAACTAACACTGCAGGTCAAAGAATCTGCTTTTATCTGAAATGGATGGGATTATTGTTTTAAACAATTTTATCTTACTTGGTCTTTATACAGCAGTCCTTAAAAAAAAATACAAAGTTGCATTATTATTATTATTCCATTTTTATGTCATGACTTTATTTCAAGGTCTAGGGAATGTGATAATCACCAACCACTGAGAGGGGTCTTTTTGAACATTTGTTTCATCGCTGTACATTGCTGAACTGCATGAACAGCCATTATCTCACTTTTTGAAAAATATCACGGCAAACAAGGTCAGAGTTGAATCTGATTAAACTGTGACTCTTTGAGTGGCAAGGCAAAACAATCAGAGTCAGACAATGCCCCAGGCAGTGCTTCGATGGTGCAAAGCATCTTTGCTCAGCTAAACACAACACGATGACACACAGCAATTGTGCCACTAACCTTGTAGAGAAAAACCCACAGTGTGGAATTATGCTCCAGGGCTGCTGTGTTCATTACAGACCAAAATTAAATAACGTGTTACATGGGTTGAACAAAATACTGATTATAATTATTATTTGTTACTACTGCCCATTTCCCACAGGAAAGTCATGGGACCAATATAACCAAACCAAACGAGTTCTATCAAGAATCTGGAATCTGCCAAGGAAGGTCTTGACAATTTCCCTATTCATGAATAATACATTTAATTTGCAAATGTTACACTTTGGCCAATGTGTGGAACTGAAAAACAAACAAAAAACAAGAACATAATGTCTTAATCACAAATATTCAACTGCTGAGGAGCATAAATGTGCTTAAAAATGTATGACAATCTTCCCATTAGATATTTTATAGAACTGGAAGTTTTTTTCAGTCAGGCAGTAAAAGCACTCAGCTACATCTTCTGAGGACAATAGATATATACCAGAAGTGAGATTTTCAAATATTTCTCATGTATGTCAGTGCTGCTCACATGGAAATCTCAGTCTGATTGTGGTGCTAAAGGAAATGTATCACTATAATATTCCTCTGGGGATTATGAAGAACAATTAAAGGATTTAAAATACTCTCTTTTATAACGTATACCTTTCTTAGACCAAACTGTTGACTTAAAAACAGTAGAAGAGGCCAATATCAGCCCTTCACATACAATTTTGTGCTGGCCAATTGCCAATGTAACCCTAATTAAAAAAATTATTACATTATTTCTAAATCTTTAAAGACTATTTGAATGTTCTCTTGTGGATGGAAACATGTTACATCAGCACATTCAGCCACCACATGAGAGCTTTACATATAGTTGTCGCTCTGTAACCAATTTACCAGAATTGGATTAGACAGAGAAAACTCCGCTGTGGATAGCCGAGAGATGCTATCAACATTCAACTGCTGTAAAACATCACAATGTGAGCTCTTCTGTGATTACTTTAACGCTATCAAAGCCCAGCTCCTTTTGAGCACAGTCTTAATTAGTACGACTTTAATTAAGGCCTGATTCATCCAGCAGCAAGTGACTGCTGAGTGCAGGGATGTCCACCGTACATTTAAAGCTGAGGATACCACAGTGAGAAAACCACACGGAGGATGTGCTCGCCGCCAGTTGGGAACGATTACATCCACTGTTGATTGACGGTGTGTGCAGCAGCTTTAGCTGTCTTTTGGTCAGATTACTGATCCTTACACGAGTCAGGATTGGTTGTCAGAATCCCAGAAAGGCCTGTGATGATGATCATGTATCTCACGAGGGAGAAAAAAAATCTCATTAAAATGACACAAGGATTATTAAAGTGTTTTCAACATATACTGTGATACCAGATGTCATTTATCTGTAGCCTGTCTCCCTCCTCATCAACAGTCAGGATGAAGAAACACTGAGCTCTATAGCTGCACGGATAGAGATAAGACCAGCTTCTTTACTGATGTGTGTTGATGGTGTAAGCACTGATTATTTTTGCATCTGACTCTGGTTGATTCAATATATTTTGTATCACCTACGTGCAATAATTATCTTGTTTTTGTGACATTTCAGTGTATAAGTCAAGGTGTATTAATTGTTTTGTGTATATAACATGCTAGTGTTTGTACATGAATACATTGTTGTTGTTGTTTTTTTTAAACATTTTTCTAAAAAAGAAAAAAGCTGTTCTAAATTGCAGTGGTTCTGTCCTGGGTTGGGCTTAAGAAGAAATACCTAAAGAGGAACGTAGGCTGACTTTACTAAATACAAGGCTTTAACCTCTCATGATCCACTGGGTTCTGAGTTTGGATTGTATTTTCACTGCTTTGGGATTTTTCCTCTGTTCTTCTGTCTGTGCACATGATCAGGTAAGATACAAAGCAGTTTATTTAGCGGTTGAAGAAACGTGTGATTAGTGTTTTTGTTTGGCGTTGTTTGGGAGGATGGCGTCCTCTGAGACGTCAATCCGGCAGGGAATCCAGTTAGTTCCACCGGATAGCAGCGTTTCAGTAGAGGAGGTCCTGTTGGCTATCGGAGAACAGGTGGGACATGACAAACTTTCCTTTGCATCTAGGATAAATAAAGCTGTGGTTGTGTTCGTGACGAGCGAGGCTCATGTCCACAACCTGATAGAGAATGGCGTATTTATCAGGGACAGTTTTGTGCAGGTATCTCCGCTCTCAGCTCCCTCCGTGTCCGGTGTTCCGCCATTTATACCGAACGAGCTATTAGTAAATGAGCTGTGCAGATTTGGAAAGTTTGCAAGTTTTCATGTTCCTGGATTCACCTACACAAACATTAGAGGTGTCATTCATGGTTAAACACGGGGATAGCTCCTACACGGTGCATGCTAGCTCGGGACAGCTAAGGCAGCTACAGGTTCTGCAGGTGGAGGATCACACCATAGCCTTAGAGGAAGGACGGAGTGTAGAGGCTGTGTCCAACAGCCGGGTGTCTTGCGAAGGAGAGGACATGGAGTATGAGAGTGAATCAGATACTGCATGTAATTATGAAACGTGCATTAAAAGCACTGATCGGTATTCATTAGAGGAAATAAACACATTTTTGGATGTAACTTACAAAAGATCTGCAAAAGTGAGTGAATATTTCAGTGACATTGAGAAGTTCATACGATCTGTTGGGGTGGTGCAGAGACCTTTTAGATGAATGAAAGCACTTCCGTCTTAAAAAACACATCACAGGCCTGAGGAAAGTAAAAAAAAAGGTAAAAGTGTTAAAAAAAACAACTAAGTAAACAGTTTAACATGATCATGTGTCACATGGGACTTTCCACTTTCCACTGCTTATTTCTGGTCTTGTTGTGCCTCCTTCTATCCTCTGACCTTTCCATGCAGAGCTTCAATCTAGGATCTTTGAACATCAATGGTGGGAGGGACAGGCATACAAGAGCACTAATACTGGAAGTTGCAAATCAAAAAAGGTTGGACATCATCCTTTTGCAAGAAACTCACACCATTCCATCGGATGAAGCAGACGGGGGTTTATGGTGGGAGGGCTCATACACCCTGAGCCACCGCACCAATCTTAGTGCTGGAGTAGCTGTGCTGTTTATAACAGGAGCTGATGGTGAGGGCAGAGATAGAGAGCTCGGTTTACTGCTTCGTGAACATATATGCACCAAATCAGGGGCCAGAAAGAACACGTTTCTTTACTGCGCTGCAAAACAAACTGCAGAACTGCCATCAGGAGCAACTGATCATTGGAGGGGATTTCAACTGCAGTCTAGACTTCACCATGGACAGAACAAATGAGGAACTGCACCCACAGTCATCTCAGAGTCTCCACAACATCATCACGCACATAGATCTGTTGGATACATGGAGAGTAAAACACCCACAAACCAGGCAGTACACATGAGTTAGGGTCAGCAATAACAGGATAAGTGCAGCCAGGCTGGACAGAA
This sequence comes from Embiotoca jacksoni, assembly GCF_022577435.1. Classification (NCBI taxonomy): domain Eukaryota; kingdom Metazoa; phylum Chordata; class Actinopteri; family Embiotocidae; genus Embiotoca; species Embiotoca jacksoni. Next base: position 18,949,473 of record NW_027185241.1, read on the forward strand.
TTTAATACTCTCCCTGCTGCCCAAGAAGGGCAACCTGGCCCTTCTTAAAAACTGGAGACCACTGGCCCTGCTTTGCACTGACTATAAGGTGCTTTCCAGAGCCTTATCCAGCAGACTAAGGAGGACTTTCAGAAAAAGAACTGGGAGGGAGTTCAGGAGAAGGTGTGTGCTCGGTTGTCTAAATGGAAAGAGTTTCTGGCCCAGTTGTCGTATAGGGGAAGAGTTCTGGTTGCTAATAACTTGGTTGCCTCGACTCTGTGGCAGACTCATCACTCTGACGCCACCAGGAGGCCTCATAGCGGAGATACAGAGGTCTGCCGTGGACTTCTTCTGGTCTGGCCGGCACTAGGTTCGTGCAGCAGCTCTCTATCTGCCTGTGGAGGGGGAGGGAGGGGGGGGGGGGGGGGTCTCATCGATATCCAGTCCAGGATCGCCTCTTTCAGACTTCGGACTGCCCAGAAGCTGCTCTATGGCTGTGGCCCCGGCTGGATGGACATTGCTGGACTGCTGCTGAGGAGAGCTGGGCGGTTGGGCTATGACAAGCAGCTCTTTCTCCTCCAACCCGAGGAAGTGGACTTGGCTGGGCTGACACCGTTCTACGACTCTGTTCTGCAGGCGTGGCGTGTTTTTAACACCTCACGTGAAGCTGATGAGACTCCGGGCATGTGGCTGTTGGAGGAACCTTTGCTTTTCAGCCGCTTCATAAGAACTGAAACGCTGCAGTCTGCCAGCCTGCAAACGAGTCTCAGAGAAGCCGGCTGCACTAAACTGGAACATTTGGTGAAGATGTCATCAACAGCATCATCCATGGTCACCTTTAGACAGAACGCCAGCATCACGTCTGTCAGGCTGACCAACAGAATAGTGGAGGAGGTCTGTGCCGCCCTGCCACAACACCTGAAAGCGGTTGCAGGAAACTGTACTCTGTCTGACCAATGGGATGAAGAGAGTGAGTACACCCCTCCTCCCCCATTCTGCTCATTGCCCCAGCTGTGGGAGACTGGCAGGAGGGAGGAAACAAGCTGCTGACGTTCACAACCCCTCACCTGCACAATTTTCAGGAAGCAGGGAAAAAAGCTATTTATGAAATCTGCGTAAAGGTTGTGAACTTGCGCTCTCTGGCGGGGTTGAAGGAGTCGAAGTGGATTGAGTTCTTTGGCCCAGATGTTTCCCTGAAAGGCAGCTGGAGGCGCCTGTACACCCTGGAACACTTGTTTGTTCAGTGTCCTCGGCTCTCAGCTCTATTTGAACTTTTAAAAAGATGCTTTCAGGGTCTTGGAGAGGACTGTTCTTTCATTTTATTTATCTTCAGTCCAAAGTATGGCGCAAAAAAGAAGGCTGTTCACACACTGGTGAACTTTCTATCCGGTTCTACCAAGCTAGCCATCTGGTTGACGCGGAAGAATCGGACTCGGGGTGCTGGTAGTAAGGATCCGGTTAGGGTTCTGGTGGGACTGTTGAAGGCCCGACTCAGGGCGGAGCACACCTACTATCAGACTCTGGACAATATACAGGCATTCAAGGACAGATAGACTATTGGGAACATTTTATGCTCAGTGGTTGCTGGTGGAGAGCTGGTGGTGAACTTAGGAACATAGTGATCATTAACTGATTGTTTCTATTTGTTCTTTGGTGGTTTATTTTGGTTATTTTAGTTTGGTTGATTTAGTTGAAGGTTTTTATTTTACTTTTTAATTTATATAGTTTTTAAGTGATGTTTTTATTGTTGTCTGTTTTCCCTGCAAAAGTGAAATAAAGGGACTTTAAAACCTCAAACTCCTCTCCTCTCCTTTCCTCTCCTTTCCTGTCCTCTCCTCCATACATTTGAATGTCTCCATTGTATCTGGTTAACTTTATGCTTTTCTATCCCATAGCTTTGTGCTTTGTTCTGCAGATATCCCCAGTTCTGGAGCTGCATGTTTCTGATCTGGGGTGACTGTCACCTTGTTATGTTAAGTGCCCTGAAATGACTTTTGTTGTGATTTGGAACTACAGAAATAAAATACATTTAAAAATGGAATAATAATATGCATCCATCCATTATCTATACATGCTTTATCCTGAGCAGGGTCATGGGGGGGCTGGAGCCTATCCCAGCTCACTTTGGGGTGAAGGTGGGGTACACCCTGGACAGATTGCCAGTCTAGTCACCTATAGACAGGTGGCAACAACATGAACTCTCATTCACACCTCAGGGCAATTTATGGACTCACCAATTAACCCGAGGTGCATGTTTTTGCATGGGGGGGGGGGGGGGGGCACAGGTACAGGGAGAGCATGCAAGCTCCACACAGAAAGGCCCAGGCCCAGATTTGAACCCTGAACCTTTTTGCTGTGAGGCAACAATGCTAACCACTGCACCATGGTGCCCCCACAATAATAATATTAATAATGATTAATAAAGTTACCACTGTTGTACCACTTGTGTAAATGTGCATAGCTCCCTTGCTTTGGCTAGGCTCATAAGGATCCTACTGCTGTATGAAATTGCAAGTATTAAATAAATTACATCCATTCATGGTGGTGGGTCTCACTAATCAAACCTGTTATATGTGTTGTGATTTTCAAAAGGTCTGTGTGCACCTCCTTTATCTAAAGACATGCAAACTGCAAATTTTGCAAACAAATATTTGTCTGAAAATTGGTAAAAGATTTTGGCCTATGTGCAAAAAAAAGTTTAACATCATTTTTTTCATAAAGGCGGGGCTTTGAGGTTTAATCATATTTGCCGTGAGTTTAGTTTGTGCAGCGTGGGAGCACGAGACAGTGACAGAAGTATGTGTCTTACTGACATATATGACACGGATATATTACAGAAATAGACAAACATGTAATTATGCAAACGTTAGGTTTTTCTGTACAGCATAAGTACCATGTTTGTTCCCAATTGTTTTGCCATTGTTTGTCTTAAATAAAACATAACAAAAACCAAACTAAAATGGAAAGGGATTTTGTAAGATAAATATTCTGTGGTAATTCAAAATTATATAATTTCCATTCAAAAATTGGTCAAATTTTAAACTATTCATTACACTCACAAAATATTAGTTTTCAGCATCTTCACTAAATGACAAACCTGATGGAGACTAAATACTCCTAATTAGCAGTTACAATTAGCATCCTGAGCCCATTTTGGTTACCAAGAGAGTGTTTTTGATTTGTAAAATGAAGCACATGAAAAGCTCTTTGGGACTTAGCTGATGTGTCATATTGGATTTTGGTACTCGACAGAAAATGGGTAATCACAATTAACGATGATTAAATGATTCCAACTAAAGCAACGTGAGTCAGCCCAAGTAATCCGGTAAAGGCCGTTGCATCATTGCGCTCTTATGTTTCATAAAAAAAAATAAGATTTCTATCACACAACGTTTTCTTTCCTTTTCTCAAGATCATTTACAATGTAATCAGGCTCACCTGATTCACATGTTTGACAAAAGTTACTCAATGAAAAATGCAGTCGTTCTAAATGCTCACCTTTTTATCACATCTCTCACACGCTAACATTTAGTTTAATTTTGTGCATTTTAGTGAAGTGTAGCAAACGGCACATTAACACACGACACATTATGGTTTGACACATGACTACACTTGTGTATTGGTATGTGTTTTAAGTGAAGCGTAGACTTACGTTCAGTGCCTTGCAACAAATGCGTGCTTGCCTACAGACCAACACACCTGACCTACAACACATATCAGAAAAGATAACATTATAAAAGAAAAGCAGTTCGAAAGCATCTTCCCTTAAAACACTATTATGAGCAGGGATTCCTAAACTGTGGTCGTCTCCACCTGCTGATACGTAAGAGCTTTGCTAAAAGCAGAGCTGTTGTCTTCTACATGTTACGAAGGATACATCGTGTACCCACAAAGAAAACTCCCGGAATGTCCTATTTAAGAATGCACAACGATATGTAACAATATTGTTTTATGACAGAAGTGACTTTGGTTTGAGTCACCAGTGAGTCTTAGTCTTTTTCTCATGTTCGCACACTATCTAAACTAATTTCACGACAAATAACAGGAAGCCTCCATTAAAGGAAAAAAAGTTATAAGCAGTTTTTATATGATGTTAATCAGGATTTTTATTTTCTGAACACACGCTGCAAAGTTTGAATGTCAGGCTACAGAATTGGTCCATAGACATCACAAAGAGTGCAAAAGTTTGTTTGTCTTTAGTTGAAGGAGATACACACACACACACACACACACACACACACACACACACACACACACACACACACACACACACACACACACACACACACACACACACACACACACACACTTCAAAATCCCAAAACCCCTTTAATGTAAGTTGAGTTGGCCTCACTCACATTGTTCCACAATTCCACATCAATTACAACCTGAAATGTCTGTTAAAATACAACTTTATTGTGATAAAGACAGATTCTTTAACAGGTCAGATTAACATTTACCAGTATTGAATGTAATCTGGGTTTTGAGAAAACATTAACGGATTATCGAATTTTGTTTGTTGAGTCTTTCCTCTGAGTTAATAAATACTGTATTTGCATCTTCACGCACCAGCAGTGTGTCTCCAAAGCAAGAGAGTTGTCAGTATTTATGCAGGTGCTACAATAGTGGCAACTTCATTAATTACTTACGAATTATCCATGACAAAGGATCGATCAGGATCTAATGGCAAATGACAATGTGTCGTCTACTTCAGACAAATGAGCTGTCCCACAGTCATAATTCATAGGCTACAATTAAATTATTGTTATATAAAGCGTCCATCCTCAGGTTGATGCAGCATATTAAACTCAATTTTTATTTTTATTTTACCGTGACTAACAGTGTGATGCATTTACAAAAGTCAATGATATGGTTTTCACAATTTTAGGTGACTTTATGGGAAAAACGTTTTTCCCCTTGAAATACACTGCAGAATTTTTTTCTGCTTGGCTATTTAAAGAGTAATTTTATCCAAATTTAAATTAGTATTAACAAATTCCTATGTATCCATTTGGTCTGCTAAATACATACTTTTTTTGTTGTTGAAACAGTAGCCTTATATTGTTGTTATTTGGCCTGTCTGTGGGTATTGCATGGTTAAATCAGTGTGTGTTATTAATGGAAACTGTTGGTCTCTGCCTTTTGGTATTTAGTGGTGCATGGTCTGAAAAGTTTGGGAACTTCTGCAATAAAGAAGCAGTGCTAACACAACTTAAAATAATGGACCACGAGGTCCTAATCACCTATTTATAGTAGTTAAAGCAAGTACAATATAAAACTTCAACATATTTGAGTATATCTCGTAAGTGTCACAATTGTGGGATATGTTAACACAATTCATCCATTAATGCTAGGTTACACAATAATAGCTAAGAAGACAATATCAGCTTATACTGATATACTGTGCATTGATTACACAGTATGCTGGACTATTAAATTTATATAAAATGTACCAAACTGAAAAACTCATGTACTATGTAACTTAACTTGACCTGAATATTTAAACTCTGTCCTCGTGTGCGGTTGAATGAAGCCCTCATCAGCAGTCTGACAGCCCGGTACTAATGTTGAATTGGTTTACTGTGAGCTTTAGGTCACATTAATTGACCCCACACCAAGTCTCTCACACAAAGCAGTGACTTCTGGCTTCATTAGTTCTCCCTTTGAAGCACAAAGAGGTCATTTTTCCTGACCTCAAGAGAATTGGCTGCTTGATTCATACAAATTGATGTTTGGCTCGCTGTCTGTTTCCCAGCCCTCACTAGCTCACGGCACTTTGATCATTTTTCAAAGAAATAAGGCTGCACAGAGACATGAGCCAAAGCTCTTACACAGCCTCTCGGATCCAATAAAGGGAGGAATACTCAGATGAGGCAGCGGCAGTTTAAGGCTCGCGACTCTACCTATTCACTGCGGCAGTGTTACACTGATCAGAGAGCAGATGCTAACTATACAGCTGGGAGCTCCACTCCAGCAGAACCACTTGGATGTTTCCTGACTTAGCCAGAAACCCACACAGTGGTACAGTGATAAATGTACTACAGCAGTCTGTCGGTGTGATGGATGGTGTGTATTATGGCTGTGGAGATGTACTTTATGATTTAAAACATGTAATGACTTAATGAATGGTTAATGACATACTGAAGTGTGGGAGAAAGATTTGGAACAGATCCTATGTAAATTAGAAGCAGTGATTAATATTTATTTTAATAATTTGACAAAACAATAACAAATGGTGTTTCGGCATGTTTGCTTTTATTACATAGTTTATTGTGAAGAGGCAGATGGGAAACAGAGTATGACAAGCATGTACCAGTCCGAGGTCTCGATCATACTTTGAATGTTGTGGTTATATGTAAGCATTCAGCGGCAGCTCCAAGATTTGACAAGCTTCAAGTAAAATCATCACCTCGTGGTCGAATGCCTCCACTGGCCACTCAATCACAGTCAAGACTCATATGAATGAAACCTTACATGGCCAGTAAAGCAGGTGCTGATAGAACACAATGTTGTAGCATCACAGTCCAATTCGTTGAGTTCTTTTGAATAATTTCCTTTCTTCAGATTGAACTTCCCGAGACTTCTGGTTCCAAAGCAGTGTCACGTGTGGCTCATGAATGGGTTTATATAAGCTGTTCATGTGTGTCTTTAGTCTATTGGGTCGTTTGATTTTTTTACCCAGCACACTTCCTGCATCTCACCTTAGAAGCTGAATGACACATTTTGCACTGAAGTCTGCAAGTTATGGACTGTTGTTGTGACTGTTGTTTTTTTGTGGTTGTTTTTTGGAGAGTTGTTCAGCTGTCCTAACTGTGAATACATTATTTTTGTAATGTTTGTTTTTTATTTTTTATTTTCTGACACAATATCTTTTTCTGACATTTTTTTTTATCTGCCATTCACAAAATCCCCATACAGAAGAAATTAAATAGAAGAAGACAATACAAATCGACCTATCTACCAACCAACCAACCATGTCACCTTTCTACCTTTCTTCATCATTCAATTCAACATAAAAAATGAATGAAGGAATTGTCATGAGACCAAAATCAGACCATTTATGTAATTTGTTTTGCTTGTTGTTTTGCTTTTTGACTCTGACAACAGAGAAGGACAACAAAGGCTTTTTTTTCTGTTTGTATCTTCATTTTTTGTTTAAAACAGAACAAATAAGTGCCTGAACATTTACAGAATATTTACTTTGATCCAAATGATTTTCAATATTTATAGGCACAGGGAAAATGGAGAATGAGCCTGCTTCCTCATTTTTGGATTTAAAAAAATGGGCCATTTTCTTGTTTTTTCAATTTTGGGGGTTTAGAGAGGAAAACAGATGATACTTTAGTACATGGACTGAAAACCCAGTATTGCGCACTTTATGCTTCCGAAGAGCAAAACTGTAATCTTTTTTTTCCCCATTGGACTGTTGGCTGTAATTGTTGACAGTTTTGCAAGATTTGCAAGACATGGCCGAAAGAAAATGTAAAACTAGAATTAATGAGTAGTGGTTATATTCCTTCACTAATTTGTGAAGTTTCGGTTTACATCTATGTGTGAATGAATTTAATAAAAGGTATTCGGTATATTTTTTTAGATGTATAATTAAAATGAATTAGACTTTTTAAAGCTTCGTTGTTCTGCTGCATGTCTAGTATACTAAAAAAAAAAAAATGTATTATTGTATAAAAAGTGTCCAGGAAACTTAAAAAAAATATTCTTAATAAAGAAAACATGCTGTCTACTTGAACTAGAGTAATGTGAAAATCAAGAGATCTGGCACAGCCTGACATAGTTCCAGGGGCACAAGAAGTCCACAGACTGTTGGATGTGGCATCTGTAAAGCAGCCTAGAGACAGTAGCCAGCTGCCTTCGGTTATGTTGATGACTCCACAACCAATCCAGGAATCATCAGCACTGGAAGACTCAAACACAGCACAGCACACAAAACCCTAGTAGAGGCCCCTGGGGCCGTCACAGCCACAAATTATTGTTAATGTTAATGCTTCCTACGTATATATCATATTATATATTTGTTTGTAATTTGTCAGATTTCGTTTTTGTAGTTATGGCCACACATGTGTTTTGTGAGGTCACAGTGACTTTGATATTTGACCACGACTGGGGATGTATGGCTGTCGGACTGATGAACCTGGACATATTTTCTCTCCGCCCACAGCAGTCATCAGTGCAGTGGCAAGAAAACTGCTTGGATTTAAGTGAAAAGTGACCAGCTGAGGAAATTCTCCTGCAGCTGAGGCAACACTTAGATCTAGTCAAGGGTGCAAAGGGTTTCATTGACATGCGGTATAAGTTGAAGTTTGATGTTTTAATGATGAAAAAGAAATACATCGCTAAAGAATCAGAACAAAGTGTGTGTTCCTTCCAATAACCGGGACCCCTAAGATTTATTTGGCTATCAAATCTGACTGTCAGTAGAGGTCTTGGATTATTCCATAGTCAAAGATTATATTTTAAGGTTCATTAAAACATCAAACTGTCTGAGAAGTGGATTCTGTTATTTCAACACTTTTCTTTCATGGTTATTGACTTTCAAATCTAATAATAGTAGAAACCTTCCATCTTGTTTCAATAAAATATTTTTTTCTCAAGAGCTGCTGTAACTTCACTGATATTCGTAAGGCTTACTTCCACTCTGCTGACAGTTAGCAGGACCGTCGCCAATCACAGAGTCCAGTCTCCTTCAGCATTCTGCTGGAAATCACTTTAACTTCTCTTTTGCAATGGAAATGAGGCCGGGGAAGAACTTAAAGTCACCTAGCTCTCTCAATAAATGCATTCAGGGGGAAAATAGGAGCTATCATAAAATCAGTGTTTGCTTTATCCCATCAGGGCTTTTAAAAGAGTGTGAAAATGTTGATGACAAATCCTGTTTCTTTGTGTGGAGGTAAGAAAGGCTTGCTCTTTGCAACCGCACTTCTGCAGTTAGCGAGGGCAAAGAGCTGGGGAGGGGCAGCGCGGGAAGAGGTGCTCACCAAAGGATTTACAGTTCAGAAAAGACAGGCTGCTTCAAAAGCAAAGCAGTGCCATTGTCAGAGAGTAATTTCATTTCATGAATAAGCGCTTGACTGCTTACAGTGACAACCTAGTCTTCATACTGTCTGCCCTAGCTGGCATTGCTCCCCTCCACCAGCCAATGACACAATGCTATTCGTGCCTCCAAAACGCAAAAAACAGGAGGACGGGGCTTATGTGCAAAACCTAAAATCTGTGCCATCCTAACGGATGTTCAAAATAAATGTGAAAAGGAGAGGACTGTGTGAAGTCGACTTCCCCTCCACTCAGAGGGAACCAATTTGACATTTGCTCAGGATGTGAGTAAATTTGTGGAGGTTAAATTGCTCTGGTGAATATCATCACTGACAGGTAACAAATGGCATCCAGCAGAAGAAAGTACATGAGCCAGGTTCTGCTACAGCTCAAATCACATGCAGATAAGAAGAAAACTAATCACAGTGCTTTACAAAAAGTTTCATATACTGCCAGCATATGGCTTAATTGTTGCCATTCTTTTTATTTACTGCATACAATAGATGCATACTGCAGAGATCGTGTTTATGTCAGTGGTAATATACCCCAGAGAATAATTGAGGCCCACGTATCTGTAATGCAGTCAGGGAAAATACCTACATTTTCTACAAGTGTTCCCTTTTATGCTACTTTGCACTCCTATTCTTCTATTGTGGACACATATACCTACAGGACTATTATATTCATTCAACAGTTACCAGTTACTGTGCAAGTCAAGAGTTTACATACAAAAATAACGGCCTTATTTATCCAATAAACTGATTTATCCTTCAGCCCAGAACATAAGTAAATTGTCCAGCCAATGAAAAAGGAATTTGTGATAATGTCATTGCACAGAATGTATTTATATTAAAAATTAATTGGCATGGATGTGTCGATAACTGTCTGAAAAAGCTTCAATTAATCCAAAAGGCTGCAGCAAGAGAACCGATTGGATTGAGCAAGAGTGATCACATATCGGCCCGAAAAGCTTCTCTTCAATGGCTTCCTGTAAAATCAAGAATAGGACTTTAACATATAAATTCTATAACGACCAAGCTCCGTCATATCCAAAAGACCTTAAAGTACCCAATTATCAAAATAGAGCACTAAGCTCTTACAGTGCCGGCTTACTTGTGTTGATTTCCCAAAAGTAGAATGGGAGGCATTGCCTTTAACTTGTAGGCTCCTCTCCTGTGGAACCAGCTCCCAGTTTGGGTTGGAGAGGCAGGCATCCTCTCTACTTTTAAGATTGAGATTAAAACCAATAGTTAAGGCTGTCTCTGGTGAGCCTGAGCCATCCCTTGGTTATGCTAATGGTGGACCAATATTGGGTGTCTGTGGCTCAGATGGTGGAGCGGGTTGCCCACTAATCGTAAGGTTGGTGGTTCTACTCTGCCTCCTCCTGTCGACATGCTGAAGTGTTCTTGGGCAGGACGCAGAACCTCAAGTTACTCACAGTGATGTACGAGCACCTTGCAGCTCTGTCACCATTTGTACATGAATGTGTGTATGAAAGGCAAATTGCAAAGAGCTTTGAGAGTGCTAAGGTAATAAGGTGCTTTATAAGTGCAGACTATTTACCATATATTGTGATGCACTGAGCATGTCTCCTTGACTCTCTCACTTTCCATGCTTTCATACCATTCCTTCCTCATGTTGTCACATATTTTGTGAAGTACGCCCTGCATAATAATGCTGCCAAGACTGTGCTGCCACAAATGTGTTTTGTGAGGTCACAGTACCTTTGACCACTAAATTCTAATCAGTTCATCCTTGAGTCCAAGTGAAATGTCAGGGCCAAATTTTAAGAAACTCCCTCCCAAAATTATTTAGGACTGTGGAAAAATATTAGCAGTTAACATGAGGTAATCTGTGGTTACTGAGTAACTGATTAAACCATTTTGGCCACACCATAATTGTCTTCAATCGACTCTTGGCAACTCCAAAAAACTGTCACCACCAAGAAACGCAGCTGTGCATACTGAGCTCTACAGCCACTACTTTGCCTTTGTATACATGATTAGCATTGCCACTGTGTGTTGATGCCCGACCGAACAGTTATTACTTCCAGACCTTTCCATGCAGTCGCCAAGTGGCAAAGCATTTTGATTAAAACCGACATGTTAATGTGGGATGGGCTCGGGTGAGGGCTGAGCATCTGGTTAAGGGCCCCATTTAACCAGGAGTGACAGTTCCCAGTTTTAAAGATGTGGGAGGACTGATGCATTATGCATGAGTGACCTGTGCTCCACGAGTCATGCTACTACACTGTGCACAGTGCAGCGCTATTACATCTCTACATCACACTGCTACTGACATACAACACATTTCCCCCTTCTCCCTCTGCTGTGCCTCAGGGATGCTGATATACGGAGTTACACTGATATACACATCTTTGCTTTTAAATCAGCAACATTAGAAAAAAAAAATCTAGTGAGGCTCAATATGTACTCATTATTTAGCAATAACAATCCAAAACATTTACCAAGGCTGTAATTAACCTCGAAAATGTATCCATCTAAAACCCATAAAAGATCATCTTTATTCATGGAAAGGCATGTAAAATTAATCCAGTGGGAGTCAGTAAATATGTTTTTATTTAAACTAATGACATAAAAAGACACAGAGAACTCATAAAACCCTGCAGGGGTAGGCCATGTAAATGTCAGTGGAATCACCACTGTGTGTTAGCTTCTAGTTTAGTGAATATCAAATTCACGTTTAATAAACAAACAAAATAAACTCACTGCTGACTTTATTTCAGTTTATTAAACCATCTTAATAGGCCCTATTTTTGTACAACAGCAGGTGTGCCGGGGGCGCAAGTAGGTGTGGCCAACTTGTTTGATATTTTGGTGAACACAAGCACAGGTGCAACTCTGGCACAAGGCAGTTGTGAGGTCGGAGGAATAGCTCGTTAGAAGGTGTGCCTCAAGCGACGTCAGTCACGGCAAATCAAATCAGCTTCTCTGATTCTCATTAAAAAACTGCAACATATTATCAGTTTGTAATAACTGAAGAGAGAGCAAACCGGCACCATCTTTGTGCAGGATTAAACTGACATACTTGTGCAGTAGGTTCAGGCTCCTAATCATTGAATTTATGGTCCAACAAGTCAGCTGATGATGTTAAATGTGCTTCGGAAGAGGTAATTGGTATAATAAATATTTCTTTCACTGGTATTATGAGAATCAGTTTTTTAATCAATTCAATGATACAAAACAAAAACCTACGACTTAAAGACACCAAACACTTGCATGAATTAAAAGTAAAAGTGAAGAAAAAAACACTCATCCAACATAGTTAAATCGACTGCAAGAAATATTTTTTCCTTTTATTAGTACTCCCAGGACTTCCAGGGGTGGAAGGGGTGGAGTACCTCATTTGAGGTGCAGCTGACCAAAGTTGGTCGTTTTAACCCATTTTATTGTATCTTAATTCACCGACCCCTCTGGTTTTAATAGCTCTTTTATATGTGAGTTCCTCAATCATTAGTTTGGACAGAATTGTCATGGCTGATGATTTTAACATTTACGTTAATGATGCCTCTTGCAGCTTTGGAGCAGATTTTTTTTAGCGTCACTAAGTCTTTTAATTTTATTTTACATGTGTCCACTCCCACACACATTACACATAAGGGGCCACACATTAGACCTTGTTTTTACGCTGGGCTTAAATATTGACTCCATTTGCTCTGAGGAGGTGCACTGTACTGATCACAAATGTGTCTTGTTCAACATGTCTTTTAACTTTTACTCAAACAATGACTGCAATAGTTTTCTCTCTTTCTTTGTGGACAAAATAAGAGATGTCAGGGTTGGCATCATCCCCTTGTCCACTCCTTCCAACCCAGCCGCCAACTTTAGAATGTTTTGCTCTTATTTCCTTGCAAGACCTCATCGACCTGCCGAGCACAATAAAACCTTCTTCAAGCCCGGTACACATCTTACCAAATTCCCTCCTTAAAGATGTAATGGGCTCTGTTAGCCCCTGCCTAGTTCCTATTATAAACAGGTACCTGCAATCTGTCTGTGTCTCAGCTTACTTTAAGCATGCAATCGTCCAGCCACTTCTGAAAAAAACTCACCTCGATCCATCCTAATTACAGGCCTATATCCAATCAGCTCACTGCCGCTTTGACTGAACACCACATCTTTGAAAAATTACAGTCGGGGTTCCGTCAGAAACACTCCACCGAAACAGCTCTTCTGAGTCTCCAATGACATAATGATGTCTGCCGATCGGGGTAATTTGCTCCATTCTGGTGCTATTGGACCATTTGACACTGTTTAGCACAATATCTTAATTGAGAGGCTCAGGCAGTGGGTGGTACCGCCCTGGACTGGTTCTCCTCCTATTTGTTGGTTGGAGGTTTTGTGTGTCGCTGGGTCCCTACATGTCTGAAATGAGTGCTCTTCCCTGTGTTTGCCTCAGGGCTCTGTCCTGGGTCCCATTATATTTGCACTGTATATGCTCCCTATAGGCCAAGTTGTGAAGCAGTTCAAAGGAATCTCCTATCACTGTTACGGTAATGACATGCAACTTTACACGTCTTTTAAACCTGACGAGACTTGACGTATTGCACAAATGTCGAACTGCCATCAAGGACTGGACAGCTGACAACTTCCTACAGCTTAATGCAGACAAGACTGAGGTCTTGATCGTACCTTCAGACGGTGTAGCCACAAAGGTTGCACAGCGCTTTGGATCCCTTTCCTCATCCATTCAGTCCAACCTTAGAAACCTTGGTGTTAGTTTTGACCAATTCATGTTTTTTTCAGCAACATGTCAAATCAGTCACTTGTACATGCATCTTTCACCTCAGAAACATTGCCAAACAAAAATCTGTTGTTTCAAAACTGGAACTGGAAATTATCATTCACGTCTTTATATCATCCCAACTTTTTATTGTGACTCCTTTCTCGCATGCCTCAGCAACTCATCTCTGGACCGTCTACGGCTGGTCCAAAGTGCTGCTGCGAGGCTCTTAACCAGGTCTAGCAGAATGACTCACATAACCCCCATTTTATCCTCCCTTCACTGGTTGCCCATCAGGTTTAGGATTCAGTTCAAAATCCTTGTTCTTACCTATAAGGTCAGGCCCTGGAGTATATAACTGACCTGCTCCATCATTATACAACCTGGAGGTCACTCAGGTCTTCTGATCAGGGCTTGCTGGCTGTCCCACGCACCTGTTAAAAACAAAAGGTGATCGCACCTTTGAAATGGAGGGTCAGACTCTGTGGATCGCTCTTCCCCTTGATTTACGTTTGGCAGTGTCTGTTGACGATTTCAGTGGCCTGTTGTTCTGTAGTGTGATTATTTAGTTGCTTTTATATGTTGTTGTATTCTTCTGTTATTTCTACCGTGAAGCACTTTGTGACTTCGCCAGTGAAAGGTTATTAAAAGAACTTGACTTACTTACTTAACAATTAATAACTTACTTTTAATAACTTAAGTGTATTTTTCTTCACTGATGTAAAGCTTGACTCTGATTCATCTACAGTGATTTTGATTTGTCTACAACAGGGGCCTCCAACCTTTATCCTCTGAGAGCTCTTTTGATCTACTGCGTAGATTGTGATATAATGGTTGGAGACTGCTGGTCTACAATAACCCAAGACCTGATTTTGACTATTTCCACAATAACTTGAAGTTTGACATGATAGTTATTTGATACACCTTTTTGTCTGTGTTGATTTAAGGCTTGACTGGGGTTTAACTGCAAAACAGCAACTGACTTGCACAACTTGACCTGTTCTGGTTTATAATGGTCAGGATTGACTTGGGTTTGTGTTCAATAACTTATGAGTTGATCCTTGTTTCAAATATCATGAGTATTCACTTGGATTGTTCTCTAATGTCTGGAGACATGAATTAAATTATTCTCTAATGCAATTATTGATTCAGATTTGTTACTAATGACCTGCCACTTTATGCATCACTAGTCTCCATTGTCTTAATTGCCTACTTGTGTCCATTGACTAAAGAGGTACATTCTGTAATAACTTGCAACCTGATGTTATGACCACCAAGGCCTAACATAACCAACAGTCAAAATAAGGTTGCAGCCAAAAAATAACAAGGTTTATTTACAAGCAAACATAATGTTATACATTTCTGCCACAAAGACACAAAATACTGATGAGGCGGCCAAAATGAACAAAAACAAGGGAAATCATTCAGTCCAAACCGCATAGGGTCGTCGGAACTGGTGTCTCCACTCTAACCTAAGGGAACCACAAAACTAAACCTCACAGAACAAAAAATGTGAAAAAGAAACTGCTGAATCATCAGAAACAACAGAGACAACCACACTGGGACTCCAGATCCCTGCCAAGCAAAATGTCTTCTTCTTCTACTGCTGCAGGATGGGAGAGAGGATGGGAGAGCGGGAGGGAGAGCAGAGCGGGAGGGAGCGAGTCAGTTCACGCCCCTCCTTTATTGGCTCCACTCCAGTCGGCTGATCAGGTACACCTGAGGGAGAGAGACAGACAACATGAGTCAGGGCAAGGAGCAGCCAGGTACAGGTCTTGACCAGCAGAGGGGGAGAATGTAACACTCATCTATAATGATTTGAATTTATATTTGGGCTTGTGTTTAATGACGACACCTGTCCAGACATACTTGTCTCTAAGTCAACTCAAGATCTGACTTGCATTAGATTCTGAAGACTCAAGACTTAACTTGTAGTGAAAACACCCCGACGGCTGCTTCGCAAACTAACTGACTTGTTGGGACCTATTTTCATGAACTCACTGCATTCAAATGCACCCTGGCCAGTTCACTGCTGTGAGCCAAGTACACGTCCGTATTTCCATGGCTTTTGAATACCTGTGGTGCACATGGAAGTGGTAGGAACAGAAAGACTACATTATCATATATTACAGGTTGGTTTGTCTGAAGTTTTGACAATCGTGGCCAATCACATGCGCGCTCTTCATCCCTCTAAAACACCGGGCTCCCCTCATCATGATGCACTGACAGTTTTGGAAACTTTTTCTGAGAAAACTTTTTTGTTTGAGATGTGCATTCAAACTATGAATATAGCTGCTCAAAAGTAAGACAAAGAGAGGATGATATCATTTTTAAGTAGAACTCATTTGAAATTGTTTTTATGCACATTAGCACACAACTGTATCTTCACAATGATTCATTGAATACCACTGTAGTGACATACAATAGATGTAGAAGACAAAAGCAATTCCAGATTTCTCATCTTGTATTCTCTGAAATTGATTAAAGTTAAGTTTCATTCAAAGTAGATTTGAATGTGTTTAAGTTACTGACAATTTGGTAAAGATCTTGCCTGCGTAATTTTGACATTGCAACATAGAGGTGACCCTGGAAATGATCCAGGGTAATTTTCTGTATCTACAATTACACCAATGTGCTTTAAATGCACAATGCAGTAACGCAACTTGTGTGGCCAAACTGGTTTGAAAAGTGTTAAATAAAGTGTTATACTATAACTGTTTCCCCTATCATTATCTTGGGAAAAGAACAAAATACAACTGTACTCACACAACTGCAGTTACTACTATTTCTTTACTTAGTTCCTGTGCTCAGTATGAGAGTTGCGCACCCCTTTCTCTGTCACTACAAGTCACGCTATTTTGTGTGTTTCTCTGCACAAATGTTGTGGTCCAACTGAAAATATGTATGTTATTTACCTAATTTATGAGCACCCCTTTCTTTCCACCTCAATGTGAGATTATCTGCTGTGTTTTGCGGGTACATTGCAGGTTGCACGAGGTAAAGTCCTCTGATTTCTGTGTGTCAGTCACCATGTTAGTCCATCAGCGGTGCGGAGCAGACACAGGTGGAGGAGGACGAGCTTGAGATTGTATGCTCGTTAATCAATCGTGTTAACAGCATCATTCTCGAACAGTTTTAGAAAATAAATAAAATAAAAATGCTGAAATGGAACACCAAATGTACTTGGTTGGCCGACAATGTACCTGGGTGGCCTGCACAAGTAAGTATTTGTGTGGGAAACACTACATATTGTTCAAACTTCCATTAGCTACTCAGAATTGGGTTGTGTTCTACTGATAGATCGCCATCTACAGGTTGGAGACACCTGGTCTACTGTATTTCCTACCAGTGTGACTCATTGAGCGCAAAAAAGGAGCAAGGAGGAAGTAATATCAGGAAGTAATATCAGTGCCTTGCTGGAAAACTCTAGTTTACTGATTCAGCACTGCATTTTACGGCCTCCAATGGCACAAAAGTAGAGATCTTTATCTGCTGTCATTTAAATATTCTACTGAAAAGAGAGTCATTTCCATTTCTGTCCATTATGTTCTTTTGTTATTTATGTGCAAATCTGCAATGGATTTTTAGCGTTGGGAGATGTTTCCGTTCAAACACTGATCTTCAAGCTTTAAACCATTTAGAATCCAGTAAAATGCATTATCTACCACATTTATAATATCTGCTTATATTAATCACACAATCCACCTTAAATACATATGCATATCTACACGACAGTGATGCTGGGGAAGACGTATTGTTGTCGGGCATTGGGATATTAAGTCTGTCAACGTTTCAGTGCCGTTTGTGTTTGTGTGCTTCTTTGCTGTTTGTTGGCAGGATTACAAAAAAAACACCAACCAAATTTAGATGAAACTTGGTGGAGTGCAGCATGAGCAGGAAGAGGCTGTTACATGTTTGAGCAGATCTCAGTGACGGGACAGATCTATGATTTTATTTTACTTTCATTAACATTGTGAGATCGCCTACTGAATGCCATACACCTTAAAATCAAAAATATGGCAATAAAGCTCAGTTATGGCAAAACAGGCAATTCTTCATATCACAATTCACATACATAGGTACTAACGCTCCTCTGGGATATAGAGACACTTAATCAAACTTAATAGAGCAAGCAGTTGTGTTGGAGCACTCTGGGACATTGGTTTCAGAAAAGTACAACCTGTATAACGGCTGAGATGTGAGACTTCAGCTTGGAACAGGTGTATTTGGACATCATTTTAATAGTTTTAGAAATATATCCAGACAAATATATTGGTTACAGTTGCGGATCTGCATATCATTGGGAAGCGGACTGTTAGCCTTGGCAGAGATCTGCCCTCTCTGAGTTCCCTCTTTTATTTGAACTTCCAGTGACTATAGCCTCGTGGTTTATAGGGATCAGACAACAGACTTAATGAACCCTCTCTGACATAAAATTGTGTCTGGTAGACTTGCCTTACTTGTGTCACTTTACATCAAAACCAACTTTTTTTCCCCCCATATGATCTTACTTTATGGACCTGGTATACATTGAGATTTGACTCACCATTTCAGGGTCAGACGCTGCTGACAGAGAGCATTTGCTGACGTCATGATTTGAATTTTACGTGGAGGGGAAGGATAAAATGGCCCTGCTAACCAACCGTCCTTCACCAATTAAGTGTGACATGGGTTTTTGTTCCTGGTGTGGCTCTCCAAGACGGCAATTCAAAACTAATCAAGTGCAATGCCTTATCATTCTTCACATTGTCCTCCTGCTGTTCCTTAACAACCTCTCATTTCCAACAATGGTCTTATTTAGCAACCGAGGAGATTCTACCCAGCAGCACTTTGCATCCTGGGAGAAGCCGGAGCATCAATGGACAGAGTGACAACATGACAGAGTGGCGAGGCTCCAAAATGTGTCTATTGCCAGTTAGATAATGGGTTATTTTGGGCGTCGAGATCAATCTTCTACATCATTAAGTTGTGTGATGGGGATTTTTGCAGAGTGGCTAGCAGGGGGAGTCACTGAAGCTGAAATGAGGAATGTGACGAGAGCCCAGGCTGTGACATTCCAGTAGAGTGCAAAATGTGACTGCTGTCACACACCTAAAGCACTATTCTCATCAGATGCAGACATAGCTTTTTGTGGGTACGCTGGAACACCTCTGTTACACACTGTATGCTGTAATTCTGTGAGACTATGTTTTTATCTCTTTGAAGAGAGGGGGAGGAGAGATGTTAATGACTCCCTGTGGCTTTAATTAGAGTTTAAGAGGTTCCATTTCACATCTCTAAGGTATCCCATTGCTGTTTAATGTGATTTCATAATGCAGTACTGTACATAGATAATGCGGCAAAAAGGAAAAACAAATAAAGATAGAAGCAATCACACCAGGGTATGGCAAATGTGGGTTTTTGTTAAACAGCACAAAAGCCTTATACTTTATGTGGTTGGCAGTTCTTTATCAAAGGTTGACCCAAATATTTATAGATATAATCTGTTTATAAAATGTAATAATTGTTTATTACAACCAATTAATAAACCGTGCATAAAAAAAGTCACGTTTATCAGGCAAGTTTATCTTATTCTCAAGTAAGATGTACAGTGAAACAAAAATGAAGTATTTTTGCAAATAATATTACATTTGGTGATTTATGGGCAAGTAAAATAATGTTAAAGTTGATTCAGTGAGAAACTGGTAGCCAGTGTAAAAATCCGAGGACTGGAGTTACGTTTTTACATTTTTTTTCTGTCGTCTTTACATGCCCCGATTAGCCGAGAGCATGTCAAGATTACATAACCGAAGTTCGAGGACAGACCCTTGCAGAACATTCCACGTTGTTGGGAGACACCTTGATGTGTAGCTACCAATTGATACAAAATGGTCTTTGTCAGGAAGGTAGGACTTGAACCAACTCAGTGCCACACCACAGAGACCAAACCAGTGATCAAGTCTGTCTATTATTATCAAATGCAGGGTAGGGGGAATCAAGTTCAGTAGCACAAGGACTTTTCCAGAAACTATGGTGAGATGGATGTCATTTATGACCTTGATAAGGGCAGTCTCAGTGTGCTGGTGGGACCATAGACTGTATCTAACGCTTGCTCCTCTGCAGCTCCTCCAAATGTCGTCACTTCTAGCGCCAACGATGGACCTCCTCTTTTTCCCGCTCCAACTACTTAAAAAAAAGTTATAGTTAGGGAGCACTGATTCGATAAGAGCTACTTATCTTCGAAAAGGGTTACTTTCATTTCATCACGTTTCAGTTAAAAATATAATGCAGAGTTTATGATCTGTAATAAAATCCTTAATTTCAAAGGATTTGCCTGCCAAGGATCTTACATTCAGCAAACCCAAAGTGTATCGTATGAAGGGTGGGACCAGGTTTAATTGTAGTCTGTGAACAAGGAACGGCAATTAAGTTGGATAATTGTGTAGCGTCGAGATGAGTACACCCCATTGTGTCTATTTCTAATCAGAACGGGAATTGTACCTGGATTTGAGCTGCAGTGACGAGAAACAGCACTCGTGCCTTGTGTAATCAAATTAGCTTGAAAGGCATGCAACTCCCGCTTGTGGAGTCAGAGAGATGATGACAATCACTGCAGAAGCGCAAGGTTGATTCAACATTCCAAGACAAAAGCCATGAACTTGTGTGATTGGGGTGGAATTCATCTTGTTTAGGAAGTTCAGGGAGGTTCCAAAGAAAAAGTAATCTTTGAGCCGTGTG
This sequence comes from Embiotoca jacksoni, assembly GCF_022577435.1. Taxonomy (NCBI): domain Eukaryota; kingdom Metazoa; phylum Chordata; class Actinopteri; family Embiotocidae; genus Embiotoca; species Embiotoca jacksoni. The sequence goes on from NW_027185241.1 coordinate 18,969,957, forward strand.
TGCTGTTGCCTGATTCAGCTGAACCTGGGGGCAGTAGTGGGCTGGAAATTACATCTTGTATATTAGTTTTCCCCGGATTACTAATGCAGCTGGTAAAAGTTGAGTTTTTATGATTGCCTACGTTTAATGTCGAGCACACACTACAGTAGCAGACACAGAACGTTTTACATGAAGGAGGTGAAGATCAGAGGTTTTGATATCCGGGAGGCAAGCAGCTGGATAGCAGATTGTTAGGCACATGGATGTTTACAAGGCACGGACACCAGACCATAAGAACAGGTGGAGCGCTACCGTTTTCTCGCTTGGCTATTCGGGGCAGGTGCCACGTCACCTGGGCAAGGTTTGGCCAGAAACCAGGAGGGTTGAGTGGGGAGCTGCCTGCCAGCAACTTCCCAGACAGCAAAGGACATACAGTATCTGGCCAGCGCCCGCCATAATATTCATGACAGAGGAGGCCGGACCTGTCTGGATGGTGGTGGGCAACCTATCTCTGGTGTGTTTTTGTGGTGAGCCGAGACCATTCATCTCCTCCAAGAACTGAAATTCGATACTCAATTCAAGAGCTTCTGGAGATGACAACAAGGATTTACTTTATTTTTTTTGCCCTTTGTAAACTTGACCCAGGACTGTAAAGCGTAAAGTGTAGAGCGCGATAATGATTTCAGTTTTGCTCCAAGAATTTCCACTCGACATCCTTCAAGGCTTGGAAAGTGGTGGACACAATTGATCCGCCTCCAGTGGTCATTTATCCAGGCCACAGCAGAGTACAACGGAAAGAGCAGTACCGGCTGGGAGATCGGCGTTTCTGTTTCTGTCCAATGTTAAGGATCCCAGTGCATAGAGGTGTTTAGCCTGTGCTGCATCGCCAAGTGAAAGGACAAGAGCAAGTTAATATTTGCCTTTAAGCTCTTTACTCAGCTGCCTGATGCCATCGTGATGTTGTAAGCATGCTGGCAGGCAAAGAACACACCCAGCCATAAAAATAAAGGTCCAGGTGTCCTCGGTGGTTTGCTAGCAATAGCAGCAAGGCTAAAAACAATCTTGGCAAACATATAGTTCCTAGATTCAAATGTTCACAATCCAGGTGTCAGGAAAACAAATGGGTTGCTATTAAGACAGCGCTGTCTTAAAAGGCTAATAAAACCAGATAAAAAGGTCAAAAAGCCACCAAAACAAGTAGTATATCTGTGTGTTGCTCTCCCAGTTACCTGGCATGATGGCCAGATTTAGACACCTTGAAACTCACAAATCTAAAGATGAAGCAAGAATGTTCACATGTGCTGAAGCAGATCTGTATTAGAATAAACAAACACACACAAAATATACTACCGTATGTACATTGTACATTCCTGAGGTATATATGTGTTATAATACATACAATACATATACTATATTATACCTACTATGGTGTATGTACATTGTTTATACAGCTCGATATCATTGCCTTCTGAACACTTGATTAACAGCAGATTAATTTATTGATTTGAAAGCTTTTGAATTATTGTTTAAATCCACTATAATGAAATAGTGCGGTTGGTCGGAGCACAACAAAGTACCTTTCAGAATACAAATGAACCCATGTTTGATTGGCAGCTTTCTCAGCTGCCCAAACAAATTGCACGAACCAGAGTTTGCTGAAAACAAACTAACTAGTTTGGGTGTACCTGTAGTGCCTTTTTTTTTTTAAAGTTTTATTATGCATTTAATACATGCATTACAGTGCAGTCAAATATAGCAGTGGAGCATTTTATTACATCAATGTCCAAGCTCGCGATGGAATGAAAGGCAAACAAACACAAATACTTACAAGCAAATTAATATGAACACCACATAACCACTCATGTATGCATGACCTTGTTGGGACACAAGCGCATTCTTACAATGCTCCCAGATGTGTGTGCTCATTTGCCTTGGCAGCCTCGAGTCAACTACAGTTTGTGAGTTCATAAATCAGTGTTTGTGTCTTTGGATGTGTGACATTTGATGCTCTTTAAGGGGCGATGGGTGGGCTGAAGAGCAGGGGAATGCAGCCTGAGAGGAGTCGAGGAGCTCCGAGAGGCATTTATCCAGATGTCGACAATAAGAGGCATCTTGTCAGCGTAACTCAGATTCCTGTGCCGGCTCTCGCAAACACAACATCCCTGTGAACGTTATGGAAACATTTCACACAGACGATCAATGCCCTCAGCTTTCAGAGGATCATCAATAACAGGCGGCCCCTCTGTGTTCAGATGAGATTTCACATGTCAGGTGTTTGATTAGCCAGGCTGCACTGCTGAGCTGTGTCAGATGCAGCACTGTCAGAGCAGGAGCTCCCCGTTAATGATGCCTGCTCTGCTCTTTGTTACAGCATGATCCCCTCAACATGGAAACCTGAACTGAGCCCCATGCAGGTGGCCTCTGTCAGTGCAGCACAGATGAAAGAAAAGACCATTTCAAATAATTAATATGGTCTATTAGGCTAAGTATTTAGCAACAGGACATTTTTATAGCTCTTTTAATGGTCTTGATATACTCAAGTACAGCACAGACACCATCAAAAACATCAAATCCCAGCCATAATTTATAACTATATTTTATTTTAAATTTGGAGCAGTTTACCAGATATTTCTGTGATGATTCAAAGGCTTTATTCAGACTGCAGGTAAATCAGATTCATTTCTCAGATCAGATCTTTAGGACAAGACTGTCCACACTATTATTTGCAAGTGAGCGGATCAAAGTTAGAGGTACTTAACATATTTGTTAAAGCTCAGTAGTATAGCTTGCTCTCGAATTACATTTCCCTCACACTGTTGGCTTTGTTGCATCCGTTTACTGGAATGTAGCTTAATGTGCTCAGTTATGCCCAACTTCAAACCGCAGCAGAGGTGTAATCAGCTGAAGTGAAACCACCTGTGTTGATGAGCAGACTTTTTAATTTTTTTTTATTAGATTAAACATAGTTTGGACAAGACTGTACTGTACATTGTTATACTCACGCAGTGTTTTTCAGTCAGTAATTACCTCTCTGGTAGCTTTCATTATTACACACTTTTCCTGTGCTGGATTCAAATTACCTTCATACCCATGAGGTTTTCACAGAAAAACAAGCAGCATATTTTTGTCATTGATAGAAGCCTCCCTATCTACTGAAAGCTCTCCTATAACCATATTAAATCTGGGTTGTTACTGTTATTGTAGCCTCAATATTTTCCCCTGCTGCAGCTCCAAGTGGTTGATCCATGTCGCAGAACTCTGCGACCCATATTATTAAAACACACTCACTATCCCCAACAGTAATTACAGGTACTGGCATAAGTATAAGGACAGAGATCTAAATTGAAATCAGATCACAGGTTGAGCAGATCTGTTGGTATTTTTTGGGGCCGGTAAGGACCACCATGGATAGCACCACCACCAAAACTGTGCCTACAAGTTAAGATAGAAGTTGTGGGTGTATTTGACTGGACCAGATAAAGAGTTGGGTCTACCCAGTTTTTATACACTGGTAACCTGCCTGTAAAACAAAACAAGACCAATGGATTATCTACCTGTCTTTGGGATTCACTCAGGTCTTCCAGTATCACATAGCTGGCTTACTTTAAACCAAAATAGATCTCCATGGTAACTTGTTTTGCACAAATAACCTGTTTCAGAGCAGGTGAACTTATGGTAAGAGATGAAAACCTCTCAAGAGTCCAACTATTGACCAATTAGATCTCTGGAAATATAAAGTGATCATTCCTACACCACCCTGAGAGGAGCACAGAGGTTTAAAATGAACTGACAAATAATAAAGAGCAACAGATACCTTAATAGATGTGTCAAATAATTTTGCTGTTCCCTGAAGATGTGAATTGTAAATATTTCTTTGTGAGTAGTGAGTCACTGTAGCATCCAGGCAGTCTTCCCGAAACCATCCGATTCTGTGGTGATAGTGTTGATTAGGTTGGTCAGTATTAGGCATGAGGAGTGACGGTACAAATATCAGCACAGGTCACAGAATGTGATGGGGGACAGATTTCAGTGTAACACAGCTGTCAGTTTTTTGCAGTTTGGTAGAGTTTACATTTTCTCGTCCTGCTGTTAGTTACTAGTTGCTTTGTTTTTAATTGATGATTGTTAAGTTAGATTGCATGTTATCAGCTTGGTCTCAGAAGACCATGGTGGGAAAAAAACAAAAGGACAACCACTGGAAAAAACATGTATTGACTGTTTTTGGAATGTTGTTTTTTGGTGCTTTCATATACTGCTCTAAAGTGGGCCTGATTCATCTGCTACATTAAATTATCTCAGGTTAGTCAATAGATAGATGATAAGCTAATTGAGCTTGTCATATCCAGCTGTGATAACTAGTCTGAATTGCATATAGACAGCAAACTAAACATATTAACACTGTCAGTAACGTCATACAGAGATATACTATAGGAACCTCAACCCTGAACTCACCAGTGGGACCGGATGCCCCGCAGCACATTTTGAATCAGACACAGAGAGGACTCGCTAAAGAGACAGGATGCGGTGAAAAAAAAAAAACGATTAAGAGATCTAAAAGTCTCCTTGGTCCATTTCCACATGCTCTGCAGACTCCAGCCAAGGTCAGTATTTGTCTCCTATCCAAGATGCCATCAGGCTTCACTAACTGACCATGAAATACAAAAACACCACCATTAGAACATGTCTCAAGCTTTATCCTGTGCCACAGAACTAATCTGGTGGAAGCTGATGAGAAGTTATTACAGATGAACCTCACTGGGTGTCTGGAGTTCTTCTGTCTTCCTCCATGGTGTTAGCCTATGACCTATTTGTTCACATTTTAGCAAATCGGTATCATGCTGTTCTGACGAGCAGCCAACCCTCTGTGCTCTGTGCAGCTAACAACCACCGATTTCTTTTGACACACAAGAAAAAGTCTGTTTATGAGACAATATCTGATGTCCGTAAGTTATAACCCTGCAAAAAACGACGTTTGTGACAGAGCCAATATGTTATGTGACCATGTCTAAAGGATTTATTTATATTCTTTCACATTAGTAATAAATCAATTTGTTAACCTTGTCAAACACGGACACACAGACACACATCCTGTTAGTTGAAATCAAAAATCAATGATAGAACTCCTGTGAAACTACAAGGTAGATGAAAGGAATCCCAAACGAAGAACACACAAACAGGGCAATTTCTGGCCCTTAGCGCTTCGCAAGTATGACATGAAACTCGAACACTCTGTCTTTGATGTTAGAAGTAACAGTAATATCTTTGTTTGGAACAAATTCCATTTCCTTTATAAGTCTGACCCCGGCACTTGGTAGCAGGGAGCATCGGCGTAATGATGTAGCCTCGTGTGGAGGAGCATGATGGAAGAAAACACCTGGACAGCCCATTAATGCTGACCGCTGAACCACAGAGACCTTTAATGTGCTGTCGCCGACTATCTGCACAACTTTGTCTTGCCAGCAGTTTCTCTGAAAAGATATAGCTCTGATTTGTAAGCAGATCGATATGCTATGATATGGCTGAATTACGGGGTAATCCATCATATGTTTGTACATGTAGACAGATCTCTTGCAGCTGTGATCCCAACTGTGCTTCAGTTGTATTTTGCCTCCACAATCAGTCCTGTAATGCTGTGTTAGTGTGCCATTAAGTTTCTGTAGATGGCACCATGTATACTCACTTACTTTACATTTCGCACTGAAGCATTGTCCTCCTAAAAATGTCTTCTAAATGTTATACCGTTCTTGCAGTTCTGTGTGAACTGTTCTGGTAACTTTTTAATTGTCCAAGTAAGGATCCATGATGCACTGATTTATTTCTTGGAGATTTGTGGCCTTCATTGTCGGTGTATTTTAAATGTGTTTCAAGTGTGTTTTTAGCCCTGCAAACCAGAACAAAACAAGTTGTTCAGCCGCAGAAATATTACCAACTACTGCCAGGCTTTTGCAACTGGATAATGTTCATAAAGTGTCTGTAGGTAGACATCACTCTTGTCTCACTGACAGAATACAAATTGATATCAATCTTGTGCAAGAAAAAAACTGATGTAGTTATAAGTTAAACATATTTTACCTTTTGACAAGACAAAGTGTGAAGAATCAGCTTTGTTCTCATCATCTTCCAGCAACTACATTAGTCCATAAACATTACAAAGGGCAGAAAAAAACTCCCAATTCATCTGGGTTTAGTTGATGGGGAAGTGTACACTCTGACTGGTGATGTACATGAAAGGTGGTTTGTAATTTTAGAGAGGTCTAAGGTCACTCCATGACTTTTAATTTTTAATTTTAGTTTCTTCAAAGAAGTCACCTTATCTTTTGATAGCAGTTTTGCACATTCTTCATTATTTCAATGAGGTCATCACCGGGAGCTTTCCCAACAGTCTTGAAGGAGATTCCACATACAGTGCATCTGGAAAGTATTGACAGCGCTTCGCTTTTTCCACATTTTATGTTACAACCTTATTCCAAAATGGATTAAATTAATTTTTTCCTCAGAATTCTACACACAATACCCCATAATGATAATGTGAAAAAAGGTTTTTAGAAATTTTTGCAAATCTATTAAAAATAAAAAATGAAAAAAATCACATGTACATAAGTATTCACAGCCTTTGCCATGACACTCAAAATTGAGCTCATCCTGTTTCCACTGATCCTCCTTAAGATGTTTCTACAACTTGATTGGAGTCCACCTGGTAAATTCAGTTGATTGGACATGATTTGGAAAGGCACACACCGTCTATATAAGGTCCCACAGTTGACAGTGCATATCAGAGCACAAACCAAGCCGTGAAGTCCAAAGAATTGTCTGTAGACCTCCGAGACAGGATTGTATTGAGGCACAGATCTGGGGAAGGGTACAGAAAAATGTCTGCAGCATTGAAGGTCCCAATGAGCACAGTGGCCTCCATCATCCGTAAATGGAAGACGTTTGGAACCACCAGGACTCTTCCTCGAGTCGGCCGCCCGGCCAAACTGAGGGATCGGGGGAGAAGGACCTTAGTCAGGGAGGTGACCAAGAACCTGATGGTCACTCTGACAGAGCTCCAGCGTTGCTCTGTGAAAAGAGGAGAACCTTCCAGAAGGACAACCATCTCTGCAGCTCTCCACCAAGCAGGCCTGTATGGTAAAGTGGCCAGACAGAAGCCACTCCTCAGTAAAAGGCACATGACAGCCCACCTGGAGTTTACCAAAAGGCCCCTGAAGGACTCTCAGACCAGGAGAAACAAAATTCTCTGGTCTGATGAAACAAAGATTGAACTCTTTGGCCTGAATGCCAAGCGTCATGTCTGGAGGAAACCAGGCACCGCTCATCACCTGGCCAATACCATCCTACAGTGAAGCATGGTGGTGGCAGCATCATGCTGTGGGGATGTTTTTCAGCGGCAGGAACTGGGAGACTAGTCAGGATGGAGGGAAAGATGAATGCAGCAATGTACGGAGACATCCTTGATGAAAACCTGCTGCAGAGCGTGCTGGACCTCAGACTGGGGCGAAGGGTCATCTTCCAACAGGACAACGACCTGAAGCACACAGCCAAGATAACAAAGGAATGGCTTCGGGACAACTCTGTGAATGTCCTTCAGTGGCCCAGCCAGAGCCCAGACTTGAACCCGATTGAACATCTCTGGAGAGATCTGAAAATGGCTCCCCATCCAACCTGATGGAGCTTGAGAGGTCCTGCAAAGAAGGATGGGAGAAATTGCCCAAAAATAGGTGCCAAGCTTGTAGCATCATACTCAAAAAGACTTGAGGCTGTAATTGCTGCCAAATGTGCTTCAACAAAATATTGAGCAAAGGCTGTGAATACTTATGTACGTGTTATATTTTTGTTCTTTATTTTGAATAGATTTGCAAAACTTTTAAACACATTTTTTTCACTTTGTCATTATGGGGTATTTGAGGAAGAAATTAGGTATGGCATGGGTTATTTGAGGACAAAAAATAATTTAATCCATTTTGGAATAAGGCTGTAACATAACAAAATGTGGAAAAAAATGAAGCGCTGTGAATACTTTCCAGATGTACTGTATTCTGAGGATGTGTTGTATGTGTTGATTGCTTTTCTTTCACTGTGATAGTGGAGGCCACGGCGTTTGACGCCTCCCTCTGCTGATTGGTCAAGCAGCCTTTCGAGGTATGTTTGGGCTCACCGTCCTGCTGAAACTAATGATTATCCCACTAAACTCTGGCTAGATGGGATGTTGTGATGCTGCAGGATGTTGGAGAACGATCCGGCTGTGGCTTTTCATGATGTTAGATATCACATTGTTGGTTAATCGTACAAACCCGTCTTCTGCATGTTGTCATCAGCAGGAACTGGACTCAAACACACAACTCAGACACAGTTCAGTTCAATGATCTTTACTGATGTAATCAGAAAAAGTCACAGCAGAGGTTTCAGAAGGGCAATTCACAATCAGTGTCACAGTTCATTCCAATAAGTCCAAAATCAGAGATCAATCCACACGGCAGAGGTACAGATGAGGGGCAGGCAAATACAGATCCAGAAACAAACAGGCACAGGTCATACACACGGAAAACACACTGACATGGAAACGCTGAGATGAAGAGCTGAACTACGACAAACTCACAAAGATGAGAGGAGGGAGACAGGTTATATACACTTGAGGGCGGGAAGACATTTGGACGCAGCTGGAAACAATCGGCGCAGAGCAGACAGTCGCGGGAAGTCACAGAAGCGGGAAAGACAGGGGTCAGGAAGTAAAAGGGATCTGAAACGAGACAAAAGGTGAGTAACAAAATAAAACAGGAACTAGCAAAATAAGAGAAAAATAACTTGAACGACAGGACGAGATGAGACGTGCTGGGCGCTCAGTGAGATGAGCCGCAGCTAGACCTTATTGGCATCTGAAACCACACCCACCTCACAGAAAGCCTCCTGGTCTGCAGGCTGCGGCTGGACCTTACTGGGATGTTGTGGTCGTCCTGCCTGATTACATGTTGCCTTGAGCTCTGAATACGTCTCCTACATTGACAACAGCAAAGCTCAAACGCACCTCCTTCTTCATGCTGCACGGGGGGAACCACACATGCACACACCATCCTTTCACTTTCTTTGCATCTCACCGAGATACGGCAGAACCACACATTTTACCCTTGGACCAAAGTCCAGATTTCCACTGATCTTTTGACCATTCCTTGTGTTTTTTTTAGTCAAGGAAGTTTGTTTGATTTCATCGGTCTTTCTCATTCATGTTTATTTTTTTTATTTGATTTGTAGCCCAGTTCCCCCCTAAAAGCGGGAGAGGAAGTCGGCCACGGTCATCTGCGCCCCTGGCCTATGGACCACCTTGAAATTAAACGGCTGTAAAGCCAGATACCAAGTGATCCGGGTGTTGGTATCTTTCATGCGGTGGAGCCACTGGAGCGGAGTGTGGTCCGAACAGATGGTGGATGGGAGGCCCAGGAGGTAGTAACACAAGGAGTGGACTGCCCACCGGATGGCCAGGCACTCCTTCTCCACCATACTGTACCTGGCCTCCCTCTCTGATAGCTTCCGGTTGATGTACAGAACAGGGCGGTCAACCCCCCACACCTGCTGGGACAAAACGGCCCCCAGCCCTCTGTTCGATGCATCAGTCTGCAGGGTAAAGGGAAGAGAGAAGTTAGGTGTGTGGAGGAGTGGTTCCCCATAGAGAGCCTGTTTCACCCTCTCAAACGCACACTGGCACTGCTCCGTCCACTGGACCGGATCTGAAGCACCTTTCCAGGTCAGGTCGGTCAAGGGACTGGTTGGATCCGCAATGTTTGGGATGAACTGTCTGTAATAACCTGCCAGCCCCAAGAACCGCCTCACCTCTTTTTTTGTCTTGGGTCGCGGGCAGGCTGTGATAGCAGCAGTCTTGTCCACCTGAGGGCGCACCTGCCCGCCGCCCAAGTGGTACCCCATATACCGTACCTCCCTCCGCCCAACTGCACACTTCCCTGGGTTGGCGGTGAGCCCAGCCTGCCTCAGGGACGGTGCCCACATGCTACACATGCTCCGCCAGGTGGTGCTGTGGATGATAACATCATCCCGGTAAGCGGTAGCATATGCAGCATGCGGACGCAGCACCCGGTCCATGAGGCGTTGGAAAGTGGCTGGGGCACCAAACAACCCAAAGGGAAGTGAGGTGAATTGGTATAAGGAAGCAATACAAGTACCTTTGCTCCCGGTGTGAATTGCCTCAGCCTGTTCCCTTGATTGTACAGCCATTGTTGATGGAGCAAATTCTCACGTGACATCTGACCCAGTGTGTGGAGTTTTGTTCGCAGGTCTCGGACATATTGAGCCATAGGGTTATAGTGAGCCGCCTGGAAAATAATTTCCCGGCGGCTTTTTGGCACCAACAACTGGGTGTTTTCCTGTCCCATTACCAGTCTAGACTCACTCTATACAGCCTGTCCCTAATCACTGAAAAGTGCGGATATGACTGCGGTGTGTCAGGGCGATGACCAACTGACCATCAATTCTTATCACTTGGTCAAAGGCAAAGTGTAGAGTATCATCACGAGACTGCTCAAGTGGAAAATCCTCCATGGAGTGTAATTCGGGAACCGGTGGAGTCTCCCCGGGAGGCTCCGCCGGTTCACCCTCCCCGTCCGCAGTGTCGGACAACCTCGTGTCACCGCTGAGCACAGCTCCCATATCGCATGAGCCTGTCTGCCGTGAACACCCCCCCGCACACTGCTCCATTAACTTATGAAACCCGGTCCAATCTGTTCCCAAGATAATTGGGTGCGTAAGGTGGGAGCTAACCGCAACCTTCACACTATGCTTTTTCCCCATGTATCTAATTTCCACTCACACTATGGGATACTCATGAACATCCCCATGCACACATCTAATCTTCACCCACAATGCCTCCACCAATGCCCCGGGCCGAACCAGACTCTGGTGAATCATAGACTGTGCACAGCCAGATTCCACCATTGCCTGATGTACACCCCCTGGATCCTTACTGGAACGCGGTATGTCGCCCCTGGACCGGGGGAGGGTGTTGGAGGACCGGCAGCCCGGATCATCTGGCCTACATCCAGGAGTGGACACTCCTTCCGGCAGTGCCCTGACATCTGAGGGGCCCCCTGTAGGTTGGAAAGGGTGCCTGTAGCTGCTGGGACTGGAGGGAGAGGGTGAGGCCGCGCAGATGGTAGCGGCCGAGCTGCCATTGTGACCTTCTCCGAGGGGCGGGAGTCAGCGGACTGAAGCCAGCGGGCGCCCGCTGTCTTCCTGACCGCTCGAGTGGACAGCGAGGTGGTCCTCCGCCAAAATGATGGCGGTCGCCAGTGACGTGGGACGGTGGCAGCGTACCCACGTTGATGTTTTGACCGGCAGCCCCCCCACAAACTGTTCCATCACCACCTTTTCCAGTAAGGCCTGCTCTCCCGCCAAGCTCCCCGGCTGCAACCACCTGGCCGCAGCGTCCCTTCGCCGCTGGGCATGGGTGAAGGACCAGTCCTCGGGCTCCAGCCTGGCCTCGCAGAACCGCCGTTGATGCTCCTCGGGCGAAAGGCCCTGCCGGTCCAGGATGGCTTTCCTCACGTCGGCATAGCTGTTTCTGGCTGCCGGTGGAAGCCCCGTTTGTGCCTCCCCTGTCAGTGGTGGCAAGAGCCGGACCGCCCGCTCCGCCTGCTCCGCCCGCTGGCCAGCCACACCTCCGCCACTGCCTCGAACATGCCGAGGAATGACTGCGCATTGTCTGCTGCCGACATCTTTTGTAGGTGCACCCCCGTCAAAGTCGAAGAGGGCAGCGGTGGCGGAGCTGCAGCCGACCGTCCGAGCGCCTCCGCTTGCCTCTCTGCCTGGGCCTGAAGCGCCGCTAGGAACCCCCTGTTGGCCTCGGCGTGGTCCTGTTGCATGGCCGCGATCTTCCCCAGCATCAGGACAATGACCGCCAAGTCCCCTTGCTGTCCGTCTGTCATCATGCCGGGCCCCACATTGGGCGCCAATGTGACAGACATGTTGCCGTTACCTTGTGTTCTTCCGGTCCGAACGCACAACAACTAGCCCAGTACAGCTGGTAAACGTGTTTATTCAACATAAATAATATTTTCGTTTGCCTGTGCTCTCCTGCAGGGCATTCGAGTGTACGCCACACGTCCTGTCCGCAGCCAGCCTGCCGTTCTGTATCCTCAGGAGTGCGAGCCATCTGGTGACCTGCTAGGGCTTTTATCTGGAGAGACAAATCAGTGATTCCCTGCAGCTGTGCCAATTAAGCCTCTCCCAGGCACCGTTCCCTGAACCACTCCCCAAATCAGTCCCTCCTGCAGCTGAGCCAAACCACGCCCCACTACCACAGGTGTCTTTTACGCACAAAAGTAAACTGTCATCTGTTGTGTCTGGGGCATTCTAAAAGCCCAGAATGAAGTTCTGAACTTACACCTTGTCATCGACAAACTGTATATTGCAGAGCTGTTTATATCGTGACATCTTGGGGTCCAACAGTATTTAAGCCAAAATATGGGCTTTGGGATACTTTGGCTCCTATTTGTCTGTGATTTGATTTCGAATTTTGATATAGGCAGTTATTTAAGTAAGGATAGTGCACACCTCTTCAAACGTCAGCAGCCATAGCACTACATTCCAATTAGCAGCCGCCCTCAGTGGGTGTCCTTCACACCCCGGGAATCGTCTGCATCTCAAAAAGAGCTGCAGCATCTTTTTCGTGGGTTGTCTGTTCTTTTTGCGATGGCCTCAGATAGCAAAGCATTAATTGGAGTTGTTTCCAGTGCAGCCAATTTTTGAGTCACATCTAAATGAGACTTCATGTGGTTCCTCATCTTGGAAAAGCCTTTATTTATCAAAGAGGAACTGTATGTTTCGGACACAAATTTGCTCTTGATAGCTCACTCGCACACATGTATAGCTAGTTTGTGTCTTTATTGTGCAAACAAAAAACTAAAATAAGTTTTAGTCAAATTTTCAGAGAAGATTTTTCGCATTGCAATCAAAAGTCGAGTTTCGAAGTAAAAATGTACGAACTAAGAATAAAATCATTTGGATTGTAAACAAATTCTCCGTTACAGTTTCAGAATTTTGCTTGTCACAAAAGGTTTTTGTTGCAAATCAGACCTGTGTGTTTGCAATTCAAAAAACTTTTGTTTGAAAAGAAAAACACCTTTGGTTGTGAGCGTTGGATGTAGTGGGCGGGACCTACGCTCATGGAGGAGACAAGAGTTTCTATTGGTGGGTTTGACTGAGATCCACTGCAGGGCTGGACACACACATTTCTCTCTCTCCAAAGGAGAGGGCTGTGTGTTGTGCTCCATGGTGGTCAGTTCAATTGATGCTGCTCTTTTCTATTGAAATGTTTTAAAATGTGGCAGCTCATCAACATTAACATTAGTCTTTGGACGTTCAGCAGGTCCTGAGTTTATTTTGGAAAATATGTTCCATCAGAATAAGTTGATTTCACAAAGTCCCTATATATTCAATATCCTAAGTTTAACTGCAGGTTTGTGTGTATGTTATTCATCAATGCATCATTTTATTACACAAAAGAAACTAAGTGAACATATAGTGGGTCAGGTTGATTTAGAAGCAGCTGGAACTTCAGGACTTCAGCTGAACAAAGGAGTGAGTTGTTGTGTCCCTACTCTTCTCTTGTAGAGAAGACATCATTTTGCCCAATATCAGGCCAAAAATGAAAGATCATGCCCGACAACATACGACTTTGAAAAATGTTCTTGATCTGATATATCATTAAGTTGACAAGTGTTATAAAAGCTTTCCCATTCATTATCTTCACTTTGTAAGGTGTGTCAAAGAGTGTAGCCTCCCCTCTGGGATGCTGTTGATTCAGCTTATGTTTGTAGAGATTTACATCAGCATTAACAGTTACAGATTCCACAAATAAAAAGTTGGAATATTATTTTACTATGCTGTAATATGTATATGGTTTTATTCTCCTCTACACCCCTATTTTGCAGTTAAACATCACTGTGTTGTTTTGATGACAGAAGTGGAGCGTCTGTTTGTCCATATGAGGATATACGAGGAAGTCACTGTGCTCTCAGATACAGTAATATGTTTCAGCTGTGCGGCCCATTAAGAAGCCTTTAATTTCTCGCTGCAGAGCTCAGTCTGATCCACGGAGCCCCGAGGAGCTATAAAATGTTGATTTATCTCTCTCTCCTACAGCTCTGCACACTGAGCCTGGAGAGGAGCTAATGATGTACTACCACAGCTATTTAAACCACTGTTTGAACACTGGTTTAAATATGGAAAGTGAAGTAAGAAATTAGCAGCAGTTTTGCCACTGTGATTCCAGCCTGCCATCTTCACCCCAGACTTCCTGACTTGTACTTTCTTCAGTCGGCTTTTTAAAAGAGCAGGGAGGAATGGAACTTAACAAAGAGAGAAGTTTGGCTTACAGGGAGCATTTAACTAATTAGAAATAATGACTTCATCTGCAAAACATATGCAAATCTGGTTTTACAAGCACTTTTTAATGTTTATCAGTTTAAAAAAAGTGAAATAGTTTTAACTTCATTTAAAACTACGCTGACAAATGGGAATAACATTTTCCTATTAAAGTGAAACATTATCTTTCTAATACAATTTGCAATTATTTATCTTCATCCCGACATTTATAGAACGTTTTGTTTTTGCCTTTGAGATTGGAATTGTAGGCTGCTGACACCACAGTATAAAGAGGTGTGAGGAGACATTGTTGTCATTGGAGTTGGTTGCTTTGAGTTTCAAAATGTCAAATATTAGTCACAGATCAAAACATGGTTGGTGAAAAATTGACCAGGGGTTGTACAAGGTAGGTTGAGGGAATAATATTCTACTACCGTCATTACGTATCATCAGTCCCCAAATTCCTTTTAACCATGCAATTATATACAGGATACAGCACGTATGATTGCCAGTGAGTTTTAGGGGTGTTTGCAGCAAGGATAGATTATGAAACAAGTGGTCACTGAGCACATCCAAAGCCCCCTGTCCTTCCCTCATAGAAGCCAGTAACCTAAACTGAAATATACAACTACAAGAAATGCAGATTTGGTTTTCATCTCATCCTCGTCTTTTTAAATCTCTTGATTGACTTTCCAGCCAGAAATGTTAACAGTCGCTTCAAACAAAGGCTCCCAAACAAGCATGACCCACTGCCCAACCCCTAATGTGGAAGAAAGCACCAACCTCGGTCGTAGAGCTAGCAAGCTACAAAACAGAAGAAAACCTGTGGTTGGCCCGGTTGTGTGTCACTCAGACGCAAAACAGCCTTTTCATGGGAGAGCTCCAGAGAGAGGCTTTGGGTAGAAGATGTGAAACCATATTGAGATGGTTTTAGGTTTGTAAAACAACAAAACAATATTCTAATGGATATTAAGACTGCAAATAAAACAGAAAATGTGTGAAATATGAGACCTTTGAATGTTGAGCCATTCAGTCTTCATCACATAGTCAAATCCCTTTAACTGTTATTGATATTAAGCCATAGCTCTTGATATATCAAGCATTAATTCACGAATTATATTAGCATAAATCAGTATTTAGTGAAGCATGGAATATATCTAGTTTTAGATAAAGTGATGCTATATTGTTTCCTTAATTCTCATATAAAATCTGCATGACAGGAACATCTGATATTTTATATACACCCATAGGCACAAAGGCCAAACTTTACCTTCCTTCAGCCTTCAGAAAAAACCTAACTGGTCCTGCATACAGGCATGATTAAGATTCATGAGTTTTGAAACAAGGAGAGGTAATGAGCTCAGTTGTTTTTCGCTGCTTTAAAATGGTGCTTCACTCAGAATCCTGATCATGAAAGAAAAGCAACTCTCCAGATGTACTCGTCCATTCCACTCAACCGATACGACACCAAGCCTAATGAAAAAACAAAAACACAAAAAACAGTGCATTTCCTGACAGACCATTCATACAATGTGTATTTTTTCTATTTCAATCAGGAAAGACTCTCAATCTGAGATAATATGTAGTGATGAATCACAGGGCTCTGAACACTGTAAGGTCCTTACAACAGAACTCTACAACATTATTAAGAAAAACCCAACAAAAGCAAAGCATAGATCAGAAACATTCAGCTCCAGAGCAGAGACACATGAAGAAGAAACACCAGCTGCAGGAGATGGAACACATGAAGTTAATGAGATGCAATAGTGGCATATTAATCCACGGACCGGGGATGAGAGGGTGCTGAAGATCTGGATATGATGAGGAGTGGATTCGGATTAGCTCGACCTCAGCATTGAGTATGAAGACTGGAGGTGAATAGGATGGAGGTGGGTTGCAGCAGATTCCACGGACACAACGGCTGATGCAGAAAGGATATTTCCTTTGCCGTTCTTGTGTCATACCAGAAGTGAGTCCAAAGGTCATTGCAGCTGACAAACAATAAAGCAGAAGAGGCTTGGCCTGCCCCTCGAGCGATTTCGTCCTACTCAGATCGTGAAGCTGACTCAGGAGCAGGCTTAGGATTGGTCGAGCAAGGAACAGGAACTGGAGAGGTGGAGAAAAACAGACTGGGGTTATCTGATGGGTTGACAGTTAATGAAAGGGAACAAGCCTAACTTATTAGAGGCAAACAGACCACAACCATGGTAGTGATATTTTTACATGAAAATGTAAGACATTTTAAATATCATAAACATAACATCATAAATATGATGATGAGAAGCTCTGATGAGATGACAATTACACTTTCGACTGAATGACTGTTGAATCAAATCAGTTTGAGCCAGTTTACTGAACATAGGAGGGAAGTGAAAGGACAAGAAGGGACTTATAAATATTTTGGTTTTTGCTGGGCCATGCACCAAATCCTAGGTAACATTTTTTTTTTTTTAATTTGAGCTGAAATCCTGTATGGCTGCATGCTTTTGGAAGTGTACCTTGTCTCAATATACAAAACGAAGAAAAAATAAGCTGTATCACAATGAATTATAGCTGAAGGCTTTCAACTGACCATCACTATAGTACGGGAGTTGAAATAATTTGTTATAAAAAAAAAAAAAAAGTAAAGCCACCTCTTTCTACAGCAAAGGGCTTCTCTTTTACCAACATCATAGTCCAGTAATGAGAAAGACCTGCAGCCTGTTGTAACAACACATCACCACAAATAAACCTTTGTTAACATTCCAGTCAGTGACCAGAGGTGATAGCGGCTCTACCTGGCTTTGAAATTCCCCTCAGCCCACAGTCCCCTTGTTCACGCTGTATTTACAGAGGCAGCAGGCCATCAGACAGTAAACCGCTGTGAGCAATCAAGACCATGTTAGGTTTGTCCAACAAGCTGCACAGAATTAAATCTAGATACAGAGCCTCAAGGTAAGGAAAAGGCTGACTTTGATTGCTTCTTCAAATATTTGAAAAATGTTTTTGAACCGCTATAGCCCTCTTATTATTGCTGCATATTCAGTAAATGGGAAAATGCAGGGGAATATAACCTTTTAAAGATACCTTCCTCTGGCCTTTCTCTACAAAAAGAAACACAAAAAAGAAAATTAATTTGCAATTTTTATGTTACTCTGTGCCTGAGACAAAAGGAGAACTCCAAGCTTTTTTATGTCTTTGTTTCTTCTCTTTGTCTATTAAAAACGCTATTAAAAATGAAAAGCACCAGCAACAGTGATTCAGTGTGGTTTGAGAAAAATATTACTGATTGAAGTGTGTTGGCACTTTCAAAGCCTGATAATTCCAAAACATGAAAAGAGGGAGCGAGCGAGAGAGAGAGATCAGCAATGATGGACAAATGTGAGAGAAAAGCAAACATTTTCGGCACCAGTGGTGAATAGTAAAAGATGACTTGACCCTACAGCACAGTGTGACATCATGCTTATCTGCAGACAGCCCTTGGATCCAACACAGAGCCCGGAGAAACTATCAAATCAAATTAAGCCTATTACTTTCTCAAGAAGACATTCTGCTAAGAATGTAAGGAGATGAAGACGAGAGGAAAAGTGTCTGTCTGACTGATGCTCCGAGCCATCAGAAACCTATAACAGAAGTCCCATGTTTCTTACTTTGGTGACTGATGGTATACGTGTGAGCATTTACTGTGTGTATGATGGATGATTGCGTAACCACCGTCTCTGGTTCGGGTGTCCATTTTATTATCCCCCGTCTGGAGGCAAATTTTCAAAAATTTGAGGACCATCAAACCATAAAATATGGGCTCATAGGTCTATTGTGGAAACAGCTTATGATGAGCTATTATGATGATTGACTGTAACAGTGTCCTCTATTGGCTGCAGTAATTATGACTGTAGGAAAAGATGAGGTCTGGTGATGTTATAGAGGTGCATAGTCTGCATAAGATGGAGGTCGGGGTGGATGGATGGGTCCAATGTTTGACTTTTAACATGGGGGCTCACCGTTAATTCCCTATCATCCCTAACCACTCTGTCTTTTAAGCCCGACCCATTCACATCCTTGACTGCATATTCATAATTGTAACCTTTACAATGTACTTATTTTAATGGAAACCACAATCTTTCCCTAAACCAAGTTGTTTTTGTGCTGAAACCTGATAAAACCATTATCATTGCATTGTCACATTATGAAGGGTTTAGTTTAATCTCTTTCTCCTGCCTGTATGCTCCAATGAGTCGAATCAGATGGGCGGGACAAACAGTCATTCAGGTTGGAGGACTTGTTCTAACGCTAAGTTCTGCTCAATAGGTGATGTTAAAGTTCAGGAGCTCTCAGCAGGAAGCAGCAGTATTTAAGTACACTGAAAAAAATGATACTTTGGACCAACTTAAAAGAAGTTGCTGTATTTTTTTTACAGCTAAATTTATTACTTTTTCTCAAATTGCATTTTTTATTTGATTTATACCTAAAATATTAATTTAATATGAATACAAAATATTTATTTTACACGAGATAAAAATGTACTTTTATACAAAGTAAAAAGATTATTTTGTATCAAGACCGTACACCATTTTTAGCTTTGTTACAACTTGATTTTTTTTTTTCATTTTGGAAAAACCTAGTATTTAATATTCCATCTAAGTAAAGTTTTGCACTTTAGTATAAACTAGTTAAAATGCTGTAATTTTTTACACGAAAATGTATCAGCTTTTCTCAAGTTAAATGTCTAATTCAATAGAAACTATAAGTTACAATTATACCTTCATTAATACATTTTCTTTAGTCACAAGCAAATACATCACTTAATGTACTTTGTACAAGTGATGATACAATGTAGTCCAGTAATGTAGTACAATTATATGTAGTACAATTATATGTTTTGCTTTTTACAAATACAATTTCACAACAAACAGTATTTTCTGTGATATTCTGTGTGTAGAATTTTCACTTAAGATAAAACTGAAAACATTTAGCCACTGTCAATGTTTAATCTTGTTTACATAATACAAATACAGACAGGAAAATTCTCTTCAAAAGACCTTCAGGTTTATTGTGATGGCTTTTAAAAAATGCATCACCTTTGATCAAGTACTCAAAAAAAATATATAAACTAAAACATACATAGATAAAACCTTCCATTTGAAGCCCGTAAAGCTAGCAGTATGTGTTCTACACGTTAATAATTAAAAAAATTAAATAAAAATAAAGTAAATTCTGGTCTTTTTATCTGCATTAAGTTTCTGCAACAACATCCACATAAATGCTAAGATGTAACAAATGTTTATCTCTCAAACATGTAACATGCAATGTAAAAGCCACAACTGCAAAATAGTGTTTCCAAAACTGTTAAAACTTTTCAATATGGTATTTAAACCTTTTGCAACTATTCTGTTATGTTAACCACAAAACTGATAACATGTAAAACTGGTATGTAAATCCCTATTATGAAATATGTAATATAGCCATTAAGTGTATGAACATTATTAAAACTTGGCTGTCCTTACATAAAAGTTACGACAAGAAATGTCACATTATATTGAACCATTATAAACGTGAGATCAATGGATCAAAACAAGAACTGGAAAAATACAGTTCAATTGCTGTGGGACAATCTATGAGCAAAGGTTAGTCTTTTGTGAACAATTCAGTTCAACAAGAAATAGTACCACTACTGGTACAACTGAGCTGCAGGTCATTGTCAATTAAGCATTATTCACAGTGCTAATATAATACCTAAATATTGGTACCAGACAGATTTCTGTTCAGAAAAAAAATCTAAACATAAGCCAATTTAGAGGTGACATCTGTCTCCATCTTTCATATACATTTAACAACTGCCTGTTCCATTAACCAGTAAGATATTTGAATCCAAGTTATAAAAACAGAACAAAGAACATGCTGTATCCAAATGTATTTTGTGGGTTATTCTAATGTTCAGAGCTTGACACTCAGACTGTACACTCTGCGTGTCATCTTTTTGGGTTCTATCTCCATAAATATTTTCTGCAGTGCATCAAAAGTGTACTTTAGCTCACTTGGATAGCTCAAGTTTAGAGCATAGGTGAGACCAAATAACATGGCACATGCATGTGCAACTGATGACAACTGATTAAGGACTTCAACACCTTCAATAACGATGACCCCGAACAAACAAGCTTCACCATACGACCACAATTTTTTCCTTCAGTGACATTACAAATTTAACTACCAAACAAAATTCACTTTGCACTTGTGAAATTGAGGCAACTACAGCCTTGCAGTTTGCGTGAGCAAGCAATGCTAATAGCGTGCTTTAGCTAGCATTTGAATGGACATGAGCAAACCACAAAGGTAGTCTGTAAAGTATTTCTCCATGCTGCCACTAACCATACATGTTAACAGAAAACACACATTTATCTTTAAAAAAAAATAAATAAATTGAACTCTTACCTTTTTTTAAAGGAGTTTTTTTTAGTCCTGCAGAAGGTGCTCAGCTTCCCGAAGCCTGGTAATGGCAGCCGGCAAAACTTGAGAAGGATGATTTGGTGACGTCATGTAGTCACGTGACATGAAAACCTCTAGTTTAAAGTAAAAATACCCTTTAGGTAAAAATATTGCTGTTCATTTACTCTAGGGGGCGTATGTTTTAGTTTTAGGCAAACTGAAAAACCCTGGTGTAAACCGAAAATCACAATTTTCACTTGGACTAAGGTACAAATTCACTTTAAGTCATGACACCGACGTTTGACTTTTTTCAGTGTACTGCACTGAAGAGTGTTTCAACATCCGGGTGACATTTTATTTTAGAATACCCAACGTGTGTTTGGCTGCATTGTTCTGCGTTTGTCTGTGTTGTTGGCACAGTGCTGTGTTGAGTAAAACATTTTCCAACGATGAAAACTTTTTCCATGTAGTCACATGATTACCCCTTGTTGCACCACTATATTTTCTGTTATGACAAACAACAACAAAAAAGTTTTCTAAATTAGGTACATTCACTCTCACTTCCTCCTTTTTCCTTTATCTTCTAATTCAGTAGGCCAGGCAGGGAAGAGAAAAAGGGCTGCAACTTCAACACATTTGAAATGCCCTGACAGATGCTCCAGGCTCTGTGAAATGTATCAGTGGTGTGAGAACTTGCCTGGAGCTGCCCTCACACGTTAATATAAAAGTGAATATATACTGTACAGTGGGTGCGGAAAGTATTCAGACCCCTTTACATTTTTCACTCTTTGTTTCATTGCAGCCATTTGCTAAAATCAAAAAAGTTCATTTTATTTCTCATTAATGTACACTCAGCACCCCATCTTGACAGAAACAAACAGAAATGTAGAAATTTGTGCAAATTTATTAAAAAAGAAAAACTGAAATATCACATGGTCATAAGTATTCAGACCCTTTGCTCAGTATTGAGTAGAAGCACCCTTTTGAGCTCGTACAGCCATGAGTCTTCTTGGGAATGATGGAACAAGCTTTTCACACCTGGATTTGGGGATCCTCTGCCATTCTTCCTTGCAGATCCTCTCCAGTTCCGTCAGGTTGGATGGTGAACGTTGGTGGACAGCCATTTTCAGGTCTCTCCAGAGATGCTCAATTGGGTTTAGGTCAGGGCTCTGGCTGGGCCAGTCAAGAATGGTCACAGAGTTGTTCCGAAGCCACTCCTTTGTTATTTTAGCTGTGTGCTCAGGGTCATTGTCTTGTTGGAAGGTGAACCTTCAGCCCAGTCTGAGGTCCAGAGGATTCTGGAAGAGGATTTCTTCCAGGATATCTCTGTACTTGGCCGCATCCATCTTTCCTTCAATTGCAATCAGTCGTCCTGTCCCTGCAGCTGAAAAACACCCCCATAGCATGATGCTGCCACCACCATGTTTCACTGTTGGGATTGTATTGGGCAGATGATGAGCAGTGCCTGGTTTTCTCCACACATACCGCTTAGAATTAACACCAACAAGTTCAATCTTGGTCTCATCAGACCAGAGAATCTTATTTCTCATAGTCTGGGAGTCCTTCATGTGTTTTTTGGCAAACTCTATGCGGGCTTTCATATGTCTTGCACTGAGGAGATGCTTCCGTCGGGCCACTCTGCCATAAAGCCCCGACTGGTGGAGGGCTGCAGTGATAGTTGACTTTGTGGAACTTTCTCCCATCTCCCTACTGCATCTCTGGAGCTCAGCCACAGTGATCTTTGGGTTCTTCTTTACCTCTCTCACCAAGGCTCTTCTCCCACGATTGCTCAGTTTGGCTGGACGGCCAGGTCTAGGAAGAGTTCTGGTCGTCCCAAACTTCTTCCATTTAAGGATTATGGAGGCCACTGTGCTCTTAGGAACCTTGAGTGCTGCAGAAATTATTTTGTAACCATGGCCAGATCTGTGCCTTGCCACAATTCTGTCTCTGAGCTCCTTGGACAGTTCCTTCGACCTCATGGTTCTCATTTGCTCTGACATGCACTGTGAGCTGTAAGGTCTTATATAGACAGGTGTGTGCCTTTCCTAATCAAGTCCAATCAGTTTAATTAAACACAGCTGGACTCCAATGAAGGAGTAGAACCATCTCAAGGAGGATCAGAAGAAATGGACAGCATGTGAGTTAAATATGAGTGTCACAGCAAAGGGTCTGAATACTTATGACCATGTGATATTTCAGTTTTTCTTTTTTAATAAATTTGCACAAATTTCTACATTTCTGTTTTTTTCTGTCAACATGGGGTGCTGAGTGTACATTAATGAGAAATAAAATGAACTTTTTTGATTTTAGCAAATGGCTGCAGTGAAACAAAGAGTGAAAAATGTAAAGGGGTCTGAATACTTTCTGTACCCACTGTATATCTGTATGGTGTCACTTTTTACATTGTAGTCTGTATGATAACTGAACTCTACTCAGCACACTCGCCTACAAAAACAGTGCATACCTTCTCAGTGACATTCAGATTTGTTTGAATCTTATCGGCTGTTACAGGTTAATGTTGTTGGATTCTACAGTGAACAGGTTCCTGTAGTGAAAAAAGTGGTTAACTGTAAAACAATATCAGAGTAAATGAGAGGAAATGGATAAAAGATGTATTTCTGCAGGGAGACAGCGGATAAAAAAGGAATCCAGCAGTGCAGATGTGTCAATGAACACTAATTCATTACCGAGTTGCTACTGAGGTTCCCTGTCAGCATTGTAACGATGCTCCGAGGCTACCTGGATTCAGGTGGAATGATTTGGTTAAATCTGAGCCAACAGTCAATAGTTTATTAGAAGCTTTAAACAGAAGTGAGAGAGGCCTTTGGAGTCTGATACAGGATGCTGCCATGCAAGAATAAAATAAGCAATGTGAAAACGAGACTAGAAACAGTAACAAAAGTATAGTGACATGAAAGTAAACATTCATGCACGTAGTGGTTCTTGGTACAGATGCTGTATGTTTTCCTTCTTTGAGGCAAATGTGTAATTTTTAGCTCTGTCGATAAATCATGTTCATTTATGATCTGTGAATAAAAACAATCAATTTATATATTATATTTGATGTCAGATTTGTGCAATTGTACGTCCAACACCCTCAATATAAATCATTGTATTATTCAATTTACTACATTAGGATGATAATTTATGATGTATTTATTTATTATGTATGTAAAGCAGTGCCCGGTTTTTTTCAGCAGCAGTCATCCTCAGAATTTTGGACTTGAAAAGGCTATGTAATATCTAGATGGAATAAAGTTGTATTGTTGTTTTTATGTCATCAAATTTACAAACAAAAAGACACACCTGTGTTTTGTTTCTTGGGCTGTCAGCAGAGAAAAAAGGAACATAGTTCAGCTATATGTAATACATTGTTATGAGATGTGTGTCTGAGGACCCAGTAGCAGACGCACAGTAGACGTGTATTGACAATAAAATCTGTTGTATTGTAACAACGAGTTGTGATGTGATGTCGTGTGTGAACCTCCGACTCAGTCCAAAGTTCAGGGTGTGTCTGAATAAGGTTCAGAGTCCTTCGGCATAGCCGAGACGGATCGACACCTCCTGGTGTGACCTGGTAGAACCGGGGAGGGTGGATCAGGTGAGTGAGGGCTTACAGGCTGAGAGAGGAAGTCTGTGCTGCCGGTGAAGCATCCCCGAGCGCTGAAGGTGGGCAGCACACATCAGGACGGTGCTTCGCCGGCGGCCGGTGAGTCAGCAGGTTTCCCTGACGCAGGATTTCCGAGAGAGTCATCAGCTGGACTGCGTGGACTGACGCTGGACAACAGGTGAGTCAACGATGTGGTTTCCATGGACCTACTCAGGACATTCAGAGGCTGGACAAGACCGGTGATCTCCGTTGAGCAATGCAGGTCTTCTCCGTAGATTCCGACTGATGGCGTCCGTGGACCAACGCAGAGCGTCCGCGCTGAGTCGACTGGGTGATCTACGTGGAACTACTCAGGACTTCAACTGTTGCTTTTCCATGGATCGACACAGGCAGCAGGTAAGTGAGCAACGAGGTTCAGGTCAAACAGACAGGTTGGCACGCTGGTAGGTGACAGACGAGCTGACGGAACGGACGGACGAAGGCGGACTGCAGGACCGAGGTTGGTACACTGCCAGGCGGTGATTCGTGGAATTGGACACATCTGTGCCAGCTGATCAGAGGAGTGGTAGTGGGAGGTGACTGGAGGCGGACAGTGGAAGAATCCAAACCCTCCAGACACAGACCAGAACATAGAACACATGACAGACAAAAACAAACAGGGGGAATGACAGGAAACACATGAGGAAAAGCGACCGGGGAAAACAGGGAAAACATAAACAGGGACAGAAATAAATATATTGTAGTTTTGTAAATATGAACCCGAAAAAAAGGAATTGTAGCTGTTTTCTTGTTTGTTTGTATATCATTGTGTTGTGAGAAAAAAAAGTGTTTTGCAATCTCGTCTTTTGACACTCAAGTGATGAAATCAAACAGTTAAAAAACACCTGATGGTTAGAACTTTAATGTTTTAGAAATAAAAAAAATATCCCTGATCTCAATACATTTTGCATCAATCAAGTTTAAAAACTACTTTAATGCTACACTGTATGTCTAGTCCTAGTAAAATCATGAACTAAAATTTAAAATTCATAAATATTTAAACATTCATTTAGATACATGTAGAAATAATAGATATTTTGAAATTTTATATAAAACACAAACAAAGCCACTATATTCTTCTTGCCGTCAAATGTAGACTTTTATTTTGGAAGATATATTTAGTCAAACAATATTTACCAATATCAATAAATGCCTCAATGTAATAGTGATTCAAGTAAACTACAAGCTGATAAATAAGAAGCTCATTTCAGTAAAAATACAGAGAAGAAAGGGAGCATACACAATAAAGCAGTGAAGACGGTAAAGCTCGAGCTGCCGTGAAGCTTCTCCTCCACCTTCATCTGGTTTTCTGATAAAACACCACAGGTAGGAGCTGAAGGTTTGCGATACAGAGCAGTGACCCTTCACATTCAAGACAGGAAACACCGAGCTGGTGCCTCTGATGTCATCACAAAATTCACATCTGAGACTTTGATCCTAACATTCAAGTAACTACAAAACACTTATGACAGAAAAATGAAAAATGAGCACAATGATGATTAAATGAGATGCTCAGATGTGTGTGTGTGTGTGTGTGTGTGTGTGTGTGTGTGTGTGTGTGTGTGAGAGAGAGGGAGAGGGAGAGGGGGGGGGGGGTTCATCCCTAGTCTGAGGCTCATGTAAACAGAGCCAGAGTTGATGGAGTTGAGATGTTGTTGCGGGGAAGCTCCCTCCAACTGAAAAGCAGCTGCTCGGGTCAGGGATCAGACTGGGCAGAAGCAGCGCAGTGACGCTGTAATGACAGCAGCTACCTGTAAAACACAAACAGAGCAGACAACGGACATCAATCACCCAGCAGACACCACCGCTGTCAGCCTCCCCATCACAGTACTTGGGCTTGTTATTCCCTTTCATTTGTGAATTATTAATTGGTAAGAAACCAATTTGTTCTTTTATTCTAAAAGTGTCACAGGTTGTGGGAAGTAATTTATGATTTGTGGTCAATGGATGAGTTTTAATTAAGTCCAGGCCAGAGTTCACAGAGCTGAAGATGGAAGTGGTTCATTAATCACCAACGAGCAGACTAGCCTGCAACACGAAAGGCCAAAGCGCATCACTTTTATCTGAATTACAGTTAATAGTTGTCCAACAGGAAACATGTAAGTGAATTAAGCCCTGCAAGTACAGAGAGAATTCTGAGCATCATGTCAGTGTTTGATTGTCAGGTATGGGTTTAATCTGTTAAACACTGATTCTAATTTAGAATCAATTCTGGAAAGAAATCAATGCATTAATTAATGTCACGGCATCAACAGAGATAACAAACTATGACTGATGTCTACTCTAAAATGAAGGGCTTGGTTGGCCCTGGTTTATTGAGCCTTCTTACAATCAGGGAGTGAATAAAAAAATAGCAATATTTCTGAAGTTTTTGGTAAGTTTTTAGGTTGATGTTTTTGTTAGTAAGTGGATTTTACTCATGATTCAGTTATTCAACAAAGGGAAGTAATTGAGTTTGGCCAATGTCTTCCAAATTAACCAATAAACAAGGCTACAGTGAACTATCGCAATGGACCATGACATCAGGGTTGGTGGGGGTTCGGGGATCAGCTACACCGCCGGCCCCTCACACTCACTCTTCTAGTTTACCAGTTAGCCGGTTTGCTGGTAGCCTGCATAGCACAGCTAAACGTGTGTGAAAGTCTTTGCTCTTCAACACATCAGCTATCAAAACCAGCGTCTGTGTTTCTGCTTAACCATACCGCTGTTGTGGAGGACCAGGCACATGAAGCCCGAGCTGCTGTTGTTTTCACAGACACTTGGATGTACGAGTTGCTCAGTGGGTTATAACACAGACTGCCAGCTCAACCTGGAATGCCTTCCAGTTGGGGGTCCCTGGTGCACCCTGAGCTTGCCATCAAAGGTGTTCATGTAGGTCAGGCTCTATCTGAGGATGCTGATCAGCCTGTGGTCCTCAAACATGAGGGCCATCAGGGCCAACTTGCTGATTAAGTCAGCTGATGTGAAAGCCGCTGGCTGGTATGAGCAGCACCTGCTCTGAGGAGTTGCTCAAAGTCAACCAGCTGCAGGAAGTGGATGCTTGGCTCAACTGCCCCAGGTCATCTAGTTTTCAGATTTATCATTACAGACGGGGTGGACAGGGGCTATTATGTTCTAGCCAAGAAACTGCTGAGTTATGACAAATGGCAGAGAGCAGACAAATGTGTTGGCTCTCCAGCAGTCACGAGAAAAATGAAGCAAATGTTCTGCTGCTTCTGCTTTTATACAGACATGTGTTACGTGATTGACATGGTTTGTAAGTCTGTAGTGTATTTGATATATTTACAGTATGAATCTTCATATAACTGAAATGTATCCTGTATTAGGAAATACAGGTGATTCAAGAAGACAATATATTACGTTTTGTTACAGGTTATTGAAGGTAAGTACAGTATCCTTATTATCATTATTACGATTTTATTATTTAAATACAACAAATAAAACCACAATAGGAGATAATGGTAAACGCAAACACATACAGTGTAGTACAGGGGTGAAATTAACTGCTTATCAATTCAACTTTTCATTTGTTATTTATTTTTTTCAAAACCATGTCCGTCCACTCAATCCACAATATATACTATACGTTCATTGGAATTGTATTTCCATTCTAAACAGTGAAATATACTTCTTTTTTTTTTGCAGGACTTTTCTAATCCAACTAAAAATCCAATTGAAATCTTCTTGATGCTGCAGCAGCTTGACGGCCTTTTTAAGAGAAAGAGTCACTTCAGGTTTAGATTCCCCAGT
Source organism: Embiotoca jacksoni (assembly GCF_022577435.1). Lineage (NCBI taxonomy): Eukaryota > Metazoa > Chordata > Actinopteri > Embiotocidae > Embiotoca > Embiotoca jacksoni. The sequence continues at coordinate 18,998,104 of NW_027185241.1, forward strand.
CCAATTAAACCCCACAAACCACGGATCAAATAACACAAATCAAAAGAATAGCAACACAAACCTCAGCAATTAAACATGCAACAACCAAAGGAAACACAACAATGGAGCAAGGAGCAAACACACAATAATTTAATTAAAATTCCACACCATGAGGCTACCCAATTACCAAGTGGTTGGAGCGCACACCACAGGGGCCCAAAGGCTGTCAGGAGTGAGTCTCTGGCTCAATTCCCAGCTAGACAGACCTTTACTGCATGTCATTCACCCGCCTTTCCCCTCATCTCCTGTTTGTCTTTTAGTAGACATACCTGTGACTTACAGACCTTTATCGTTTGAATAGCCAGAGCCACTGAGTGTGTGTGTGTGTGTGTGTGTGTGTGTGTGTGTGTGTGTGCGCGTGTGTGTTGGCCATGAAGTGAAAAAATAGCTTCATTTAGATAGCATGATGCTGAATAAAAAAAAAAAAAAACATGCCTACGTCTTCACCAGGGGCCAAACCAGAGCAATGGGTTCAATGAAATTACATTTTCTTTACATTTTGAAACATCACAACAAGTATCTAATTGGAATACTTTGCTTATCATAAAAAACTCTCAAATCTAGCTCTTCATTGCATGTTTTGATAATGTATTTAATTTATGTTTACAAGTGCTTCACAGCCATTGATCCCGATTGCCAACTCGCTTATTGCAGTTCACTTTCTCAATGACGTGAATGTGCAAACTAAATATTGTGTGGCCATATTCACAAACATATAGTTGCCATTTGAGAAGTGAAATCCTGTTTGCTGATGGTGCTCGGTGGATTAATAAAGTGGTCATTGCCCCATTGTCTTATGCATCTGTTTTTATACACATTTCCTTAAAATTCCAAAAAATCATGTCATGTCTAACTCAGAGCTCACAACTTGAATGGGGATTAAAGGGGTTAAAAAGTGAATGGCTCTTTGCAATTTAAAGTGGTAGCGTGGAGTGAACAGTCACTTAGATTATCACAGTGGAGCAATGCCTGACAATCTGATTACCTACAGGGTTTTCCACAATGGAAAACACACCCGTAAGTTAACTTGTAGCTGCTGTCAGAGGTTTGGTTTCTGTTTCCAAGACCTCCAAAGACTTCAGAGACACGTCCCTCTCTGCAGGTCCCTCAAGTTCTAGGAACTGAACAGGTGATTGAATGTTCGAGCTGCTGTCACCCAGGAATCATTAAATATGTGTTATCACAACACCACAGCGATATTGGCGATGATTGTTTTAGCTTTTTCTAATGAGGAACTGTTGAGAGATCTGCTCACTACCAGGCTCCTCTCCTGTAGAACCAGCTCCCATTTTGGGTTCAGGAGGCAGACACAGACTCTTCTCTTAAGATTGTAGGCTTATAACTTTCCTGTTTGATGAAACTTACAGTAAAAAAAAAAATGATTCAGGATCACAGTCATGTTGTTTTAGGCTTTCATTTTTTTTTCGGTGTTATTTGTAATTGTAAGGTGTTGTGGGACCATGAGGCATGGTGAATTTACCCGTTAGTGTAATTGAACTGAACTAACCTGAACTGAATTGAACTGAATTGAGACCCCTTTTTGGACACATGCATAAAAATGAAACCATCTGTTTTCAATGATTCCATTTCTTTCACTTCAACTGAGACCAACATTGGACTATTAGAAAAAAAGGAAAGACACCTTTGGAGTGAGAGGAAATTACTTAATGTGATGCAGGAAAGGTGAACATGAGGAGGGGAGAAAGCAGCGAGAGGGAGAATAAAGAGAGCTGTAGGGAGAGGAAGAGTGATGAGAGGAATATGAAGTTTGACAGGAAAATGAACACGACTACACTGCAGAGCCCGTCCATGAAAAAGCCTGAGGTGTCCGTCAGACTGGTGATTGTGTGCCCATCTGCACAATGTTCCAATCCTGACCAACTGGAAGGACGCCAGTTTGGGAGGAGAGAATGTGGGTAGAGATGACTTGTATCAAAGCACATCTGTGTGTGTGTGTTTGTGTGTGTGTGTGTGTGTGTGTGTGTGTGTGTGTGTGTGTGTGTGTGTTTGGGGAGGGGGGTGGAGGGGGGGTCTATAAAGACCGAGAGAAAACAAATGTGAAGATAGTCCTTTATAGAGATCAGAAGCCATTGGATTATGGTGTCTGCCTCGCTCAAACAGTGAGAGGGCACTGCCAGTCATGGCCACATCAAAGCTCTGTCTGGTCTGCCTGCCACCACAAAGAGCACCCCCCTCTGCTTCCGGAAGAGACACACAAACACACACTTGTATGATGATTACATTCATTCCTCAAACTTCTCCAATACTTGTTCTTTGTCTTAACCTTAACCTTTAACCTTGAAGGAAAATTCAGGTTTATAAAACCATTATGTTCATGGTTTTTCACATGATTTATATTAGTAATTGCCGAGGCACGTCTACAATAAAAAAATAATCATGAGAAGAACACCAACCACCAAACCCATTCTTGCATGTTCCTGTACCAACACAAACATGGACAGATATTATCAGCTTGTATTGTTTAATATGAAGGGTGATTTGACCTGAAAAAGGCCAAATAATTAGCTGAGGGAATTTAGAGTCTGCAGAAGGAACTGGAGCCCACTTTGTAAAACTCAAGCTAACTTTGGGTAACAGTGTTTAATTAGATCTTCCTTTGCAACAAACACAACGTCACTGGTTGCCAAAGTCAGTCGTAAATATCAAATTTGTTTAAACAAATCTTTGAGAGTGGCTGACTGTGCCTGAGAGACTTATCATATAGACGTACTTGTTCGGGCCGCCCAGGTATATCGACGGCTGCCCAAGTACAACCTCATTTCCAAAAAAGTTAGGACGCTGTGTAAAATGCAAATAAAATACAAAATGCACTAATTTGCAAACCTCATAAATCCATTTTCATTTGCAAATAGGCCAAAGACAACGTATCTGATGTTGAAAGTGAGAAATGTTATTGTTTTATGAAAAATACATGCTTTTTTTTTTATTTGATGCCAGCAACACATCTCACAAAAGTTGGGACTGGGGCATGTTTACCACTGTTTTGCAGCACCTCTTATTTTCACAACACTGTAAACATTTGGGAACTGAGAAGACCAGTTTTGGGAGTTTTTGAAGTGAAATGTTATCCTATTTTTTCTTAATATAGGATTTCAGCTGCTCAACAGTTCAGGGTCTCCTTTGTCATATTTTCATTTCATGATGTTCTACTGCGAAGCCATGCTTTTGTAATGCATGCAGAATGCAGTTTTGCATTGTTTTGCTAAAATATACAAGATCACAGTCTTCCTATATTGGATTTCGCCATTGTCCCGTGTACAGAGATTTCTCCAGATTCTCTGAATCTTTAAGCGGTATTGTGGACCATAGATCATGCAATCCCCAACTTCTTTGCAAATGAGAAACAATACTTTTAGGTTGTTGCCCTATTTTAAACACAATATTTCACAAAATGATGAACCTCTCCCCATCTTCACTGCTGAAAGACTCTGCCTCTCTGAAATGTTCTTTTTATATCCAATAATATTACTGATCTGTTGCCAATTAACCGAATTAGTTGTGAGATGTTCCACCAGGTGTTTTTTTTATTTAGAATTATGCAACTTTTCCAGTCATTTGTTGCCGCTGTCCCAAGATTTTTGGAGACGTGTTGCTGGCATCAAATTCAAAATAAGCTTACAGAATTATAAGCGTGCAACTCACTCGCTGGTATGATACAAGATGTGTGTGTGTGTTGAGTATCAATATGTTATTGTTCACATAAAAGAAGCTTATTCAGCTAGTTTGGGTGGAGCTCAGCTAAGTGAATAAATATTACTCAACATGAGTAGCTGTCGGACACTTTTATTTCATCAAAGTAGCTCTCAGAGGAAAAAGGGAGTCTTTGATGTAAATGTCATTCCTGAGTCCCGTGCAAACACTCACCATCAATCCATGAAATGGGTCACCCTTCATAAGGAGGTGGTCTGGGTGAATGCATAGAATTTGCATCTCCTGCAACATTTAAGCTTTTCCTAAATTGCTCAATGTGATCAATATTTCCTCTTCATTTGGAGGTGCAAATTCATTCTATTTGACCATTAGCGTTATCTCCTCCCCTAAACTGCCATATAAGTTCTGTTGTTTGTGGATACACTGATCAGAAGAAAGAGAATCTAACTGTAGTAACAGGAAGCATTTGGAGGCCTGTCATCAGAGCAGAGCATTCTGACACAAATAAAGGAAGAGATTTTTTTGTCGATGTAACTACTAAACTGTAGCCCATAAGTTGCCGCGATATATTTGAACCTTTCACAGACTGTTGTGTGATAGCAGATTGTAGGTGAGAAGATGGAACGGACTGAGGAAAATGGGGTGCAGGACCGGGAGTTGATATACAGCCAGGTGGTGATTAGTGGAATCAGGTGCAGCTGTGCCAGCCGAAGGGAGAGGTGGTAGTGAACGGTTCTGGAGGCGGGCAGTGGAAGAATCCACACCCTCCATACACAGAGCACATGGAAGACCAAAACAAACAGGGGAATGAAAGGGAAAAACACAGGGTCAGACAGGGATCCTGACACAAACTTATCGAGCCATGATGCAGACAATGAGGTGTACGAAACGATTATATTGCATTAACTTTATTTTAGTCATTTATTGATTCCTGTAACATTTAATTTATCTAAATCTTTACGATTATGATTCTTAATTTAATGACGGGTCTGAACGACTAATACAATTTGTAAGTATGTGAGAGAAAAGTTTCATTCATTACACAACTTAAATGAAGTACTAAAGAACAAATCTGTCTGAGTGGTTCTTGTACGAGGCTCATTGTTTCCATTGTTACAAAATAACATTTCCTACAAAAATATGTTTGCTGATTTAAATCAACCGTATTGGAACATAACTTTTACAAGACAGGGCTGCAAAAATAGACCACAAAACTACAAAATCCCCAACCTAGTTTATAGCTGCTCACATTAAGGAACACTAAAAAGTGGAGTCACATCATGCTATTAAAGGTCTCAATCTAGTCCAGATCAATACAAGCTCATTGGGTGGATTGGCTCTGTCCTGACCATATTCCACAGCACAGTGTCCAGGTGCATGACACTAATAGCACATATCAATCACAGCCAAAACTAGCTCCATGTCACCACCATTGATTGTCAGCAGCAGGATGAATGGCATCTCTGGAAGGTTGTGGAGACCGAGCCAAGTTGGTCTGTGGGTTGTAGGAGGGAAACATCCAGAGGTCCTGAAAGCTTATTGATGAGTATGTGTCCTCGATCAATAGCATATTGAAAAAACTAATACAGGAGGGGCCGCGCAGACACACTATAGTTAATGTTTTATTATTTATGTTGTACTTTATTATTAACAACTAAATAAAAATGTCTCTTTAATCACAGAAATTTGAAGAATGTTGTGTTGTGATTGCATTGATTTATTTCACGTCCTTTTAACCCCAAATTGTATCTGAGGGTTCACACTCTTATGTAATGTAGCAACTGACCACCATGGGGCGGAAAGTTTCCAAAAGAAAGTGATAGAAACACTATTACTATGACCTACTTATAGACTGTATATAAAAATGGATGTAGTCTTTGGGTATGAAAAGAGAAGCCAACGTGTCACTACTTTTACGTGTAATACCACTGATGGCCACTAGTGGCTAACAAAACTCTTGTTCCATTCAAAATGTGTCCTCTTCTCTCGTGAAATATTAAGTCAGTGCATTTTTTCCTTCAGACAATATGGTGTCATTAGTTAAATTCATTCCTTATGTTCTTTAAAGTTTATAGACCAATGCATGACGTCGTGGTTAGGAATGGGAATTTCAAGCAAAACTCCTATTAGAAATTCACTCTGCACTATTCGATTTTTCTTTGTATATTCACCCTCCTTTTTCAAGCTGCTTTTGGAATCACTGAACCAACTAGTGACATGTTTTTTTATTTGCAATGGCTAATGGGCTTTTTGCTCCAAAACAATCCCCCTCCTGCTTCACTTTTTAGTCTACTACCAAGATGGAACTCAAAAACACAGAAACATATTATTGGAGTGATTTCAGGAGCACTCAATGCTCCAAGCTTTTAAAACCAACTGATTTTTTTCAGCTCTCCCTGGAAAGATGTAAAATGAGATTTCCTGTCATGTCACTGGCAGTACTTATTTTTTTCACTTCAAGATGCATATCAGCAGTTACAGATTGAAGGACTAAACTGTAATCAAAGGCTGTATCATTTTCACCGCCCACTAGCCACATGCCCCATCACAGCCATGTCTTTCTGCGGTTTACTGTGTCTTCTTGTTTTTGTATTTATGATACTTGATCTCATTTTGCATTCTTTTTTCTTTGTTTGTTTTGTCATCCACCCGCTGTGATGTCTCGAGGAGGAGCGTCAATAATAATAATACAAAAAAGGTATTTACATGAACTAAGTCAAGCCTGTAGCATGATTATTTTTACTTTTTCTGTTTTACATAGAACAAAGAAACAAGACTGAAACAAAATGACAAATATGGCTGGAAGTAATACTAAACTAATACTAAAAGCTTTCACTTTTTCCTACTTGGCCAATTGGCATGCACATTGTTCATATAAGGTCAGATTTAACATAAAGTGATCTTTCTACTACGGTTTATAAATGTTCACTGTGATGCTGGAGGAAATTCACAGAATGTCCAGAAAAACACAGAAATCTCAAACTTGAAGAAATCCTCCAGATTAAAAAAACAACGTTGGTTGTTAGTCTTTCCCCTCTGAATATGACCCGCAGGAGTGTCTCCTGAATTAGTGCTGCTACTGGCAGCGGGTGACATGCCTGAATGCAATGAGTGAGGGATCAGTGCTCTGAAATTGAACTGCCGTGGATGCATAAGTATTAGTGCTTTCCTGGATAAAACACGTCTTTTGAAGCTTAGCAATGTAGCAAACACATCTGTGTATCGAAGTTCATGGACCAGAGCTCTTCCACATCCTACTGAAGCACATTTGTGGCAGCAGGCCATCCGTAACATACAGCTCCCTTTTGAAACAAGCAAATGCCACACACGTGAATCACCTGCATTCCTGTTCTGCTCTCATGTTTGCTCTCCTCTGTAGTACCTCAGCTCGGGGACACCTGAAAGGGCACAGTGCCATGTACCAGTTTTATTTTCCGCTTTTTTCTATTTGGCTATAATTGCATTGATATATTACCCTTCTATTTTCTTAGGCACAACGGCAACTTGATGAGACACAATAAAATATTTTCATTGTCATATTTAAAATAAAAAAATAAACAAACCTTGAAGTGAATGTTACTAAATAGGTCATGGTTAAAAGAAACAACTTTTGGTTTGAAACGGGAAATGAACATCGGTTTCTAGTGTGAGAGTCCAATTTATTTGTCGACCCATTCATTCACCCTGACTCCCTCCCTATGCAGATTTTATGGCTCTCTAACTACAGTACCAGTCTGCTACTTTCCAGACGAAAATATCTTGTTAAATATTAGCTGCCATGAAATATTTGACACCCATGGTCCGCAGAGAATCAATCTTAGTGACGCAGGTCATTTCTGACTTTTCATCTGGTGCCACTGGTGATTCAGAGTTTTCCCGTATCCAGTCAAATATCTCGGAGTTTATAAAACAGACTGGGACAGATTGGGTTTTGTACCAAAATTCATGGTTTGTAGACAATAAATCAGGACTCTTCCTTCTAAATAGGATGCCACAATGGTTTTACATGTCTTCCAATTATGAGTGTAATGCTTCAACAGTTACTAAATGGATTGACATAAAATATGGAACAGACACTCAGGATAATTTCAAATTGTTCTGTTGATCAACAATTTGTCTAGTGCCATCATCAGGTACAAAATTATATTCTTTATCATTTGAATAATTTCTTGTCATTAGCTATCGACCACAACTGAGAGCTGCTACCAGGGCATGACCTCAATGCCCATGTCCTAAAATAATCTTCATTTCAGTTGTGCCAATTTGGTGGCCCAGTAACAACATCATTATCCATTATCGTAGTGAGTCTGGTATTTTCCTCATGTGGTGCTGACTGTTGCTAACAGCTATGACTCACTATGTCATCTTATTTTTCACCAAGTCAATCAGTGTATGAACTGTAAAAGCTGTGTTCAAGCTGTTTCAAACACTTGAACATCACTATATCACTGAGCGGCCCCATTCCCATGGTTGATCTCATGATCCAGCATTAAGCTCCCTACCAGTGGATGACACTCATTTCACCTGTTAAGGTAATCAGTCAGCTTTGGGTAATCTCAGATCGTGTGGAAAGCTGTTTGCAGTGCATCCTGGGAGCTGAGCAAACACACGAGCAGTGGAGTGTTTGCTTGTGTTTTGCAGCTGAGGGAAGGGTGGCATTTTGATTTGATTGGGGATTAAAGGTCATGAGGAAGTATTTAAAGGCTCCTGCTCAACTTTTGGCTAATCATTTCTCCACAGCTGTGAGTTGGAGGAGTCAGCAGCGCCCTAGATCACCGTTGTCACAGTGTGTTGTCTCCCACTTTGCGGTGACAGAGCCTTACCCACCCAGCCAGTAATCCCCTTCAGCAAAGTTTGGAGTAAGCTGACGGCATGAAAAAAAGATAAATAAGGATTTTCATTTTTTACCCTGTAATGAAAAATTGCATAGCACTCTCTCTCCTTGCTGCATTTATCTGGAATACAGTTTCAGATATCCCTCTGCTGTAATTTACCACAATGCACGAAAAAAGTTTCCACTTTAGTTTTTTAAAGAGTCCAAACAATTGAAACTTCCTGAAAATAATGATTTTTCCTCTAACCGTAACATCTGCAAAGCTTCCAGACTATTTCACCAATGCCAGGCTGAGTACCACATCTGTAAACACAAGAAACTTCTTCCCACTTAAAAAGATTGAGGACGTCAGTGACAAATGTCTTGCATTAACTTTGTTGTTTATTTTTCCCCCTGGAAGATGTGAAATAACCCTATTAAATCAAGTAGTCACTTGGCCATTAATCTCAATGCAGCTGACTAGTCCCTCAAAGCTAATGGGGTTTAGAATTTGCATGAGGCGAGTTTACCCACAAAGCTTCGCCTAAGAGGATTGCTGTTCAGACAGAGAGCTTATTGTCACACTTGTTCATAGACATGGATTAACGATACTAGGCCCAGAGAACTTCACTAACTGTGGCAGCAGCTCACAAGTTCCCCTTCACTGGCTCAGATCTCTGCTTTAAGAGGGACAGAGATTGAGACAGTCTGCAGCAGGGATGGCAAAATACCTTCTATTTGTTTAATTTATACAAATACTGTCTTGTGCCGGTTTTTGAAGCATCCGCCAAAAACGTGTCCTCAAGCAACATGCTTTTTTAAGATAGAAAGGTAAAGAAATACCCAAATATAATCATTGTTTTTTTGCATCCTTGTTTCAAACAATTCCTGCAAAACTTACACTCCTGTTTCCTGACTATCAATTTCTTTTTCAATATTTACTTTTTTTTCATATCATTGGAATGTCGCAGCACTCCTGAATTCCAGCTCTGTGTTGTCAACTTAGCTTTTTACATCATTTGAATAAGCCTCTTTCAGTGCGAGCGTGTCTGCTGTGTTTCATAGTGACTAAAGCAGCTTTGGAGGCTAAATATAACATGTATCCACTGCATTAATTCTTTCATTTTTATCAGCCGGAAAAAGGTGCTCGAAATGTGGCTTATATGTGTTTAAAATTCAGTAGGAAACAGCAAAAGGAAAAAAAAAAATACACAAGTGGAGTTCTGTCACAGTTTGATCAACACAGACTCAGACTGAATCTCCACGACAGCACAAATACTTTAGTGTCACTTTGAAGAAGTCTATCTTGTCAACCACCGCCTACTTTGTGTTACCTCTCCACAGTATGACTAGCAGCCGAAGCACAGACTCTCATGGACTTTTATGAGACAGCATCAAAATCTTTATGGTTTATTCCGTTAAAGTCGTGGTAAACAAAGTCTAAATAAACACTTTGGAGGGTAATTGGACACATATTATATTGTTATCTATGAAACCATCCTGTCTATTTATTACAGTCCCTTTTTTGGTTTTAATTAGGAGCCACTACAAGTTGGAGGTGACGGCTTTTGAGGACCGGCAGCTGAGCAGGTTAAGCAATGTCTTAACTGCAGCCTTCTGATTCCCAGCAGAGATTCAGCTTCACCCTCATCACAAACCGGAAATCTTGAGCAGCACTTCTGGGAAGGCTTTTTGAACGACACAATTGTCAGTGTGTTCAGTCTAAAACTCAAACACTTTGGTATTGTGGGCTATAATATCAATAATCAAGCCTCTTGTTGCCACTATCTGTGCTCCAGAGTTTAGAAAAATGTATTACCATCAAATTAATTGTGATTTCTTTGTTCCTTTGCTGTAAGCCAAAGGCCGATGTAGACAGTAATTTTATATGATTGGTATTCCAGCGCTTGTGTTCCTCCAAACTACTACCATAAGTCCCATAAAATATGTAGCCTTATGCATTTTTATTTAATAATACTTTTTAACATGACTTATTGTTCTCCCTGTTAAACTTCTGCAGCATGTTACAAAGTGTAATGGGAATTGACTTACCAAGTAAATTATGAATTACGACATCAGACCCATCTGAGGCAATATGGAACTGTAACCTTCCTCCAAATAATGCATACATTTGCAATATTTTATTGTATTTTCTATATTCTTTTCCATCATGTACTATTTCATTATCTTAATGTGCATCCTTCTTCTGCAACAGTACAAGGGCACCCAGTTGTAGAATTAGCACCAACTGTTTGTCTTGATGAACCAATTTCTACTGGGTGGAATTTGCCGTTAATTTAATTTTCTTTTTGCACACATATTTTGGTGTTAAGTCTGTGCATAGAACCCTCTGATTTCTGTCAATAGTGGATGCTTATGATGTTGGAGGTCAAACTCTGACCTGAAGAACAGCCTTTTCATTGTCATGGATCTCGGAGATTAATGGGTTTTCCAGTCAGAAAAACAACATGGTGTTTGCATGCAAATCATGGTCACAAATGGCCACAACATAATCCCAGTTTGCTTTAAGTGTTTAATATAGAAAAAAAAAAAACAATCTTGCAATTTTTCTGTTGTGGTCTGTTCAAAGAATGGATAACAATATTTAACTCCTTTATTCAATCACTGACACTTCTAAAAAAAATAATGAAATGTGCAGTCAGTAGTCTTTGCTTTGCTCTTTGTTATCCACTGCGTTCGCAGCATCAGCCCTCGATCGCTGCAAAGCTTTCCATTTTAGAAAAAGATTTGGAATCAGACATGTTTGATTCAATCCCACAGTTTGGCATTTATAAGCTCCACAATGCTTCTTTCAAGCGATGCATCTGTCAGGGGAGACATCTTTTGAAAAGTCTAGAGATTAAAGGGTCACTTCCACTAAATCAGAGAAAAACAGAATATGTCCTTTACCCCCCCCCCCCCCCCTCACCAACGTATAGTTATGCAATAATTTTGTTTTTTATATTGGTCAAAGCAATTATAAATGATATTTGAAAAACCACACGCGATATTGTTTGCCAGCCACTATAAAATATAAAACAGGAAGGAGGGTGAGAAACAAAAACACATCTGAAGAAACGTGACAGCAGCCCCTGGGGGTTGCAGAATACAAGTAAGAAGAACAGAGTAAGATCAGCAGGCCTGAAAACAAAGTGACAAATGGCAGCTGAATGCTTGAAAAGAATTTTTCTTGGTTCAATAATAACATGATAAGAGCGAAGCTGCCGTTGGGTTCCTGAACACACCCTGAGGAGGTGTCTGCTTTTCTCATCAGATAACCTAACGGAGCTCTGGCTCTTCCTCTGCAACGGTTACAGTGTTGATGGGAAAGGTTGATGTTGGGATTCCATTCTGTAATCTGTTACAATCATTTAAAATCATAACATTCGGAGGGTGACCCGCCACAAAGTAAACTAATTTCACAGCTAGTTTGTGTTCTCAATAAATACTAAGTGTAATATTGTCAGCACAGAGTAAAGTGCTTGCTGGCTCTTTCTCTGGATGAAGGGAGATGCAGGGAGAGAAGACGCTCTATGTGGGTTCATGAGATTTTGTGTGCCAGGAATCACCTCTACAGGTACCATTGTTTTGTTCCAGAGCTCAAGTTGGACGGATCCCGGTTCGAGGAGTAGGTTTGTATGAGCAGGACACAATTTGACTTGTTGCTCTATAAAATTGGACCTTTCATTTCAAAGAAGAACACAAATTACCGGGAGGTTATCAACTCGGAGGAGCATGTCGCCGTTTGTCTGATGTAAGTGCAGAGGTGAAAAAGATATGACGTTGGGTCTTTGTGGCATTGGTCCTGCCCCTCCTTCACTGTGATTGGACGGCTGGGTAAAAAGCGCTTCACCCAAAGGTGAAAATTATTCAAGCGCTGGGCAAAAAAAACAACACAAGCAGGTAAAAATGCTTTAGTGGATACGGACCCTAATGATGTACATTTCAATGTTAGATGTACATTTATGAAGTGCCTAGAGTTGGCTTAAGGTAAATGGTTCACATACAACGTGCTCAATTCTCCAGACCGGGTTCCACGTACAGAATCCCGTCTGTGATTTAGGCAACAAGACATGTTGGTTAATGTTAAGGCAAGACAGTTGTTTTAATTAAATATAGAGCAAATAAAAATGCGGCGTTTCAAGTCACCGATTTGACTGCAATCTTTTCGCAAGATCAGATATTTGGGCAGAAAAAAAAAACAGAAAATGTTTTCAATCACAATATTTCCTTCAAAATGTATTTTCTAATGCAATTTTGTTGTGTATATAAATATACAAATATAAAACCAGTAATATAAACCAGTAATGCCAGGAGAGGAAATCGGTCTCCTAGAAATGACATTATATATATATATATATATATATATATATATATACTGGTTTTATATTTGACACTGGTTTTATATTTGACACAATATTACCACCAACAGTAATCACATATTTTCTGATGGATTATTTGCTGAATTTGTAACTTTATTAACAGAGAAGAGTTACAGACTAGCAGCCATTAGAATGCATTTAGAGCACTGTGGAGATATTGTGGATCATAATCACTAACTGTCTTACTTAGTGTTAGCAGGTATTTTAGTTTGTACAGTTTTGTCATGTAATCAGTTGAGCCGTATGTATAAAAAGGGATTTGACAACAGAAAAAAATAGCAATCCTTCCACATCCCTTGAAGACATTTTCCCTTTCTGTCCCATCTAAGTATTGTTTCCATGTCTGTTACACTACAAGAAGTGTTTAGTTTCTGATAGAATAGTGTGTACTGCATCATTGATATCAACATAATTAAATGCACCAGCATCCTGTAGTTATTACCACCATAGGAGCAGCAAAAGGTATAGTTTCCCTTGAAAGATTGTGTTCATATTTTAAGGCGCAAATCAGTCTTACCATTAAAACGCCTCTATGGTTCATTTTATTTTGATTAATGACAGCAATTTCCAGACCTCTGAATCACTGGCTGGTTATTTTAGTGTGAATATACTCTGTGTGTAATATAGTTTCACTTCCCCTTTGCCCCAGTTGTGTCTATATTAGCCAGAGTTGGAACTGCAAGGATCCACAATGGAAGAAACAGCAGGAAATGTCCACCTTGCATTAAGTTAGCAAATGTAAATGGTTTATCAATGTAATCCTTCAAGTTTTTTTTCTTCTGATGTGTCTTATAAAGAGTACTGAACCTGACTTCCAGCAGCCAAACATACATAATGCGCAATGCATAATGAGTGTAGTTTAAGCTTGTGGCAGTGACAGGTATACAGAGAAATCTCACTCCCCAAACAACTCTGTAAATAAGATGTAAGGGGCAGTGCCAGTAACATAATACGTATAGAAATAAGTGTCAGGGTGCAGTTATTACATTATTTAGAGTGCCATTAAGAGTCAGGCTATTGATTTGAGAGCAGAAGCGACTCCCCAGTTATTTTCGTCATCGTCACTCTCATTAAACTGATGTATGGCACTTGCTATTCTCCTTTCTGTCTCTTCTGCTGCTGTTCTTCATCACTCGTTCACTCACACTTTTCATGCTTCTCCTGCTGCTTGTCTGTTCATTTAACTGTGCTTGGATAGTTGGTGAACATCTTCCACAATGCTAGTATATGTTAAAATCTACTATTGGCCAGTTTATTGTGAACATGTTGAAAAAGTAACATCCATTATTGAGAGCATGGATTTATTGACTCAGAAACACACATAACCTTTGTCAAATGATGAGAGCCTCCATGGTTTTATCACATTTTGTTGGCGTGTGAGGGATATGAGGTGGGTCTTTCTAAAACACTGCAGGTTTTCCCTGGTCCTCCCTGTCCCCATGCTGTCCAGTCACCAATGTTACCCACTTGCATCCCTGACACATACATATAGATTCAAAAAGCTATGCACAAAGAAATGGGACATAACAATTCTTGTGGCCATATTGTTATTTTGTTTGTTTATTTACTGTGCATGCAACAAGGGGGTGTACCGATTTAAAGATGTTCTGCTTTAAATGTCTTCTAAACGAGAAAGTTATGAACAAAATGTTTTAATTTTACTGCAGACATGTCGATGTTTTTCACATGTGTTGATTGCATATCAGAATAAAGCATTCGGTTTCAGGCACTACTCTTTAGCATAGTGTTGCTTCCTGGTTCTTTGTATTTTTGCATCCTTTAACTTTTTTGTTTACCCCTAATTTATTTGACTATTGATTGGTTGGACCTTGAAATGCTCTTCCTCACTCAGCTCCCTTGGACTCTGTTGGTAATTAAGCTTTTTAAGACTAAATTAAATCGGCCTTGTATGTATTACTTTGATGTAAAGTATTTTTTTAAAAGCCTGTTGGGAGAAAAAAACATTTTAGCTTGATTTAGCTTTAACTTGACAACACCTGCTCCTCAAGAATATAAAAGGTGTTTTTTATTCTTTATATTCCTCATCATTCATATGTGTCTGCTACTTGTTGACTAATATTGACTTTTATTGGCTGGCTCTAAATAAAGAAAAATTGTCACGCACATTATGATTAATTTCCTCTTGACTCTCAGACAGGGTTTGACCACTGAATATCCTGCATGTCCTTGAGTTCTGGTCGTGTCTGGAAGGTTACCCTGTCCTTGCTGTAAAAGCTTAACTCTTTCCTTAAAATTACATTTTCTTGAAGGCTTTTGTTTGTGAGTAAGCCTGCCTTAATCTTCTGCTTCTGTCTCTTCTGTTCTCTTTTTTTTCATTCTCCATGATTTTCTTTAACCGTTTCTTTTCTCCACCTTTGGAAGCACACTGGTGAAACTTCTTTTGGAGTTTAAAACACCTTACTTTGATGATCAATATGGACGCTGACAGACAGCCTGGGAAAATGATTGTGTACTCAGGGTGTACTCAGCTACGAAGAGGTCAGTCCCCCATTGAGACACACTCAGGTAACAGATATCATGATGATCAGTCATCTTAATGACGGATAAGAGAGACTAATTTTAATTGAAAGTATGCTTGTAGAATGGCTAATCACAACTGTAATACATATATAATACTAGATTTATACAAATGCAGCATACTTAATACACTGGGGGCCTGATTTACTAAGATCTCAGATAACGGGTACTAAATTGTGTGTCCCTTCCAAAAGTTTGCACATTCTTGCCGGTGATTTACTAAAAGTAATTGCGTCATTGAAATCAGGTGCAAATCGTTGTATTTAAATGAGGGGTTTGTGTGTTAAAGTGATTCCAGCAATGGAAAACAGAGTGAGCGCAAAAGGAAAAGGAAATCTGTTCCCATTGAAATGAAGAAATATAAATATAACAAGAACAAAACGCTATATAGGAGATTATGAGCGAGGAAGTCAATGATGTGGGAAAACAAAAAGATGAAAAAAAGGCTTGCTAATAAAACATTGGCACATAAAACAGGAAATGCTTCTATCAAACACCGATCAGCAGGTCCAGATCTTTCTGTGATGAGCAGCTGACTTTTCATTCAGTGTCTCACAAGTGCTTGTCAACCTTATGAAGCTACCTGTGAATTCTGCTGGACACATTCAGGACCTGTGACATCACACCTGAATAACGGAACTGGGTGGGATATCCAAGCAGAAATACGCTGGAGCGACCCAGAGACAGAAAAATGCTGAGTCGTAAGAAGTCGTAAAGAAACCTTTACTAAATCAGGCCCTGTGTGTTTTGAAAGACTTCATTTGTGCTGACTACAATTTAAAAAAAATATATGTTCTGAAGACTCTCGGGCTATCTGTAATTATACAAGATTAAAAAAAACTGTGGAGAGAGGCAAACTTATTTTCTTGGCTTCCAAATAAAATGTTATATGGAACTTTGCAGAGAGTACAACTCCAAAGATAACGCCCTTTCTGCTTACATGCTAACCATATTGTTGTCAAGCTTGGTGCACTTTGCTGTGACTACAACTTCAGACAACTTTTGAACTATTGAAAGAAAGATTTTCTGGATTAGGACACAATACAAATAACCTCAACCGTAAAAGCAAACATATCCCATCCAATAGGTAAACTTGGTTGCACTTAAGCTGTCTCTCTCACCAAGCAGAAGGTTTACATTTATACTTCAGATTAAGTTGCTGAATGCACATTCAATCCGTTTTTCATTAACATTAATAATATTGTTGTGACTTAATGATCCAATATTCTGCTTTTCTGATTATATCCCTAATATTGTGGTGATGATTATATGTAGGTGTGTCCTATGGAGACTGCCATACTATTCAAACAGAAGGAGGTTAAATAAAAGTTATATTATTATGTTTCACCCTCTTACTGATAACACAAATATATGTTGTTAATTCAATTAAATGCCTTTTTTTAAAGAGTGGCTAAAACGTCCTGTTTCTCTAATGATAAGCTACAGTTAATGAGAACAAACAGAAGACACTATTAGCATAGAGTAGAGCAGTTAGAGTGGAGACCAAAAACAAAGCTAGAATGTGAATTTTGGGCCTAGATTCATCACTGGTGAATCATTTGTTGGTGAAAGGAAGGTTAAAACGAGTGACGTTTTTTTGTAGGTGAGGAAGAAATTCCCTTTGCGTTGGATGAGCCAGTTAAGAGTCGAGGGAGATGGTACACAAGTGAATTAAGTAATGTTGAGCAGGTTGGGCAGCTTAGGAGAGATGTTGCTGAACCAATAGAGAAGTTGGGACTCCTGGGAAAAGCTTAATTTGTGGTGTCTACAGTTTGGGCTGTTTCCAAGGGTAATGTGGCCATTGACAGTATATGGTTGTTCAATTTCTAAGATAGAAAGGCTGGAGAGACTGATTAGTTTATACATTATGAAGAGGTTGGGGGTTGCCCAATGCCTCGGTAGCATAGCATTGTATGGAAGGGGTAACCACCAATTACCATTGTCTAGCCTAACGGACACATTTAAGTGTGCCAAGGTAAGAGTAGAGTGCAGTTGGCAGGAAGCAAAAAAGAGGCAGTGAGGAAGTTGGCACCAGCACTCAGGACAGGAAGAAAGTGAAATGCAAGGCAAACAGCTCAGGAGGCACAGGCAGCAGTAAGACAGGCAGAGGTGGTGGGTAGGCAGCAAGGAAGAGGAGCCTTAGGTCTGAGGACAGGAGGTCCAATGTGGAGTCAGGCTGGCAGAAAGGAGGAAGCTAGTGAGTGATCAGGTGCGTCGTGAGGAGGATGCAGAGAGATGCAGCTGCTCAGGGTCAGCAGGGCCAGTGGGTGAACTGGGAGAGTGTAAAGAAGACTCAGTTGGAAGGACCTGTGGTCCATGGAGTCGAGTCGTAGAGGCTTTCTGATGGGAGCAACGTCTGACCTGCTTCCATCACCTCAGAACCTCAAGCAGTGGGGAGGTGAGGATGGAACCTGTCCGTCATGTTCAGCGGTAGGAACGATAAAACTCAGTCTGTGGGGTTGGGCTGGTTGGTTTGGTGCAGGGTAGTTACACATGGAGGCACAACCAGGTACTGAGGTGTGTGGCTGCAGCCATCGAGAAGAGAAGAGTGGAAGGAAGACCGGGCAAGGAGAGCAGGGGAGGAAAGGGTTCATATAGGCAAGCTGTTAGCGTGTTAAATAAAGGATGGGACTGGGACATGCAGGTACATCTGGGTGGAAAGCTTGTGATTCCACAAGAAATAAGTTGTACCAGCCAGAGGTCAGATATTGTATTGTGGTCAGGTTGTCAGTGAATGGTTTATTTCATTGAGCTGACAGTGTAATTGGAAGATAATATTGGTGGAGCGCAAGAGTGCGTCCAGTAAAGATAGGTTGTCGAGGGTTCATTGCATGTTCAACAGCAGCACGATTGTGGGAGCTTTAAATCTGTGGACGGAACCTGCAGCAGGCAGCGAGGGAGATGAAGCAGCTGAACAAGGCAGTCTTTGGATTTGGTGGAAAAGGAAGGAAAACGGTTGTCATATACAGCAAGTACGAACTTTTGGCTTTGAGCAAAGATAATGTTGCCAAAGCATGTAGGTACAAATCATACTAGTTTAGACAGGAAGGGTGTGAGTATTGAGCGGAGTAGTTGCAGGACACCAGGACCGCTGTTGAACCTTCCCGAGGTGTCGTCGGCCGAACTCAATGAAACATCGGCGAGGGGAGGTTGATAACACCCTCATGGTTGAAATGCACTTATTGTAAGTCGCTTTGGATAAAAGCGTCAGCTAAATGAAATGTAATGTAATGTAATGTAACACTTGATAGCATTAGTGAGATACTGCACACTCTCACTGTGCTACTAAGCCTTTCTACTGGGTAGTGTCCCACTTTGGTATCTGAGTATATAGTGCATATTGTTACCATAGCAGCCTATAATTTAGTGAGGCATTTGGTGGGGGAAGAGGGGTCGTCATATTGAGTCATTTGACCCTTGCTGTTATATTCCGCATTAATTTGGCACTTTATGCGGACTTAAAAACATGACCTGAGATGAACATTCGCACATATTGCATCGCATCTGCCACTGAATGAAACTTGCCAGCAACGGTTGAAATAAAGACAATATCTAAGAGAAATAATTGTGTCTGTTGGTAAAACTGCTACTAAGACATGAATATTTTCAAGTAGACACATGTAACACAGTCGGCACCGCGGGAGACCCGGCCCATCCCTCGCACGACCTCTTCGGCCTCCTGCCTTCTCGGAGGAGGTGCCGCGGCCTCCGTGCACGCTCCTCCAGACTGAGGAGCAGCTTCGCCCATGAGGCTGTCGGGATGCTGGGCTCTCTCCCACCACTTGCCTCATGGACTCTGAACTTTTGCACTGTGGACCCATATTTGCGAGCATGATGAGCTAAGAATGTTCCTGAGCTTTCTAGCTTCAGTGTTTGGATACCGTACAGTCATTTCTGCCAGAGGAAGTGTTAGTGATTGACAAGGTGCCAAATGAATTTGCAACATTTTCTGGTCAATTTATTCATTTGAAAAATGTCTTAAGCAAATAGAAAATAACAGTGGACTGAAAATTTGCAAAACATTTATTTTCAAGCTTCTTCTTCACAGTTGCATCGATATTAACAAATCTTCATGAGACAGTTTTTTTCGGCAACCTTTGCACAGCAGTGTAGATCATGATGTGAGTTGTGATTTCCTGTGTGGGTAGATTACTAACATGATCTGCATCTCAGTACAACACCATAGTTGTAGTTCCCTCGATGGCTTAATGCCACTATGTGTAGAATATTGAAATATTTTTCAGGTGCCATCCAGTGGTCGTAAAAAGCATCTGTATCTGTCAGAACGTCATAAAAGATAAATCTACTGCCTCACTTTTAATCTGGAATTTATCGTTTTTTGACCATTTTAACAATGATGACATTAATAATCTCACAGACACTATAACGCTTTTTGCCCAATACCTATCAAGAAAGTTACAGGACTTCCATAAACCCAAGAATAGGTAACAATGAAGTTTCGTGACATAACTTTTACTTTCAGTAGTTTTGATTTGCAAATATTGACAGACCCTTGTTTTCAGTGTCTGTCTCGCACTCTCACAAACTCACATCAAATTAATGTTATGAAAAACCTCAACACATATCGTATGGATTTTTTTCTGCATACAGGACAGTCTTGTAAAGTTCTGTTATAAGGACCTTTTTTTGTGAAGTGCCCTGATTTGTTTTTTTTTGTGGATTTGGTAACAGTACCAATATTAGTCAATAAAAAGTAATCTCAGTCTTTGTCCACACAACCTCTCCAAAGTCACAAAACACCTCTGATGTGTGCGAAGTTTTGCCTCACTCAGTTTGCTGTACTATTTCGCATCTATTACAAACTGAATTGTCGGTAAAAGCAACTTTACTGAGGATGAAGACAGAGGCTGAAACAACTCCGATTGAGTCTTGACAAAATGTAAATAGGAGCTGAAGTCTGGTGCTTCCAGCTGTTTGAAGGAGTCTTTCCTCTGAGTGTCTCACAAACCTGCAGCTTCAAACAGCAGCAGAATCCATATGAGCATCTCTCAAGCGAGAGTGCAGCATGCTTTTATGCAGGAGGCACATCAGAGGTAACTTCAATAATTACTTAAACATCCCTGGCATTTGGGACAGGATTGATCTGGATTGGGAATGACAATGTGTACTTTTTTGGCTCATGTCAAGTTTTTATTTTTATTTATAAGTGTTCACAACGGGTTTTATATATATATATATATATTGTAATAAACAAGCCAAATTATCAAAATGCATTTCTGACAACACTCGTTTCTGTTTCCGGGGCTTCTCCTACCCTCAAACTTCACTATAATTTATCATCATACACATATCTACAAGTTTTATGTGTTTGTCTGACACAGCTGCTCTGTGCAGGCAGGATAGTAGAATTCCAAAGGAATAAGAAAGCTAACTCAGCAGTTGTCAAAATTCCCGGGTTACACGGTGCTCCACCTAAAAAAACTACAATACATCTGCAAATTTAAGCAGAGTTCAACCAACTCGTCTTCTTTTTATATCTGCTAGTGCAAAAGTTGGAATCTATAAAAACAAACTTGACGGGACAACGTGAAAGTCATTATTATACGTATAACGGGGCCTCATACACATTTAATTTCGTATCCCATGTACTATAGATCCACTTTATCATAAACCTTGAAACCAGCAGTGTATTTTGCGCTAGTGAGCCAGAACTAGCTTATTTCGTAAGCACCTTCCAATTATAAAATAACTATAAACTAACTCAAATTTAAAATTGAATTCTGTTCAGTGTTTCATCAGTGCTGTCTCGGCATCACATTCCCTATTTATGGGTCGGGTTGTCCAGGTTTATATAGCCTGCATGACACAACGTAGGGCAATGTGTCAAAGCCGCACTTTTAGTTGTCCATCCTCGGTATATTGTAGACTGAGGCAAGCCCAACATTATTAACATCCACCATCACATAACTTGGTAGCCGTTGTAAGTGCAGTCATATTCTCTTAGTACTGCGATTGTCTTGTCTCCTTACTAATTTTACCTCACGTCTTACTTTGAACACGACATTTTCCATGGAGGTCAAGGAAAATGTATTTAGAATGGACATCGGACCACATTTTATTTGACTAATTGACTAATTGTTTGTTTCAGTATGATGACATGTTTAATCTTCTCATCTTTCTCCCTTTAAGTGTATGTCTCATGACTTTTAAAATTATTGGAACCTGTCATTTTATCTTTAAGAACTACTTCAACACCACCATGACCTGTTGTCGGTCTCCATTTTTTTTTTTTTTTTTTTTGTTTAGCTTTATAGAGGGTGATGCCTCATGACTGATTCAATTGACAGAGGCCTGTTATGTTTTCAACTGCTTTGTAAATAATTTGAGGAGAAGGAGTCTATACTATATCATTCATGAATGTATGTGGGTGTGCCAAGTTTCATAAAAGAGGGCAAGTTTGTTTACGATTATACTTCTGGTGCTAAAACCGCTTAAAGGACCATAATACATTTGGACAGTCATTACAGTGGAAGTGACTTGTTTCGCCAGACAGACAAGCAAGTGTTCATTTGGATCCTTACAATAAAACGTTGTTAACTTTGCCAAGCTTATGACTGCTCTGCTGTGGCGATAAACCCAGTCGCTTGGGCTTAAATCAAATGGTGAGCTATAATATTAATTCCCTGCAGTGGGAACAAGGATTCTTCTTCACTCACGCTCATACACACAGACTGGTAGTAATCCTGTCTCATCTTCTAAAACAACGATTTTGGTGATTTTCCATGAACACGAAGAGCTACTAATCTGAGATCTGAGTAAACAAAGCAAAACAAAGATTTCTGCCTGAAATGCAGGCGTGTGCCAGAGAGAAATCAGAGATGCATGTATTATAAACCTTAATAACCTGCTGAGGTATTTCCACAATAGTGTATAATGTATATAACTATAACAAGTTAGAGCAAAACTGCAACAGGAAAGACAGGAAAACAACTGTGGCCTAAAAACAGAGAGCCAAAAACAATAATAGTGTTAACCCTCGTGTTGTCCTTCGGTCAAAATGACCCACAGCTGTGTTCAACCAAGTTCTATTTTATTTCTATATTTTTATATTTTTTGGGATCGTTGGTCATCATTCTTTAAAGAAACCTTCACAGCCTCCTTGTCACCAATGATCCCAAAAAATATGAAAATGAAATAGAACTTGGTTGAACACCGCTGCGGGTCATTTTGACCCAAGGACAACACGAGGGTTAACATAATGTTAAGTCCAATGTTTCATTGATCCATCCATCCACCCCAACCTCCTCCCTGTTGAACACGTGGCTCTATTAGCTACATCACCTACACGATTCCTCCTGTGCTCGCATCATCATGACTGTCACCACTTGAGGGCGTTGTCACAATGAACAGTACAGGAAACGCATACTAAGCAGCTATTACATGTGAGGAAGGACAGAATCCAATATCTGTTGGACCAGCTCGTATCTCTGAAGACTCTACATTTGTGTAAATGTATTTTGTATGAAAGTAAATTAAAGTAATGGTATCGCTTTTTTTCAGTCTCTGTTGTCAGTAAACGGAATGCTTGTTGACAAGCAGTCATTATCAAGCTGCTGAGCTTGTAGATTGAATCATTATTTTATGATCACGTCATAACCAGAAAAAATAAAGAAAATACGTGTTAATTATAGCAGCTGTTCTGTGAGATGGGCTAAGTTCATCATTTTTGGAAGTGACAAAAACTTGCAATATTCCACAAAGCATCTGCTTACCACAGCGAAATGAGCTGCTGCGCTTATGCTTGTAAAAAAAATAAAAAAAAGATCAGCGAAATAACTGAGAAACAGATGCACCACTTTTTCTTGTGGACATTGACACCATGACAGAACCGTGACGGGACCGGAGCACAGGTGCAGCTTGCTTACATTTCCTGTGTACAGTTTACCAAAATTCAGCATGAATCTCTTTGTGTTTTTGTTTCCTATTTTAACAGGAAACGTACTAAAAAAAAATAAGTAGTTTCTTAGTTGTTTTGCATCATAACTCTGTTGAAATTTAACTTCAAAATAATTTGGAAAAAACAACAACAACCCACATGTCTGCAGTCATTAGTTCGTCCGGGCTGTGGCTCTGCTTTGTGACAGCGCAGGTGAACATCAACAAAGCATTGAACATATGTCTCCAGTGAAACAGACTCCACAATGGCCTGTTTCCTTTTTTTTTTTTTTTTTAGCTCCGAGACAGTTTTGCTGTAACTGCTAGTGTCTAGCCTTTATAGTCGACCCCCAGCTGCTGAACCTCCACATGGGCCAGTCGCCACAGGAGCATTGATCCAACCTGCTGTTTTATGAATAGAACACTTTGTTCCACTGGATTTCCATTTTCCTCCCCCCCAAGGAAAATATGTGACAATCAATACTTTATGCAAGCAAAGGTATCTAGTTTTGAACGTCAAGTAAGAGAGAAACAATGTTAGTCAAGAGAGCCCTCCATCAGTGAGTAATATGAGGCTATGATTAGTAAGGTGCTGCTTTAGGTTCATATGGAGGCATTGTTCAACATGCAGGAATGTAAACTTCCCAAACTTAAAATGAATTACAAGTGTGAACAAATTCTCTCTTATGAAAAAAATATGTATCACTTTATTTCACAATATTTTATCACTTGTGTATTTGTTGGACAGGCATAGAAAAAAAAAATCCAACAGTAAGTCGGCATTCTCTGTTAAAGCTTCACAACCCAGTGACAATTAGTGAAGGGAATAAATACTGTTTATTTCAGCGATATAACATTCGACGGTGTGCTTTAACATCACTATTGTGACGACGGTCATTCGATCAGGACCGAGGTTATGGGCAGAGGTCTGTAAGCATCACTGAAGTGCCAATAATGACGTTAAAGCACACCCTCGGGTGTAATATTTTGATTGTACAACAAATGACCAACTAAATAAAATATGTAAGCAAAATGTGTTCATTCTATGGCAATTTGCTCCCAAAATATAAAACTCTTTGCTAGTATGATTACCGTTGCCATGACTAAGAACTGGAAAACAATCAGTTGCATCAGTAGAGTCTTAATTAATGTACGCACTGTTTACTACTCCAGGAAATAGGCTGACCCTTAGCAACGACCCCAGTAACATAGAGGATTTCTAGTCCGTTTTGTTGCTTTCTAGAGATGGTTTCTCAAACTTCATAAATACAACACAGAAACACTAAACTGCAGCTAGCTCAGTCTGGTTGTAACTAAGATATCTGATGAAAAATGATATCGGTGGTCTTGTGTGTTTTTAGGATTTTAGCACCGTGTCATGTGTTAAAACCAAACCGGTCAAGCTAGCCGCCGCTAGGATTTTAAGTGCGTGACTATCCGTGGTGTTACGGTACGGGTGCTCTGAAGGCTCCACTCAGGTGGTGCTGAAGGAATCAGATTCCTTCTGGTTTTCTAGTTTACTCTAATTTGACTCAATATTTTCCCACCGATCCAAACAGTTTGTTTTGTCTTTCTCCTCTCTGAGTGTGCCGCCACTCTCATTACAAACGCTGATTAAAGCCTACATTTGCCAGCAGTGAAAGCACCTTTTAACCAGCCAAAAACAGAGAAAGGCACTGCACAGTTGACACCTCAATTAAATTATTACAGGGAAAACAGCCCGTCTTGCTGCGCTTGATAAAATCTGGTGTTGACCAAACAGATGAAAACATATTCAACAAATATTATTCATTTTGAATAGGAGGACATACAGTCACAAAACGCAAGTGTGTAGGATGATTTTTTTTTTTGCCAAATATATTTGAAATACGTTTTATTTACGTTACAGGCGGACTGTCCAGGCTTTTCGTTTTCATATTTCATCTGAGTAGATTTTGCTATGTTATTCTCAATGGGCACATTTGCATGTGTTTGAAGTTCAAATCATCCATTGATCCCTTACTTTAACTTTTGAGCCAATAAACTATAAGCTTGAATATGAAAAACTATTATGCGATTGTAATGAATTAATGATAATATGTGACACCACAGAGTACTCATGAAGTTCTATAAATATCTCCTGTTTTGTAAATTCAACCAGTTGAATTGTATAATCAACAGTCTTAACTGAAACTTCTCAAACTTTTTGATCCAATAGTTACAAGGTAAATTAAATGATCAAAGAAGAATCTGTCTGTTCGGGCCGCTATGCAACCACATTACCTGCATGTAGTTACACCGCTGTCGCTCAGAACTTCCCTCCCTGTTTACTGTCTTCTGTGGCTAACTTGCAAATTTCAGGCAACTGTATGCATGTCTATTTTGTGGTTTGTTTCCATGATGTCAGACTAATGTATGTGTTTTATTTACTGTGCTAGCTTTTTTATATATATATCTGGGCTTCTGCTTTGCATGTTTCAGTTGATGTCTCACATTACAGCACAATGTGATCCTGTTAGGTCCATATTCCTGTTAACATCTCTCATTTTATTGTTTTGTATGTCATGTATTATTATTATGTATTAGGTTCTATTTATTTAATAGTACCTAAAAATAAAGTCTTGATACAATTTTTACTAAATTGTATATTATTCTTCTCTATATTATTGTATTGCATCTTTATAATTTTGTAATTTGAATCTTGTATTATTTTTAGGGTGACTTTTTAACTACTGACCTGAATAGCCTCTTGGGTAACTCTAGTGCATTTACAGAAATGTTTTTTTTTATTATTATTTTTTGCACTGTCCCTGTTGAATAAACCAACAGATAAATAAAATAAATGTTAGTTTTTACCACTTGCATCTTATAAAAAGCAAAAACACAAATTTTGTATATAGATGGTACCAAAAAAACATGGATCGACAGTATGACATCATAGCTACTATATTTTTCAGTTAGTGGATGAACAGCATATAAATGTGCTAAAATAATTCTGATGTACAATTTAATTTAATCTTTGTGTGAACAATCTCGTCAAATCATAAGTTTTGCTGACTTTCCCATGCATAACAAACTAGGCCAATGTTTTGGCTGTATAACTTCCTCACTTGCTCCCATCATAATTAATATGGCCGCTATAGGGACACTGTCACGGTGAAACATACATGAAACTATGGGTTATGATAAGCGGACATTTATTAGATGATTGTCTTCAATATTTGCTGGAGCAGCTATCATCTCTGAAGCTTGTAAATTTGTGCAAATTCACTTGGTATAAATGTATATAAATATTAACATCTCAATCTCATCTTTGATGTATGATTTCAACTGGGAGGTCTGACTCATTAAACACACAAGGTCACACTCCATCAAAAATATCTTCTGAGTATCAATTTGCGTTGGAAGCTGCTACAGTAAAGGTTATTGACAGTGAATTTCTACAGTTCCAACAACTTTCCAAATATCCAGCATATATCACCTGCCCACTGTCTGTTTTACCTAATTTATTATGTAATTTATTTTTTACATGTCTAATTTATAAATATGGTTAAATAAACTATATCATGCCAAGTGTAAATTTGGACTGCCAAAGATACACTATATTAAAGAATCGCGCATGAGCAAAAGCACAAAAAGGGGCTTTTTAATACCATATAACTTACGTACAAATTGACATGGCTATTTAAAAGTGCAAACCGATGCTTTGACAGTGACAAAAGGGATACAGGCTCATGTTAATCCTTAACTTAATACATGACAGTGAAGGTTATATCTGGATCTGAAGTGGAGATACATTGATGCAGTGAGCTGATGGATGCAACTGAAACTCATTGCCAATGTTTGGCCCACAGTTTTACAGCATTTTCATAAAGCCAGAGAGCAAGCAGAAAACTGAGCTGGACTTGACCAACACATTAAATTATATTCATCTTTGAGAGATTCTATGTTCATCGCCTTTTAAAGCTCGTTTGATCATTTCAAGATTCTGGCAAACAAAACAGCAGTAATCTCTCTTTTAAAACACTGATGAGCATCTGTCAAAAATGAAGGAACGCACTCAATTTTCTGTGATTTCTATTAAAATGTAGAGAAAAAAAACTGAAATGTTATCAAATTAAATATGTCACTGTGTGATCAAAACACTCCAAATACAGCACATATTATAGTAAATGAAAGTTATTCCTTTATGCACTGTCTGCCAAACACATCCTGTATTGTTAAATGGTACTAACACTCTCTGATGAGGTTGATTCTATGAGGGCAACAAGGCACAAAGGATTATGGGATGGTTTGGATTATAGGGGAATCATCAGTTTCCCACTGTTGTCTTTACACAGCCCTTTTGCACACTGCAAATATGATTTCCACATTGGTAGTGAGAAGTTAAGGCATTTAGGGACTGTGTCTATAGGGTGAAAGGTTCCCACCCAAACTGGTGAAACGCATAACTCAACACTCATTTTGGGAGAAAGGAAACATGGCTGAACTGGCCTCTGTGGGTTAAATGGTATACATTTCTTGAACCTCTAATCATGTTGTGTGGCGACATCATCTGTGCTGCACAGGGTGTAAAATAAGCATGCTGTCACACTTAGTTTGCAGGACAAGCAGGATGATTAGACTGGGTGTATAAACTCTTTAAATTTCCTCCCAAAGCTCCTGCATTGTTCTTGAATTATAACCTTAATGCTAGTGAATTGAAGTTGCCGTTCTGTGGCCCAATGACTGGTTTATGATTGGTTTCTTCTTCATGTGGTACATTTGTGCAGTTTGTGCAGCGTGACAGCAATCGTGCTTGGAGGAGGAAAGCTTGTTGTTCATTCTTAGAACTGCAGAGCTGCGGCATCAAAGTTTAAAGTTTGGAACGTAATTGCAGAAAGCTGAGACATACAAAGACTGCACGGCCCATACTGTGCTCAACACAGCCGCTGTATTTACTCTTTACTCTATACTGTACCACATTTAATGTCCACCATTTTATCTGAGCGTCTGAATTCCGAGTGTGTAAATGTATCCACTACACAGAGAACTGAACATTTTGAATACCAACAAAGTGTCCAACGGCAAGGACCGAAATTAGATGTGTCACACTTATCGTTATGTGACAGCTGTCAGTGATGATGACAAATAATGACCATTTCTAAGCATCTCAAATCTGAATTCACTGCTCACTATTAGGTCAGCTGTTTATTATATTGGAAGAGGTGAATGAACAAGGACATGAATTTGGACACAGAGACAACAAACAAGGTGAACATTAGCCTGTGTCCGCATAGAAGATGGAGAGATCATAGTTGAGCATCAGGTCATGCACATTACCTGCCATGTGAGGACACAATTGATTGTGTCCGTGTACCAAACAGTAACGCACATTCAACAGACACACTGTCACTCATGATCCATTGTGCCAGTTCATTTTTTTGCTCTTTTTTTCCAAAATAAATTGATTAATTGAAAACCTTAATGATTAAATAATGAAGAACTACTTAAAGCCACCACACAATCTGATTTTCATCCCTGTCCACTTCAACTAACCCAGACAGGAAGTACTCAGTTGCCATAATCATGTTTACAATTTGCTCAACACCTGTAATGTTTTCTTGCCATTGAATGGCCCAATATGTCAGAAAATAAGTGTGTATGTGCATGTGCTGTTTAGAATGTAGTTTAAAAAGTGAGGGCATGCTGGGAAATGTCACCACCCTCCTCCTCTATGCGTGGTAACACGGGTGGATGATATTCCTCGACTGAAATAAAAAGCAAACAGAATCTCTATACGTCAGCAATCTGGTATGTTTGTTTGTCCCAGCAGCAGTATTATTAAAAACACACCAATATGGACTGGACAGTGTCAAAAGTCTCAGATGAGGGTTGTGTTATCTTGTGGATTGTTGATCTTACCGCAGCGGCCAGTCTCATTTTCTTGCTGAAACAGCTATGATGATGATGAGGATGGCGAGGATGATAGCTCCAGCCACCAGGAGGTAGCACTTCCTCTTCCTCAGCTGCCTCTGTTGGTAAAAAGCGGTGAAGAAATTCCATGAGTGGGTGGAGTGAAAGCATTATTCACTTCCCTGTTGGACGGTGCACATTGTCTGCTGTCTCCTATGAAAGGAATACTGCATTTGGAGAAAATTATGATGCTAAAACTGGTATTTCTGGTTTGTCATTAACAAGTCATATTTGTCTGTCGTGCCAGTCTCTCTTTTTGTGCTTTTTGCAAGACAGCATTGATTTAATTTTGTATGAGCGAAAATATTCCGCTCTACCTTGTCATCATCATTTTTGAATACATGAAAGCTCTTGCCGTAGTCCATTAGCAGCACTGTAAATGCCAAGCTTCAGTTTCATAACCACACAGCCACAAAACCTCAATACCACCTTTTGTGTTGTTTTTTCAACTAATTCAATTCAACCCCATATCACACAATTTCATGCACCCACAATATGCAGGAACAAAAATGGGAGTGGGGGGGCAGGCATCCTGAAAACAAAACACGATAGAACAAGGAATTCAGCCACATGAGATAAACATGTAAAGGAACAACTGGTCCAGGTCACGTTACACACTGATAATGGGATTTTTTTTTTTAAAAACGGTCTTGGTTTGGTCTGCACTTCCCTCCATCAAAGTGTTGTGAGTTATCACTGTGATGTGTGACAGCATCCTTAAAGGGCTAAATCTCCCAAATAAAGTATTTTTCTTGTGAACTTATTCAGTCCATGTAGAGCTATCCGTTAGGCAGCTTGTTTAGTACCTGTGTCATTGTTGAACTTTAAAGTTATAATTAAGAAAAACAAAACATGAATATTGACTTTTGCATGGTTATCACTATATTCTATCTGTGTACGCTCTTCAATTACCATCTTTTCAAAGGGCATATTAGAGTATTTTCAAAAGCACACCACAAATGTGAGAATATGTGAAAGATGGGTTTCAGCATTAAGATGCTATTAGTGAGACTGAGAAGAGTAAACTACGTACAAGCAGAGAGTGGTTATATATATATAGATATATACATAGATATATCTATATATATATAGAACCACTCGCATATATATACTGTATATATACATACATATATATATATATAGGTTTTTTTTTTTACTTACGTTTTACAATGTATGTGCAAATTTATATGTAAATATACATTTTTACCTTTTAATTTTTAAATTGACACTGTATTGGTATTACAACATTTTGTAATTATCACCAACATACAGTACATGGCAATGTATCAAAAAAATGTAGCTTTTATTTTTATAAAATATGTCAAAAACTACTTGATCTCAAATTATGAACTCACGCAATTTAATAGATAATTACATTCATTTTTATTTAATTTTAACCACTTGAGCTCTTGACTGACTTTCTTTTAATTTCATTTTTAATATTACCTTGTGTATAATTTAGATTTTCAATGCACTAAACATTCATTCCACGCAACACATGAACGCTATTCATTCAAGTCAATTACTTGCCATGTCTGAAAAAAAAAATGCGTTGACTGTGTTAAGCCAGAATATTAAAAGAAATAGAGTGAAGAGCAGGGCTGAGGAAATATTTATATATTTTTCTTTGCTCCATGTCTCCTCAGGCGGGGACGATGTGTTGGAGCACAGAATCTATGTTGTTTTGAAATGCTTTTTCTCAAATTTTTTTCCAGCTTGTTTTCTGCTACAAAGGCAGCGCGAGCAGTGGCGTTAGACCAGAGCCGAGGCTGGAGTCTTTAAATCCTGACGCGCTTCAAAGCACGGAGAGAGCAATTCATCTTCTTATCTGAGACTCAAAACAGGCTTTCTTGTGGAAGAGAGGGAAAGAGGGAGAGGGAAGAGGGAAGAGGGAGAGAAAAAATGCTGTCGAGTAATTTTCCGTTTAAACGTTCCACTCCACAACAATTTGCATAAGCAGCCCTGCGTCTGTGATAAGAAGATTGGTAATTTTCAAAGGCTCTGTGGGGATTGAGAATTAAAAGCCTTTCTCCGCTATCTCCCCTCTTGCAGCTGGCCACCACAGATTCCCCAGCTTCTCTCCCGCATTTCCTCCTAAACTACGCCTTATAAACTTTCTCTGCCATCCTCTGCTTCTCTCTGACAGTGCAGATTCACTCCTTTCACTATACCCTCCCTCGCTCTTCCATACATTATTTCCCGTCTTTTTCTTCTTCCTCCGCTCACTCATCCCAGTGCTGCTGTTATTTGGGGAGAACAAGGAAATAAATAAGGTAGAGGGGGTAACAGAAAAGGGCTTAGTATAACAAAGGAAGTGTTGCAGTATTTTTCAACCAATATTTTCCAGATTGCAGGGCAGGCTGAGAGGTAGGACAGGGAGCCTCGGAGGGAGACAGAGGAGGGATGCTCTTATCACTAGTGACTTAATCTGCCAGAGAACGTGTCCTCGGTGCCAACACTTCAGGACCAATGGGTGGTGCAAGCCCTCTGGAAAAAAAGACAGTGTCTCCCTCACACCTGTTTTATTCTAATGTTGAATATAAGAGTTACAGATTATAGTTAATCTCGCATACAATTATACGGCTTTATAAAGACTGATATCCACGCTGATATTTAAAAAAAACTTATTTTAAAAGCTACAGTTTGAATCTTACATCATGTTGATGTAACAAGTCCTCCAACACTTATGACCAGATGGATCGTTCGCTCTTAGCCTGAAATACGACCCACAGAGATATGTAAAAAATGACTTGAACCCCAAAGCCAACCTTTGTTGGCAAGGCAACAATAAGTGCAGTGTTAAAAAAACTGTCCTGACTAACTGTTGAAAAGCAAAATCAGCCTCTTGCACCAACCCTTATTCTCTGAACAAAGAAAAAACAACATGATATAGACGTAGTTTGAACTGCATAACTTCTCCGTGACACCTTATTGTTGTTATTTGTACAGATGTTAGAGGTCAGTCAACTTTATAGTGGAACCAGGTTGTAATAAGCTGCTCACACAAAAATACCTGTGGGGTTGTTTTTGGAGGAGGGCCAGACTCTGTTGATGGGAAAAAAAAAGAAGTATATTTTACTGAGATTTTTACTCTTGTCAGTGTAGAAAATCCTCTTAAGAAAAATCATCCTCAGTCGTATTAAGTTTGTTTCTTACTGTGACCCGAACTCTTCCCTAAAATCCAGCATTGAGTGCATTTTTGACATATTTTCTGCAGATTTTCAAATCTCGGGAATAAAAATTAAGCGGGAACAACTGAAGTTAGAAAAAAAAAAAGGTTTTTACATTTGATATAAGTACAATGACATAAGCTTTTTTTTTTAAAAATACAAAAATGTAATTTCTTCATAATTTTGAAATACTTTTCTTTTGTTCAACTGTCATCTCATTGCACCCTCATTCTTCAATGGTATAATGTACGCCACTGAAGAATTAGCACCACCGACTGTGTGCTTCATTGTATCCAACTATGCACATTCAGAACAGTAGTGTAAGGAAATGCATATTAGTTCACAATTTATTTTGCATTTTTGGAAGGAATGTCAACAATGATTGTGAGTGTCTGGTCAGAAGGTTATTCCCACAGACCAGTGAATGGTGACGTAGACTAATTCAACTGAACATTATATGCATTTTAGAAGACAATTCAGTACCCAATATTTAATACGGAGTGGGAGCAGACTAAGGAGGCTTCCTTTCCCTACTGAGGGGTTCTCAGACCAGCTCAGTGACATAAAATGCATCAGTTTGTCCCGAGTCTGCTCCAAAGTCACCTTTCAGTTGGGTGGGAGATGTCACACACTTTCGGATCAGATGTACGCATCACCTCAAATGGCTCCTTTTGTTAGAAATTGGAGCACTTCTCTGTATACTTAAGACGGAGCTGCTAGCTCTAATCGTACTACAATAGCTGAGGGCAGGAGACACAGATTGGGCTCCCACTGATGACAGCCCAAAATAAAGGGAGAACATTACAGTTGCTATGTCAATTTCCTTTTCCCCCACTTAGCAGGAGCTCCCCTCCATTCCATGGGGAACAATTCATCTTTTTCTGACAGAGAACACTAGCCTTAGACTTGGAGGTGCTAACATTCGTCCTGACCATTTCACACTTGGCTGCGAACTGAAGTAAATGCACAGTCGAGGTCACATGCTGACAAAGCCTGCAGAACCAAATCGTTGGCGAAAAGGAGAGACGCGAGCCTGAGGTCACCACATTGGGTGCTCCGGTTTTGTGATGCACCTCAAAAATTCTGTCCATTAAAATCTCAAATAGAAAAGACGACAAAAGTCAGCCACTGAAAAATGGATGAGACACCTTACAACCAAAGCACCCTCCACACAGGGACCTCCGAAGATACCTCTGAGTCCACAAAGGTGAAGGTAAGGCACAAATCCAGGGTTTACTCAGCCACCCTGGACAAGGTGCCTCTGTGGAGCTTTTTACGACACCAGTGACCTAACCCCTACTTTTTTCTCTTGGGCTTTTTTCTCTCTCAGCATCAACCCCAGTCTGCTCACCTGCAGCCACTCTGCTAATCAGCTGGTCCAGTAGATACTATACATACATCCTGCTCAGCACGACTTACTTGCCAGACTGTCATGTTCTTCTTTGTGCTGCTGTTTTCCAGCGTTCTGCTACTTGTTAGTTTCTTCCCTGTTAGTGCTCGTGTTTTTTGTTGTTGTTCTAAGTTCACTTTTGATATTACATCTGGCCTTCTTATCATTCATGTGGAGCCTCCTTCCTTGTGGCACTGGACCTCAGTAATTTTGTGACGTCACAAACAAGCAGCAACCAGCTGTGATGTCACCCATTGGTTTGTGAACGGCCATTATGAAGCCTTGAGTTCGGAATTTGGCCGCCGTCATCTTGCTAGATCGGAGCAGTTTCATTGCCGGTAGTGACCATATTTGGGTGAGCCGGGGATCTGACTTGATCTGATTGGAAACCCAGCGATATTACGTTCCGTCCACCGATAGCTGTAACATGACTGTACCACAGGCCTGTCAATCAAAAAGAAACAACCCCAAAAACACATATTTTTGAAGTTTATTTTCTAACTAATGATGAATTATTTTCAGATGGACCGCCAGAAAACTAACAAGAAGGAGTGACTTTAGCTGAAAACACCTAGATATTACTATATACTTTATTGACTGAGAAATTTCTGAGAGAAGTTGAATGGGAGCCAATGGACTGGGAGGCTTTTTGGAGACAACCTCTAGTGGCACTCGGTGGTATTGCAGCTTAAGGCACTTCTGCATCGACCTAATTTTTCAGAGCCGGAAGCTACAAAGACTTTTATGTACAGTCTGTGGTCACAATCACACTTTCATGTCATATGTCTGTCCTCGGCATGGCCCACCGTCCAACCGTTAAGCTGATAATACTACCGTACAAATCAGCTATCGAATGCAACACTTTTACATGGAAGACAAACTTGCTTGGTCTCTGGGAGAAAAACGACTTACCTTGTGTGACATGAGAAATAGCCTCATAATACAACAACAATGCAATGCAATAATGGCTGTAATATTATTCTCTCTTTATCACATCTGGTCATGAAAATTGGAAGTCCATAAAATAAATAATCACCGTCCAACCGTTAATGCAGAAGAAAACATCAAGCTTTCATTCCATCGTGAAGCTAGCGGGTTACAAGACTGAGGAAAACCTGTGGTTTATCATGTCTGAGAGTCAGCCAATCAGAAGAGAGAGTACTTGATATAAAAGTACATTAAACTTAGACACAAAATGGCCTGTTCTTCTTAACGCTGCAGAAAAAAGCTCCAGGGAGATGTCAAACTATATAGAGATATGTTCATGGTACTTAAAAACACAAACATATATTTTTATGGATATCAAGACAAAATGCATGAAGAAATGTAAAATAGTGTGCTCTCCATGATCAAGGAATCCCACTTGCTCATATGAAGGTCAACAGTGGTGGCAAAGAGGACGAAGGAGAGATTAGTGAGAGAGAAGAGGACGTAGAGAGGAGAAGAACACGAATGACATCATTCACCAATATTTCTTCACACACCTAAAACCATAAATCATTTGAAAAACACCAATGTCCCCCAAGGGAGAATGCAGAAAAACTGCATTACAATCATTAAAGCTGATAATACTACCGTACAAATCAGCTATCGAATGCAACACTTTTACATGGAAGACAAACTTGCTTGGTCTCTGGGAGAAAAACGACTTACCTTGTGTGACATGAGAAATAGCCTCATAATACAACAACAATGCAATGCAATAATGGCTGTAATATTATTCTCTCTTTATCACATCTGGTCGTGAAAATTGGAAGTCCATAAAATAAATAATGTTTATAGCGGGACTGCCTCACTTGTAATCGGCTTATATGTAATTTACATAAAACTCAGAGTCCCCTGCAGTCACCCTGATTATGATATTTAAGAGGAGCAGCAAATAAACACAGACTTCACGGCCAATCCTGGCATCCTGGGAGGAAGCCCTGTGACAACCACTGTCAACAATGGAACAAAAACACTGAACAGCATCAGCATATTTGGCCTTTTGCTGATTGTTTTTTGTTACAAAAAAACTAAAATAAGTCTTGTTTTCTACCTCTGACATGCTGGATGCTCCTCTGACCTCAGCATAAGTACATAAGTACAGAAAACTGGAAACTTGTCACTGAATAATCATGGCAGAACACGTGACTTTCTATTATCAAGTTGCCAGAAGCGATGATTCGACAGTGGCCATCTCCAGATATGTTTTTAGAGAAGTTTAAAGGGACCTGTGCATGTTTGAACCGTTTATACGCACACATTGGGTCTCTAGTGACTCTGGATTTCAACATGTCTAATTCATTCATTTCTTTCTATGAAATTCTTCCTTTTCAATCCTCAAACTATTTGTTAATGATAATGATGAAAAAAACATATTTTTTTCATCTTTAAACTACGATCGCTTGAGACTCAAGATATATAAGAGTATAACTTGATACAAATGCTGGTTGGTCATGTTTCTTTCCTGTGTGCATTCATGATATGCTGCTATCTCACAGTTACTTAAGAATAAAAACAGTGAAAAAAGAAGTCGGTTCTTATTAGCTTACTGTGACAGTATGATGCTACAGCACGTGTGCCAGTATTTTATTTGATATTAGAAGATTTTGATGACAACAACCCTGCAGATGAAGATGGTGAGAAATCAGAATCAGATCAGTTTAAAGCAGAACTGGTGAAAATAACGAAACCTGCTCAGGCGACGTGGGCTCTGACTGGAAGAACAATCCAGATTCCATCTCAGCATTGGTGCTAAGAGAAGTTAGGACTGACGAGATAGTCTCTTATCGGTACATCTACTTCCCCCATCTTGCTGAGGTTTTTGTGGCCATTATAATTGTTAGAATATTCATAGTTATAGGCAAGTGGCATCCCAATTCGTAACGTTTCGAGAAAGTTCCGATTGGTCAATCTGTTCGCCAAACGGTGGAAACCGACCACAGCACTGGACCTGTTCAAACGGTTTATATCTGTTTGGCGTTTCAGATGTCTGGAACCTTCCGACACACAAGTGCAATCATCGAGTGCAAACAATGTGAACAACCAAACAAAAAGATTGGATGTTGGCAAGCAATTTGAGGTTTTATGTTAAAGCAGACCCTCAAGTTGCCAACTAAATGAAACGTGTAATCTAAATGTATTCATATTGTGGGGCAATTCGCTGTTAAACTATTAAACTGTTTGTGAGTGCGATCTCCGGTTCCATGGCGATATATAGTGTGTGACTAAGAACTGAAAAACAATCTATGCAATGTTTACTACTTCAGGAAGTAGTCTGACCCTTAGCAACCACCTAGCAACAGAGATCATTTCTAGTCCGTTTTGTTGCTTCCTAGAGATGGTTTCTCAAACTGAATAAATACAGCACATAGAAACACTAAACTGCTCAGCTAGCTCAGTCTTATTATAACTAACATATCTGATGAAAAAAAGATATCGATGGACTCATGTATTTTGAAGATTTTAGCACCGTATCGTGTTAAAACCAAACCGGTCCAGGTAGCCGGCGCTAGGATTTTAAGTGCGTGGCAATCCATGGTGTTACGGTACGGGTGCTCGGAGCAACACAAAAGGACCAAAATAGACCTGATCTCATCAAATGGGTCACGTTTAATAGACCTATAATAAGTAAAAACAACTTTGTATTACATATTATATGAAATTCAATTCTAATTATATATTTCCATTGAGAGGGCGGAGTGATATTTCTAGTGATGAGCAGGGTGTGATGTTATGATGATTTGAGCATGTTCCAAATGTCCAGTTGACCAATCAGATCTTATTTATTATTGATCATTTCTCTGCAAAATATCAGCATGAGCTTCCGACTCCTAAGAGAACAAAGCTTTCCTCAAATCAAATCTGGTTGTAGTCACACATCCCATCCAACTGCCTCAACTGTGACCAGCTGCTTCACTTCTCATTGTTTCAACAGGAAACAGTCATTTATAGTGATTTGGCTCATTCATTGACGCTCTTAGAGAATACAATAAAGATGGACAAAACCTTTTTTGATTTACAAAGGAATCTTCATTTGCTGTTATTGAGGGTTAACCGTGAGCAAGGAAGGTGAACTAGTCTCACAGCAAGATGTGATGTGTACAATCATGCTGGATTCAATAAGAGAATCCTTTCTTTATAGAGCCTTTCACATTGTAAAAGGTGTGGGAATCAGGCACCTGCAGGGTGGGCCAACCTGACTTTGCACGGTTGCTCTGACTTTGCTCTGGCTGTTAACCTGGCTGACATTCGCTCACAGATGTGTCAAGAGCAGAGTTAAGATGGAAATTAGTTTTGGGGAGACAAAGCAGGATATGATTATTATTACAGCCTGACTCACACATGCAATAGAAATACCATAAGAATCCATACCAACATGTGAATACTGATTTACAGCATGTTTACATCTTACAAGACACCAAACATAACATTTCACATAAAATGGTAATCAATAATTATTTTCTGTCTTCTACTTTG
Source organism: Embiotoca jacksoni (assembly GCF_022577435.1). NCBI lineage: Eukaryota > Metazoa > Chordata > Actinopteri > Embiotocidae > Embiotoca > Embiotoca jacksoni. The sequence goes on from NW_027185241.1 coordinate 19,036,399, forward strand.
ACTGAAATGTTACTGCTGAGCAATCAATTGTTGTTGTCTGTGTTCTTTTCAGTTAGTCCTCAAACTTTGTTAGTCAGACTTGATTTCTTTTATTGTGCTGTGCTCTCCAAAGATCACATGTCAGTCAAACGGCATGACTGCTTCTGTGCTCGCTTTTTTTTTTCTCTCAGGCTTTCTGATTTGGAAGGTTTTGTTAATCAAGGATCTGTAGGTGGCAGTTCTCAGATATATCACCAGTGCTCACTCGAAATACCATTTTTATTCAACTGCTAATTCCAAAGTCACATTGGTGAGTGAATAAGAGGAGGATCACAGGGGCCCGGTGGAGCACTTTGCTGGATGTTGCAGGGGAAAACATATTTAACTGAATAGCTCCTCAAACAACCCTTTTATGGACGACGCCAACTGCTCTCTTCCTGTAGAGCACCTGGTCAGCCAGAGAGCTACTTGATGGACAGACTAAGGAAATCCTTAATCTCCAGGAGTACCGAGGAGGATGAGCCCCGACAACATCTCAGTACAGCACTAAATTTGTGAGTAAACTCCTTCATAAATTCTTTGTAACTGTTTGGTCCTTTCAAAGAAGCAAGTTATTAAATTAGCTTACACCAGTAAAACCTAAGAAATATACACATCATCATAAACATCCAGCTGCTCTAGCATGCCAGCTCAATTTGCTTGTGTAGGTGCTCCAAATGGGCCATATGTTGTGCTTTTTTTTCATTTATTTTTTATGGTATCACGTAAATTCATGTGCTGTCAGCTATGCAGGTATGTTTATTGTTAAGTATTTAGTAACAACTAACCCCTACATACAGGGTAAACTCGTTTTTATGATGCAAAATGCTTTAATTTGGTTATATGTGAACTATGGCTATAAGTTTGAACTCACAAATATAATCTTTTTTTTGTACCTGATTGGCTATATTAGCCATGCCGACATGAATGGGTAGCCTCACATATGCAGATGTTTTTGCAATTTTGGTGATCTCCTGACATCTCCTGCATGTTCATGATTAAAGTTAAGGACAGATTTAAATATAGAGGAACATATTTTACACATTCAAAGTTCTATAAGGATAAAACCAATGACTTTAAAAACATATATATTTACAGGAAGTAAAATATATTTTCCTTTTCCTTAATGGCAATTCTTAAAACAATATTTTTTTTTTGAAATTGCGTGTACTGAACACATCAGTTGCTAGTTGGCCTTTTACATTCATTATTTTAATCAAACAAAAATGTGCATTAAGAAGCATCTCAGAATTGTATTCATGTCTTATTTGCAGTCACGTGTTTTCTCTCCTCTTCAACATGCTCAGTCCAGCTGTGGCTGATCGAGGCAGCGCCAGAGGAGTGTCATTGACATCAACCTGGGTAACTTCAAACATAGTTTTTTCCACTGCATATCCTTCAGAATAGCATAAAGAGTCCAGAGGGACAGAGGGAAGAGTGATTGAATAGGAAGCCCGTTTCCTTGAATCTGTCAGCATTGGCCCATCCTCCCAGTCCAGGTACAGTGATCACTCAGAGCCAAAACACTGTAGTTGGGTTTTTCTTTTTCATGATCGTATTCTAAAAATATCAACAATTTAGATGTGTCAGCATGTGGATGGATCCATTCATTCGTCTACCCATTTAATTATGAGCCATCTTCCTTTTCATGTCCACTTTTCCTTCCCCTTCCTGTTCCTTTGTTCCTTCCACAATCACAATAGCTCTATAATATTCTCAATGTAGCCGCAGGGAAACTGTGTCACATTGATTTTCTTTTCCTTCTTCCTCTTTTTTTTTTTTGGACGCTCAGAAGGTATTTAGTTGTTCAGTTGGAGTTCAATTTTCAAATCTGGAAATGAACATACTTTTTAGTCTAAACAATGAAATCAGTACAAACGCCGTAAATCAAATCAATAAGGACTTTAGCTATTGCACAAGTTTTTCCACTTTTAAAAATGGCTTGAGCTTTTGTTCAGTGAATTGCAAGAACATCTGTTTTATTGGTAATTATAAACCATCTTGTGCAGCAATCAACAATGAGAGTTCATCATGGTCCATTGAACACAGATGAGGTGATAAAACATCACAGCAACTAGAGAAAGTTGCAGCAGGGAGAGTAATCTGCCTCCGGATAATGGATTATAGATTCAATTTATTTTCAATGTAAAGTGAGTCGACAAGGCGGGGCACGAGAACAAAATGACATCCGCTCTTAATTGACCATTGGTGGAGATGTGCACTGGTGCATGTAGACCAGCATCCAGGAGTGTTCATGCCTACAGCAGTGCTCAGACTTGCTGTCAGTCTCTTTCTTTCAAGTCCCCCTTCCTCCTCTTTCCTCTTGAATTTGTATGTGATCACAATAGGGCCATTGACTTCACGCTGCAGTCACTTCATATTGGGTAAATATAAGCCACTGATTGGTATATATATATTAAAAAAGGATATTCATAAATCTTAGGGTAGATTACACGACAAGTATTTCTGACCCATAGATCTGATTGGTCAACTACACATTTGGAACGTGCTCAAATCAAATCAAATCAAATCAAATCAAATAACATCACACCCAGCTCATCACTGGAAATATCACTCTGCCTTATCAATGCCAATATATAATTGGAATTGAATTTCATATAATATTCAATATAATGTTGTTTTTACTTGTTATATTAAATGTGACCTATTTGGTGAAATCGGGTCATTGGTCCTTTTTTGTCCCTTACCGTAACACCACGGATAGTCGCACACTTATAATCCTAGCGGCGGTTAGTTTGACCGGTTTGGTTTTAACACAACACGGTGCTAAAATATTCTATCAATATCTTTTTTCAGTAGATATCTTAGTTAAAACCAGACCGAGCTAGCTGAGCAGTTTAGTGTTCCTATGTGCTGTATTTATTCAGTTTGAGAAACCATCCCTAGAAAGCAATAGAAAAGCTAGAAATCCTGTTGCTAGGTGGTTGCTAAGGGTTGGACTACTTCCTGCAGTAGTAAACATTGCATAAGATACATAAGAGTATTTTCCAATTATTAGTCATTAGCCATTATTGCGATGGAAACGGAGATCACAGTCACAAAAAGTTGTATATTTTGAGAGCGAATTGCCCCACAATATGAATACATTTTGATTACATATTTCATTTAGTTGGTAACTCTTTGTATAATTGTAATATTACTCTCGAGGATTTGCTTATGGATGCTTACTTCAGTAATGCTTACGGACCTCGGCACAAGCAAGGTCCTGACCACATCGCTATCAAGTTCTTTATTGTTTTGTTTGGACATAACAAGCCCAAAGAATGAGTTTCCATGTATAGTCCATTCATCAAAACAATAAATACAAAATGTATTGTGGGTTCATCATGTTAATGTCACTTGGTTTTGTTTGTTTAGTTCACATTTGCTCGCTGTTAATGGGCATCCCCTGTCATGAAAAATAAATGCACTTAGCAAAGGGAGCTTTGTATGCATTGTTCAAGCCTTCAAAACTTTAATTTAAAGTCTTATGGTGATAACAAATGCAATGCTTTATGTTGCATTTGTAAACACTGTAAATTGTTTGTTTGAAAATGTTAATTGTTTACTCATATATTGCTGTTGAGTTGAAGAATTTCAGGAATTAAAGTATAGTTTGTGTCATGTAATCCCTAAAAGCAAATGACCTCTCAGCTAAAGCCAGGTTTAGACTACACAATGTTTTTTCTGATAAAATGCAGAACTTATAGTTGATTTTGGGAGCACTGGAGTAAGTTGAAGTGTGTGCATTTCATGCAGTGAAGTGTCACTTTGCTATGTAAGCACTGACAACAGAAATGCCAACAGAAATATTAAAGCTGAAAGCAGTGAAAGTTATTGAAATGAAGAAAGCAGTGTCAGATTAAGCTTCCATGATGAAAGCCCACATTACAGTGGAAGTGAAAGTCCCAATAGTAATTGAACTATCAGCTGAAGTGTCAAGCTGACAGTAGCTGATTTTTCAGTTGATGTATATACAGCAATGACAGTAGTTAAAAGTGTTGGTAGAAAAAAAAAAAAGCATTGAAAGCTGCTGCAATGCCACTCAATGTAAAAACAGTAAAAGGCGGACAGACACAGTTTAACTATGTGCAGTGTGAGCAGTTAAAGAGTCACTTGCTATGTCAGCAGTGATAGCGGTTAAAGTCAGTCAATATTCTGATGACCCCCCGTCATGGAGACTCAGAGACAAGACTATTTGTCTTGTGCTGTTCTCCTTCCCTGCATGATGGTGGTGCTGTTCACTTTTTTGTGTGTTTTCCTAAATATGTTGAGTTGCAGGTGGTGGCTGGTAATTGAACCAAAGAATGATGATGCCTACTTTAAAATGATGCCTGCCTGATACCAATTTGCTCTGCCTCTTTTCAGGACTACCAACCTGACCATGTTGTGCGCCAATCTGATGTAAGGCTATTAGATCATTGTTGTGTATATTTTAAATAGCTTCTAAAAAAGCTGGGACGGCTTTGAAGGTGAAGCCCTTTTCATCGGTATCTGTTTTCTCATTTCTCATTCTCATCTTGGCTAGGTAGGTAGGCAGGTAGGTCGTTTGGTTGGTCAGTCGGTTGGTCATTGGATTAATCGGTCAGTAGGTTGGTCAGCCAGTAGGTAGGTAGGTCAGTTGGTCGTTCAGAAGGTAGGTAGGTCGGTCAGTCGGTATGTAGGTCGGTCAGTCAGTAGGTAGGTAGGTCAGTTGGTAGGTAGGTAGGTCGGTCGGTCGGTTAGTATCTAGCAAGCTAATAATTATTACCACAGTATGTGCTGTGTGGCTACTACTGCCACACAAAAAAATGTTAGGGAAGATGATAGATAAGAGCTTGACAAATAAATCAAAAAGATTTAGGTCACTCGTTTGGCAATTTGTATGATTTTTTTTTAAAATATACTACAATCTGTGAAAAAATGTTGATCAGTAGTAAGCACAAATGGGGCAATACTAGCAACATGTCCACCCTCCTTTGCCGCCATCATCCTACAGATCGCTAGCTCTGAAATGGTAACTCTTACGTTCAGGCTTTAGTTATGTTATTAAAGCTTGGTTGCCATTGGGTTGATTGTATTGTCTCTCATTTGGTTATTGATTAGGCAGTGTCAAAGAAGCAAGACAGAGCCAAGAATTCTGGTCAGCTAACTGTGTTTGAGTCAATGAATAACAGTGACAGTGTACATCAAAGTTTTTGTCAAATTCACTTGGATCCAAAGTTGGTGAGTAGGGGTAAGGGAGAACAACGGTTGTTGTTCCATGTGAGAAACTTGCACGATTACAACGCGGTGTGAGTTCACAGTGTGCATCAAGTGCCATCATGCCACAGTTCTGGTCATTTGCCTCAGAACATCAGTTGAATTTGGTATTGACAGTCTGACCCTGGGGGACGAATTCACGACACACAATCCCATGAATGTCGAAGGTAACCAATGTGGTTGTGTTCCTGACCTGATGTGCCTTTTTGGGCCTTGGACAGTGACGATCTGCCCCTTGGAAACATGAATGTCACTCAGAACGCTTCTTCAGGCACATTGCTTGATTGCCACAGGCTTTCTGAAGCATTTCAAGAGTCTCCATTGCTGATTTACATAGTTTGACCCAGAATGTGACATGCAGTCTTTGCTCAGGTAAATGGAAAAAAATCACAGATGCACCCGCACCAGTGGTCACAAAACCATGTGCTGATGTTGATCAAGCGACAAGACTTGGAGTACTTACTCATGAGGGTATAGCTTCCCCTGCTCCATGCACACCACCCACATCGCTACAGTTATTAACAGTTCTTCTCAGAAATATGGAGGCAGTAATATATGAACTCTGTGTGACAACTATTTCTACGTTTGCCAGTGTTCTCAACAGGCGAGTCATCATGGAACAGCACTGAATATGGGAGTCCATCAGTCTGACTTTATTTCTGTCTGTCTATCTTTGCCTTTGTTGTTTTTCTTCCATTCAGCTACTCTGCCTCTGCAAAGACAGCGGCCGTCTGGATTGGTGGAGAGCTAAATTGCTCAGTGTGAGCTTGGTCACGGCTCAGCTCTCCTTGAGATAATGAAATGACAATTAATGGGAAAGCTGTTGCCGTTCGCTCATTTGTTCCCTTTCAAGTAGAGCAGCAGCATGAGGGGACAGGCAGAAAGCTCGGCAGTCATGACACACTCTGGAAAGTGCCCAGCAGTTGTTTCCATATTAAAGCTGCTGATGTGATGTTGAAGATTTAAACCTAGCAAAATTATAGTTGTGCTCCCTGGGCAAAATATTATTCAAAGAAAATATCATTTTGGTAAAAGATTGAAACCGTTTCCAGAAGGATTTGACCTTTTACTGACATTTTAACACAAAACAATCACATATCAATAATATCAAAAATACCATAATGGAAATAAATATATTTTCCAAAGCTGTCAAAAGCTGCAGGTTGAGAGTTTGGCTTAAGCTCTTAAGATATGTAACCCATGTAAAAAAGGTATATCCTTTATTAACCCTGTGACACTTAAGTCAATACATCATTTACCATAGCCAGGGGCCTACACAGCACAGAGCCACACTGAGCTCTGGTCTACTGAGATAGTCCCTGACAGAATGGCAGAGAACACATATGTCCTTAAAAGGAAAGAGCGAAAGCAGACCCTTGGGCATCTCATAAAAGTCTCTCCAATATGTGCTGTGAAGTGGAAATTCCAGCAATCCCAAAAACCACAGAGATTGAAAAAATAAAACAATTTCTATTTAATTTCTGGATGCGGCTGTTGCCTATTAATGCATTTTCCTCTTTAAGTCAATTCACTTGTGGGAAAAAAATTGCAAATTTATAACCATTATCTTGGTGGAAGTAATATGTCCATTGAATATAAATTATATGTGTGGTTTTGTATTTTTATAAGACTCCAGGCAAGCATTTTATGTTTCCTGTTTCTAAATACAATTAATTTAACTGAAGGCAAAAGCGGGTAAAGTATGACATGAAATTACATCATCTCTGTTATTATGCTAGTGGGGGATGTGATAAAGCTGTGTAATCTAGTTAGCAAAGTCCCTGTTTGCATGGCTGATCAAGCTAAGCTTCTTGTGAGTGCTTTACAATGCAAAAGCTCAGTCAAGTACACACAATTAAAATGGAACAAAGTGAATGCAAAGCCAGGAGCCCACGGCAGCACGGGACGAGTCACTAGTTACCTGGTATTGGTTGGCCTTGGCAAGTTCCTGATTGGCTGAGTCCACGTTAGATGATGTAGTCTGGATGTAGTCTTCGATGCTATCTGAGGAAACAGAGCAGATTGGGTCACTTTCAATTCATCAAAACATCGCATTTCTTTAAGTCTGGACTTGTTAGAGAAAGGTTTAAAGGATGGTCATATTTAAGCAACAGAGGCCAAAACATCCTGACTTTTAGTCTGGTATGAATCAAATTCTAAAATCTATTCTAGTATAAGTCTATGATAAATAATACACTTCACATGAAACTGATCTTTCTCTGCCTGATAACTCCCCATCCTTTTCAAACTTGTATAGCACTTTGTGCGTTCAAAATTAATGTTATAGAGTACATATGGAAAATGAACATTCAATTCCATTGTATTTAGATAATTCCATATGTATGAAACTATACACAAACTCACAAAATAATTCACCTTGGCCTTAGTAAACAATAAGAGGTGAAGGTGTTAAAGGTCTGCTGAGACCTTCAGCTCCTTTAAATCAAGATTGAAGAGTTTTCTGTTTGCTGCTGCCTTTCATTGAAGCCGATTTAAGGATGTTAATTAATTTCTTGCATTTCTGCATTTTACTACTGTATTTTATTTCTTAAACTGCACTTTAACTGTTATCCTATTTTTTTAGCTTGTTTAAAGTTTTAATGACTGTTTTTAATGTTTTAATTACTGTTCTTAACTGTTTTTAAATGTTCTTTTTATTTTGCTTTATGTTTTGATGCTTTTAGTGGTTTTATGTGAAGCACTTTGAATTGCCTTGTTGTTGAAATGTGCCACACAAATAAACGTGCCTTGCCTAAAGTCAACACAAATCAAACCACAAGGATAACGATATTGTATGTTGACAGTATCACACCGCCCATACGGCCCACACCATTTCTTAATGCACACCCAAACCACACAGTCTAAGTCTAGCTTGTCAAGCAGCTGACTGGACATAACATTAAGCCCCAGTGACATGTTGCCAAAAAAGAATGGTGTCCTCATGGCCCTGTTCATGCCACATCACAAACTCTACAGTGACATCACTTTTCTTAATTTGCAGTCAGATAAAACCTGACAACGGAGCATCAGTAGTGACACATAGACTGAACTCTCTTTTCAGGCTTTCTCCAAAAGTAAACTGTGGCATCGAATTATGTAGCCTTGTTTGACTAGAATTATATTTAAGTACAATTGGAAATCCATTGTATGTCTGTACAAATTGTTGGTCATTCAGGTCATGGTCGATGAAACTGTTTTCTGAAGGCAAATGGAATTGCTCGAGGTTCTTTCTTCACTTTTTTAGCTCTAACTGATGACTGGTGGCTCCTCCCAGGCTTCTAACCTCCTCCGGGGTTGTTAATACTGTGAGAGTCATTGAGAATCCATGTGAGTCATTGATCTACCCAGCCAAGCAAGTCCAGATTCCTTAGGATAACACTTGGATAACCCCAGTGTTTGGTAACCACAACGGTTTACTGATTATTGCATTCTATTCATATTTACATTTTAAACAGTGTTAAAACTTTTTGGGGAAATGGGGTTGTAGTTCGTATCCCTCTTTCAGAAGTTTGACTTGCTTTTAATACTCACTTTAAAGCACTTTGTAAACTTTTTGGAAAAGTTCTATATAAATAAGGACTATTATTAACAATGAAGTGGCTTAGATGTACTTGTTTTTATTCAGTATGCACAGATCTATGAATATGTAAATAGTCATGCCTCTATCTCCACCCACCCTTCTGCAGCTTAACCCTGGATGCTCTGTCATATGGAAAGCCCTACCCTCCATGTTGGTGAGATTGCTTCCTTAAGTTTGTGATGAATGAACCCATGTCTGTCTGAATCCGTGAGACTATCAGACTGTCACTCCAGTTCCAAAAGAGAAAGGGGGAGGAGGGGAGATTAACAGAGAAAAAGTAAAAACAAATGCCTCATATCTGGCAAATTAAATGGTGGTGATTCAAATATATTCAGAAGGTACATATTAATGGTGCTTTTCACATGATTGTCCTTCAGCTGCTTTTAGCAATGACAAGTATCTGCTGAGTCTGGTCGGGTAACACCTGGTATTGGATCAAAACTAATTTTGTGGTGTTGCCCACCCCCACTTGACAGACTACCCCCCAAAAAATAAATTACTGAACTGTGTCATGTGCAATCAGAGGTCATTTTTGTGGTATCATATTTTAAGCATATCTCTCAGTAAATTAACAGAGTTCACACTGCCACTATTCAAAAGCTCTTACTTTGAACAATTCCAGTGGTGGCACTTGATATAATGCTGCCAGGAATCAATTGAAGAGGAATATCAGCAAACATGCCAGAGCTATTAACACACATTTACTAGCTATTTCTCATTATTGGTCAAAGCAGGTGATATGCAGCGAATTTTCATTCAGTTATTCCTTCATTCCCATACTGTACATGAGAAAAACAACACATGTACTCTTGGTAAATCATCCTGCCCATGATGGAAAGAGTGACTCTGGCTCATATTGTTAGCCTGCAAACAGCCTTGGCAGCGCATTACATGACCAGCCACCAGCCCTGCGTGTTACCAAGAACCACTGGTCCAGCAGTGAACACTGCTGAAATAGCAAGCACTCTTCTTTCTAGGCTGTAGAAACACATAACTTAATGGGATGACACAGAATGTTTTTACTTAAGTAGATGGTTCAAAATATTTGGTATTACCACATAATTACCCACATATATTTGCAGCTGGCTGATAACAGGGAGAGTGCTATTGATTGTTTTAGTGGGATGATGGTAAAAGGCTACAGCCAGTTTACAGATGTGGTTAAAGCCTTGTGTTTAAGCCTGCAATGGCCTCTGATAATTACTGCACCACTTGAGCTTGTAGAAAATTAACTAAACAAGAGGAGGAGGTTGTGTGAATTAATTGTGTTAATTGACTAAATGCACTTCTTTTGGTGATTTAAAGAAGGCAGGGAACACAAAGTACATCTTAAGTAAGGTTTGTGGGCCCTATTTTCACCCACCTAAGCGTGGCCTGGTGGTGAAGTAGGAGGAATAGATGATTAGAAGATGTGTCACAGCCGACTTCAATCATGGCCAATCAAATCAGCTCCTCTCATTCCCAACAAACTGCTGTGGCCCAGCGCATTGTTCATTTCTAATGGCTGAAGAAGGTGCGTCATGACTGCACCGGTGCCTCGTTATTGACAAAACCCCTGTTGCGTCGAGCTGCCCTTCTCAGCGCAGCTGGGTTCAAGTTAGTCCATAAAAATTGCAACTCAGTGCAAGTGCAGAAAAAGCCCTTTCCACTACATGAAAATGCCAATGCACCTAAATCTGCATCTGGATCTGTGTCTGTGTTGGACCAGTTACAAAAATAGGGATTTAAAAGTGAACTCACTTATTCATAATGTTTTTCTCTGCTTCTCTACTCAGAGGCAGGTTTTTTCCACAAATAAGTGACATGATGGTGTAAAGAGGTCACTTGACACTAATTCCATTGTTTTTGAGAAAGTAAATTACATGTACATGACAGCACATGTAATTAACAGCATGCAGTGAGTATCAGGGTTCAAAAGCATTATTTTGAGTCTGTGCAATGCTGGATCACTAACTGGGCAAAGAAGGCAACTGCCACAGGGTCTGAGACCAACAATACCCCAAAAGCCACTGATTGATTGATTAAATGATTGATTGATTGATTGATTGATTGATTGATTGCATGGATGAATGAATAAATGGATGAATGGATGGATGAATGAATGCTTGAGTAATTGGTAATTTAATTGATTGCACCCGAACCTGACCCACTTAATTAGAGTATCAACAAAGATAAAATTGGATGTAATGCTATGAATTTTTTTGCAACATTTGTGTGTTCCAGAGGATGAACCCTAATAACATTAGTGATCCTCTAACAGTACCAAGAGGTTGACATTTGTGGTTCAGAGTGAACTATGAGGTTTTGATTCATTCAAACCCCAAATAGAAAAAATCCTTGTCGTGATCTGATGGGATTTCTAGAGCCACCCCTAAAGACAAATTCAAACATTTTAACTTGAGAAATAGCAAACATGAAACATGGTCCCAACATGTTCAACCCCAGAATAATCACTGGGAAAAACAAAAAGAATGTACTCTTTTGATGTGTACAAATGAATACATGTTAACAGCTCTTTTGTGTGGTGTGCCAGGGTGTGTGTCTGCCTGCTGAAGCAACCTTGTTGATTGTGTATCAGCAACTCACGGGCTTTAATATAGTATTTCCTCAGCCGGCATGAATAGGCCATAAAAGCACTAATCCTTTCTTCTCCAGCCTATTCATTTATTTGTATTAACTGCTGCTTTTTCTACAAACGCCTCCACAGCACAGTCACATATTATTCATATCCGCTACTACACCAAGAAAGCCTTGTTCAAAAAAGGCCAAAGGCAATTTCAGTGCATCTCTTTTTAATGTGGAGGTCCATTATTACCTGGCTCTGTAATGATCATATTGGACCTCTGCTGTGGTATAATGCCAGTGAACTCTGCAGTCTTCCACCGACTCCTCTTCTATATCTCTGTTCGCCCATTTAGGTGGAAGCACACAGTGTTCCTCTACCTTGCATGTCCAAAACACCATATCAACAGTCTTTCTCATGTAAATGACAAAATGGCTGAACAACTCTGAGCAGTTCATCTGAGATGATTGTGATGAACAAGCACGAGATGTAGCAGAATTCACAAATAGAAAAAAAGAACCAAATGTGATGGAAGGAAGTTTTTCACTCCACGTCTGACTGAGGGAGTGACGTGAGGAGTGTGTTGAAGTGAAAGAAACAGATACACTAGCGGCAGAGTGACATCATGGATTCGTGTGTGGCTCGAGGCAGAACATACTTGAAAGTCTGAGAACGGTATGCAATTTAGTTTGCATTTGCTCTTCAAAAAGACAAGCATGCGCACTGTTTTATGTTCCATCAAAAGAAGAAAAAAAAAAAGAGACACATACCACTCTTCATATTTTGTTGTCAGCACACAGGCCTTAAGACCTTCTTACTGTTGTGCCACATATTAGTATAAAACAGGTCCAGTTGGTGTAAAGACTTCCAGTGGTCTTGGAATAAATGATTTACCGTAAAATATGAAGATTTAATACAGGCTATGAAATAACGACAGGAAAGTCAAAACTTTCAAAACAGGAAAATGCTACATTATGTGCACCATCACGCTCTAAATTCTAGCCATCCTAATTACCAGTCAGACTACTGCATTGGAGAAAAAGGGTAAGAAATGAAAAAGAGAACAGGTATTCCATTCATATAGAATTGGGGTAAGCCTGTCTGAGTCAGCCTGATTCTAAAGGGTATTTAAAGGGCATTTACATTAGCCTGATTGAAGGCAGCAGACAAAAGCTCACTGTAACAAAAAGGAAGCAATTTGCACAAGTTAGTTCTTCTCATTCCATTCAGGAAGCCGCCTCACACACAACGCTTCCGCACCATAAAGCTGGACGGGGCATATAGCTGTGCCATTGATGTACAGTATTTATGTAAGCCTTTTCTTTTGCTGCTATCCCTGCTTTATGTTTCGCCACCTAAATGTTGCCCTCGAGTCTTTAATTGCTGACACACACACAGAAGTCTGTGAGGTATCTTGTGAGGTATTTGCAGAACAACCAAACAATACAGAGTATATGTATGACAAGGACAATATATTAACGTAAAAACAAAAACAAAAATCACTTTAGTTATATTAACAATACTATTCATGAACCTTGTGTGATCAACATGGGGGACATGGGTTTACTGTCATGACATTAACAATTTGATTCCTGACCTAGAAATAGTGAGGACACAAAACATTTTTATTCTTTGGAACTTCTAGTGTTTTTTTAATTGTTTCTAATTCCTCAAACTTTTTTTTTTATTTCAAGGTTGACCTAAAAACATTCTTTTTTTTTTTTTTATGATGTCTCAAAGTTGGATCTCATTGTATCTGTGAGCTGTTTTTTTTTTTAAAGATTTACATCATTATCAGTAGGAGCCAAAAGGCTTAGAGTGGCAGGCTACAGTACAAATCAATATTATTGATCATGTAATTTTATGGCATTTGTTGACAATAGAAACAACACCAGCCTCATCCTTTAAAAGAATAATTGCAAACTCCGAAGGCTGAAAGGTTAAACGAGCCTCCAAGTTATTTATTTAAATAAGTAATTTATTACTTAAATAAGTAATTTATAATATAATTATATAACATATAGTATATATAATATAATATAATATAATATAATTTATATAAGTTATTTATTTGGCTACGTAAGCCAGAAATCTAACTGTAAATGAACTGATTCTCATTCAGGCGCAGCTTCAAATGTTTTGCACACAGACCCCAGCTAAAGACAATTACTTCAATTTGGAAAGTCATCTCCTTTATCAGACCTTTCACTTGTACTCAACATGTATCTACAACCCCATCATTCCAATTATTTTTCAGGTATGTCTTTTGGTGGGCTGTTCGTTTGACATTAAGTAAACGTCGATTCTCCGGTGAATGATCATGATAGAGCCATACTTCGCTGATGGCACATTTGTGACCCAGCAGCAAAGCTTCTATATCTGTCTTACATCTGTTTGCTAAGTTTCATTCTTTCTGCCAAGTCTCCAACACTGCAGGGACCGGAGAGCTGTTTACAGATATCAGGGTGTCTAAATGGATTTTCTCAGACAGGCTACTATTTGTGTAAACCCACAGCATTTTGTTTTTCATCAGAGAAGCTGTCAACATGGCAGCGAGATGGAGGTTAAAAAGTTTATTTTTGCCCAGCAGAATTTTCATGCTCACGTTATTAATCAAGCGCATCATATTAAAACATGCTCATGAAGGTTATGTTTGCTAATTGAGTCAGGGACAGAAATGTAAACAATGTTCAACACACCACAGACACACACACTTACCTATCGTGTCTCCTTGTTCATGGACCATACTGGCCAGATCCTTCATGATTTGGGTGATGTCCAGCATGTCTCTCTGCACAGGAAGCACAGTAAATGCTTACATTAAACCACTTTTCATATCAGTCACTAGAAAAGAACAAGTTTAGAGGAAACACAAAGTCATGTTGATGGTCTTCCCATCAGCTTTTAAAAATGTTGTCAATGACTATAAATTATACCATGTTTGTTTGACTTACATTTCATCATTTTAATTTCCTCCGGTTGAAAACATTTGCAAAGTGTTTCATCACTTGTCCAAATACAGAATACAACTCTTCCCCAAGTGATGCAACAGAAGTGTGACTGATATGTAATTAAGCTAATTACTTAAGAGAACTCCACTGATTTAGCATTGTACACTCATAACATTGGCAGCCTCACGATGAACACTTTAGAAAAAAAAGAGCAGAACTGATGCAGCAGAAGCAGATATATATATATATATTTTTTTTTTATTCCACACATTCTTCTTCGTTGTCAAATCGTGGAGCCAACGTTTCCCATAATGCAACACAACTGGAAACAGTTCAGTTTCAAGATTCAGGTGTGTCATGCTATGAACAGCTAATTTAGCCTTGAGCTGCTAGTCTGGTAGGCTCCCCTCTTTTAACTCCACTCACACCAAATTTCCAGACTGACGTCCGGAAGTTCAAATTTACACAAATAATTGAACAATGCAACTTCTGGTAATTTCACTAAGAAAACTGTGGTAAAAAAATATATAAATTTCTTGACAACCTGTTGTTCATTATGAAAATGAAATTCAAACAAATATATATTAAAAAAAAAAATTCTAAAAAAATGTTCACACAATTCTCGTCAATGGAGAAAAACTAACTGAAAATATTTAAAATGGATGAATTGCAAAAAGTCTTTATTGGAATAAGTTTCATTCGCTGCCCAAAATATCTCCTTTTCAGAAGTAGATTAATGTTGTACTGCCATAAATATGAAGCACCTGACATTGAACAATATTATTGTCTGTCAGTTCTTACCTGATGTTCTCATCATATCTTATCTTTGATTCACCTGGTTTTGAGTCATCACAGTAAAAATAACAGTAAACTGTCTCTTTACGGAAAACAAAAGACAGAATATTCAATGAAAAAAACAACAACAAATAAACAGAAATCCTTTGTCATTGGATATTCTGGTTTTGTCCATAAAATGACAGCAAATATCACATTTCCCAATGTGACAGTGACCAGCAGACGGAAACCTATTGATATATTAAGAAAATCAGAAAATATAAAAATTTAGAGGGAGCTGGACTTTTGCTATTTTTTTTGTCTTGCTGATATTATTTGCATCTAATACTTTTCCCTCCAAAAGGTCAAGAAAATCTTAATTTTTGATGCTTTTCACAAGACATGTTCTACTATGTAAGGACCTTTAGAGAAAATGCAATTCTAAATCAGCTGCCTTGTCCATTTTAATTGACAAATTGAGTGGATTTGTGTTTAATCCGAAATGTTTTGTACTTGGCTTGACTAAAAGTAAAAAAGAAAACAGTTCAAAGTTTTTGTTCAATTATTCCTGTGTCAGGGCACAGAGCAAACGAGTGCAGCTATGGTTGACCGCAGCTAATTTTCCACAGTTTCCAAGCTTTGAATCTGTGTCTCAAATGTTTTCAGCTCAAAGCAATATGAGAGCTTATAAAACCTCTGTCTATCTCCTGCTCACAGGTTCCCCCCTTTCCTCCATTATGGCGCCGTGCAATCACAGCTGCGTTTGTGTAGCCTAACCCACCGGGCCATCCATCACAGGTGGTGCAGACTGCTGTGGAAACTGGCAGCCATCTTGTTACTTGGCAAAAAACAATTGAATGGAGCCAAAATGGCCCCTGGCAAACCTCGTGATGCTAAAGACTTTTTTTTGCATTTATCTTAAGGCAACCCTGTCTATCATGCTGTAATAGAAGAACAAATTTATTTTACCTGGCAAAGCACTGGGCAATCAGGGCTCATTTCATCATAATGACAGAGCAGTGTGTAACCAATTTAGCAAACAGTGTATGAATGAGAATAAGCAGAAAGGGAGACACACACTCTCTCACACACACACACACACACACACACACACACACACACACACACACACACACACACACACACACACACACAGGGAGAAGGTAGGGATGTGATGGGTTGGGACCCCTGCCGGAGGGCTGAGTGGGTGGCCAGGCTTCAAGCCAACATGATGCCCTTTTCCATATTTCATGGGTTTAAATTCTGCTCATGGCCAATCTAGCAGCCTCTAGATACTGGCAGTGGCCTGGGAAGCAGGCCTGGAGATTTTTCTATTATGTTTCCAACAACAGGTTTACCACAGGAGGGTTTCTTATCACCCGTGGCAAAATATATCAGCACTGCTTGGAGACAGTTTCTGCTTCAGTTCCTGTGTGGACCTGAAGGTGCAGGAAAGAAGGCAAAGTCTGCAGTTTGCTTTCACACCTGTAGTTTCATTCACATGGTTTGGACTAAAGAAAAAGTATTATACATTATTTGCCTTAATGGTCAGTCCCTTTGTTCTTGGTACACATCCTATATCCAAGTAGGTTTTGAATATGCGACAGCTGTTTTTATACCAAACAAAAATGAGTAATCAATTTGGACACTGCTTTTTACTGTATTCATAAGTTTTAACTCACAGTGAAGTACCAAAATTGTAGTTTGATGGACACCTAATTTACA
This sequence comes from Embiotoca jacksoni, assembly GCF_022577435.1. NCBI lineage: Eukaryota > Metazoa > Chordata > Actinopteri > Embiotocidae > Embiotoca > Embiotoca jacksoni. The sequence continues at coordinate 19,053,251 of NW_027185241.1, forward strand.
TGGATTGTGTTTCCTGTTGTTATAAAGAAGGTTATGTATTTTGATTTGTGTGTACACTATATGTTAAAACAGAATCCTCTGAGGCAGGCCTGTCTCTGGACAGTTTGGTGGACAGTCAATGACGCCCCTTAGAAGGATGATATTTCCATTAGAATATTTTACAGTAAAACTTAACTTTATTTTAAATTGAATTGAATTGAATTTATTTATTAAACTTTTGTTCTGTTCATATTCACTTTATGATTTAACATGCTGATTATTTACATCCCTGTGTGATTCTACATTACCTAGGTTTTAACTGTAGTTTGAGTTATCACAAGGACAGAGGACACACAACAGATGAGCAGTGAGCGCATATTATGTAGTTAGAGAGGTGTGGGGCAAAGATTTCCGTGCTTCTTGAAGAGACAGATGCATTTACATCTTTTCAACATCTACAATGTGTATCAAACTTCCCAGTTTGTTTGAGCAATAATACTTTAATCCATATTGAATGTTTTTTGGATACATACACAGATTCCTTTTGATCAGATAGCTGTCTGATACAACAACAACGCAAAGTAACGTGTATACATTTAAACTGACAGCAAGTCATGTTCAACTCCTGTCCCACAGTATGTACTCTACTTAGTTTTTTCTAATGCTATGAAAGAACATCATGTAAAAAAAAGTTGTTCATGTCCCGAAGGATAAAGGCCCAACACACCTGCCATCGTCATTGCGGGGTTTTTTTTTTAAACTCACTGGACTACTCAATAAACGGCAACCCATTCAGACATTCCTCTCTTTGGTTGCTAAAAAAGGATTCAGCAAGTGTGTTGCATTGAAGATGATGTCACGCTAGTTCCCCGCTGTTATAATATTGATGCCACATTGAGGGGGGTACTATATATCCAGAAAAGCTCAAAAGTGAGTAGAATAGAGTAAATACAGGCAGTGGAAAAGGGGATAATCCAAAACTGACCATTAGACCCACTTCACAATGTGATTGGTCACCTGTGTGACGGTGAGAGAGGAGCCAGGGTTTGAACTTTTGTGTCAGTAGCTCTTTTTCATTCATCACATGACTATTTCTGTCGCTTTTTAAGCGAACAGCTGAGTTCAACACTATGAATGACTTCCAGGAGCCTAAACACCGTGTGCTGTCATCTCTGTACTTAAACGATGTCAGGTCACTCCTCTGTAACATGGTAAGCTTTTTACTTCAACCCCTTTTGTCGAAAAAGTTGGGACGCTGTGCAAAATGTGAATAAAAACAAAATGCAATGATTTACAAATCCTGTAAACCCATATTTAATTGCAAATACACAAAAGTCAACACATGAAATGTTGAAACTGATACATTTTATTGTTTTATGAAAAATGTATGCTCATTTTGAATTTGATGCCAGCAACACGTCTCAACAATGTTGGGACACGGGCATGTTTAATACTGTGTTGCATCACTTCTTTTTACAGCACTCTGTACATGTTTGGGAACTGAGGAGACCATTTAATGGAGTTTTGGAAGTGAACTGTTGTCCCATTCTTGCCTGATATAGGATTTTACATGCTCAACAGTTTGGGCTTTCCTTTGTCGTATTTTTCATCTCATGATGCACCAATTTTTTTTAAATGTGTGACAGGTCTGGACTGCAGGTGGCCAGTTTAGCACCTGGACTCTTCTACAAGAGAGCCATGCTGTTGTAATACTTGCAGAATGTGGGTTGGCATTATTTTTGCTGAAATAATCAAGGCCTTCCCTGAAAGAGACGTTGTCTGGATGGCAGCATATGTTGCTCCAAAACATGAAATGTCCTTTTTATACTCAATAATTTGTATTGATCTGTTGCCAATTAACCTAATTGGTTGTGAGATGTTCCACTAGGTGATATTTTTAGCTTTACACAACTTTTACAGTCTTTTGTTGCCCCTGTCCCAACTTTTTTGAGACGTATTGCTGCCATCAAATTCTAAATGTCTCTATTCCAACGTTTGATATGTTGTCTTCGGTCTAATTTCAATTAAATATAGGTTTACATGATTTGTAAATCATTGCATTCTGTTTTTATTTACATTTTGCACAGCGTCTCAACTTTTCTGGAAACGGCTTTGTCCTTAGCCTCAGTGTGGCTGTTTGAAACGCCTACAAACACTTTTTATTTCTGATGTGGTCAACCTCTGAGATAACGAAGATAAATCAATCTTTTATGGTAGGAAAGAAAAACCTCCTGTCCCACTATTCCTGACTACACAGACAAATCACAGTGTGGGAGTTTCTGAACATCACATATATTGGTTGCCTTACATCGTAAACATGAGTAGTAGGGAGGGGAACCATTTAAGCTGAGTTGGAAACAAAATGACTTACCTGATGAACAACTATGAAAGTACATAGTAGCCATCATGTCACAAAATTAATGTCACACTGCTGTCACTGACCCTAACAGTCAAAGTTAAAAATAGTTGTTTGTGTCGGCTCTTCTGCTTTATCAACAAAGAAAATAATTGCATGCATGAATGTTCCCAGTTCATAATAACAGCAGGCATTCCCACTGCATAAATCATCGGTGGGCTCAGATTGGGAAATACAAAGGGGACCTGATACCTTCAATTATGCCCCCCAACCTATCCCAGCCAAGAACAATGATGCATGTTTGGTAAAAAGGTTACATGCCCAATTAAGATCAATATTTTAGAAGCAACATCTGTTAAAAGGATTTCTGTTTTCAGCTCTCTTAACAATTGTCATTTTAAAAACATGCTTAACCCTAGAGGTAGAGGTTTAAGTTCGACGAATTGCTATGCTAATGACAACCTGTCTTTGCCTCTGTTATCTGCTTTTGCAGCTTTGGATTCAGCCCTTGAATGAAGAACCCTCTGTAAATGCATTTGCATTGTCTTCAGTTGTCTGCCTTTTCTTGGCATTCTATAATCAGTCTGATCTCAGTCTCTATGAGTGCAAGTTAATGCAAGATAAATGACTTTGAGGAAAAAAAATAGTACTACCACTGATTATCTTAGTAATTTTCACTATATCACCAGGTTTATTTACCATTTTGATCAAATATTTACTATCTAGCCAGCTACTATCCATTTAGCATTCTGCTTAGCATGTTATTGAACTTTCAACAGGCTTTCATATCAAACCAATGAAGAAAATACAGCTGAAACACATTAGTAAAGCATTCTTAATGGTATAATTTAATAAATGATCCATACACCTGTTTGAATTGCAAATAAAGCTTTACTTGAACAAATGTTGAATCTACACTGACCAAACAACCACAGAATGCTTTTAAGAGTGATTATTTTCCTCATAGTCAGTCCAAATAAAAGATACATTGATTTCTACCATAATGACCAGTTAACTCCATCATAGGAGCATCTTATAGGGCACAGTATCTCATGTTCTTTACTGGAAGGACTCTTCACTGTGTGTTTTGTACAGAGAGGGTGCTCATAATGGCATCATGTTTTCTCAAATGTGGAGGCACTAAAATCCCAGTAACACTGCTGGGTGGTGTGACAATTCGGGGCCAGTGGCCAACCTGCATTAACCGAACTAACCCATTCATCACAAGATGCACACTGGCCCTAAAAGTATTTTTCCCCACATCCAACCCTTTAAAAAGGAGTGGCTGTAAAACTTCAACTTTGTTTTTGTGTTACCAACCAACAGAATGACTATTCTTCAATATAATTTGATCTCATTGGTCCAATGAAATTCAGAAAGTCTGGAAGAGCTCTATGATTATTATATTTTGGCCCGTTCATATTTGTGGGGAGCTAACGGGGTTCACTCGGCTCAGGTTGAAGGAATCTGGGGCACATCATGGAGGAAGCTTGGAAAAACATTCTTACATATACACCACAGAGCAACTTTTATGTGAATGAATGTGCACTGTCTTCTCAGCCAGTATCTCCATAATACATCCATGGGGGGCACCCTAGAGGGCAATAATCCTGTTGTTGTTGTTTTTTTTCTTTTTCCTATTGAAAAGTCATCAAATTCTGTACTTCAAGTATGTTTGACTTGAGTACACCCTAAATTGCATGTTTCTTCACTTGTGGGGGTCATACTAACTTCCAATGAAAGGGCACCTATGAGGGCACTTCACTCCAGGCTGTCGCATATAATGGTGCTCTATAGGGCACTTCATCCTAATTTACCGAGAACAAAGACAGCCATACAAAACTTTGGCATGTTTCGTCTTTGTGTGGGCACCTTGGAGAGTGTTTCCAAACCCCCCTGCCAGCCTGCTACTGGCATGAAAGGACATTATGTTTGAGGAATTCGTCCTGAATCAGCAGCAGCTCCAAGAGCAGCTTTTTGCAGTTTACCTTGACACCACCTCACGCTGAAGCACACATGCAGAAACTGAACTTCCTTCATAGGGATCAATAAAGTGTCACTGAACTTTTGTTGCATGCCACAAATCCCCATATGATGGTAGCCAAACAATCCAACTCATCCTCACCTCTGAGGGTCCTCTGACGCCTCCTGTCAATTCTGCTGCTGTTATAACAACAGCGTGACTGATGGAAAGAATATATACTTCATCAGACGAAAGCCACTGAGGGTCTGTATATTTTCATGAAACTAAATGTCCGACTGCGATTCAGACACATGTTCGATCTGACACTGGGGCCACAACAGAGCGAGCAAAAACACTATTAAACCTGAGACCAGGGTAAAAAAAAAAAAAAGTCACAACAACAATCCTATCTGAAGGACACCTCGGTAACTCGCACTGCAGGCCTCACATTTCTCCAGTTATAAGGATGTGTCTGATACTGGCTGATATGAACACTTGTGGAAGCAACCCAGTATCATTTCAAAGCGTAAAATAGACACGCCCGGTCCACTACAGCAAAACGTGAAATACTGTAGCCACACTTTGGCGTGTCTAGGCTTGACAGTTACATGTTTTGAAAGCATGAAACGTGCACGCACGTAAATGTCACGTGACGTGGGATCAGGTGCCAAGGACATTTTTTGGCAGTGTTGGTCAATGAGACAATGAGGTTGCAATCCAGGAGGTGAGAATGTTTTTATTGAGTTGTTTTTTTGTTTCCTAACCACAACTACATGTTTTAGTTATAAATTTCATTTTCCTGTAAATCATATGGCTCCACGCAGGCAATATGTTACATTTGCATCCACCACAGGAAAACGTGTAACTGTCACGCCCCGAGAGGCCAACGCGTGGCTATTTCAAGTTTTGCTGAAGTGGATCAGCGTGTCTATTTCACAGTTTGCCGTGATACTGGGTTGGTGAAAGAAAGAGGGGTTGTCAACTTACGTGGGTCGCAAAGTCACTTTGAATGTGTCACACATTCGTAAGAAAACAAAAGTCAAAAGTTTAAAATCTAAATTTTTGAAGGACACGTCTTTCCCATGACATAGTGTGTGTTCAATGGCCGTCTGCTGCTAACGTGTCGCCATATCAGCTCTCATTTAAACATCTGTAAAAATGGCGCATCGCTAAAACGACACAGAATACATGAAATATGGATTTTCTTACACTGAGGGCAAAAGAGAGGGATCAGGACCTCAGTGTGTTGTGTGCAGCAAAATGCTGGCGGCAAGAGGCATGCAGCAAAAAATTGAATGCCATTTAGAAACAAAACACTCCACTTACAAAGACAAACCCGTCGAGTACTTTCAAAGACAACTCCAGGAGCTGCTGTGTAAAATAAATTTGAGAGGCGACAAAAATGTCAAAATTTGGGTCGTGAAAAAGGAAACATAAGAGTCCTGAGGCGAGACCAGATCAAAACCACTGCGATAGAGGATCAGAAAAAAGGGAAAAAGGGACTCCTCTTTCCTGTTACTTTTATGCTTTTGTTACCGAGAGATTGTTCAAGTCATCCTCAGCAGATTCAAAGAACATCTCTTGTTTGATTAATCTATTCCGCTTCCATCTTTAAAACCACACTTTATTAGAAGTAAATAATTTTCTAGGCACAGTTTGATATCTTTCAAGGTATCATGAAAATGAACGTGATTTACAATCCAATAAACTGTATGACAGCAAGCAGCAGGGATTGAAGAAAGTGCTGCATACAGAGCTGGATTCTCCCAGAAAGCTATATGCAGTTTATAGACACCAGCAGCACACACGCTAACGCAGTATTTCCTTCAGTCTTACACTGCAAAGCAGCGATGAGACAAACGGGCGAGTGTGGAGGTCTCCTCTTGTGCCTGCAGAGGGAAGTGTGGCACAGCAGAGCGCTCCCATCAGCCTTTTTAAGGTGAGCCAGCTCCAGTAATAAGAGTCGATTAAGCATGCAAGTCGGCCAGGAGGAGGGAGAGCACTGATAGACAGCGAGACCCCTGAAGAAGTGTCTGGGAGATTTAAGGCGTTTTCACACCTTGTTCGCTCGGAGAAGTTACTTGGAACTCTGAAGTACTCTCTCCCACATAGTTTGCTTTTTTTGGACGAATGTGAGCGCAGCAATCAGAGCAAGGCCTTCGATGAGGGAGAAGTCTCTCACTACGTCCCCAAACCAAATTGACACCTCCTCTGGACTCTGAACGTGATCTGACTGTGATCGAAGTACACCAAGCTCTGTCTTTTCATGTCACTACACGGGATTTAGATCAGGACTTCTCAACCGTCTATGACTGCAACTGAAATTTTTAGCTCCAGCAATTACATAATTCATGTTTTTCTTTTCTTTTCTGTAAGTGTGAATTACAAGAGCTAATATTGCCAATATGTTTTGTGTGTTGTGATTTACATTGCAGTGTGATGAGATGAATTAAACATTTATAGAAGTCAGTAATGTGACAGTCTGACCATCAGATTTTTGTTTTTGTCTTCAGTCAGTATGATAGTTATTTCAAACAAACAATTGTGTGTTTGCAGGTAATAACTCGTATTACTTCTCTTTGCAGCCAAATAATAGTTACTATTACTTAATTACAACTGATTACCGAATCCCAATACTGCAAAAACCTTCTCAGTGTGATTGTAATTAAGCAGTATTACACAAGAGGGCTGCTTTAACATCGTTATTGGCACGACAGTGATACGGTCCGTAAACATCATTATATACTCTCCAGGGTAACATTGTGATTGAACAACAAGTTATCAACTAAATCAAATATGTGATCTAAATGTATTGATATTGTGGGGCAATTCGCTCTCAAAATATGAAACTTTTTGTAAGTGCAATTACTGTTTCCATGGCAACACATGGGGTGTGACTAAGAATTGGAAACGAATCAGTCGCGTCAGTAGACTCTTACGTAACTTATGCAATGGTTACTACTCCAGGAAGTAGGCCGACCCTTAGCAACGACATAGTAACAGAGAGCATTTCTCAGTCCGTTTTATTGCTTTCTACAGATGGTTTCTCAAACGGAATAAATACGGCACATAGAAACTCTAAACTGCTTCTAGCTCAGTCTGGTAGTAACTAAGATATCTGATGAAAAAAAAGTATCGACTCATGTATCTTTAAAATTTTCGCACCGCATCGTGTTAAAACCAAACGGTCCAGCTAGCCGCCACTAGGGTTTTAAGTGCCCGACTATCCGTGGTGTCACGGTACGGGTGCTCGGAGAGACAAAAAAGGACCAAAAGAGACCTGATTTCACCAAATGGGTCACATTTAATACAACAAGTAAAAACAACGTCATATTGCATATTATATGAATTATATATATTGCCCTCGAGGAGGCGGAGTGATATCTCTAGTGATGAGCAGGGTGTGATGTCACAATGATTTGAGTGCGTTCCAAATGTCCAGTTGACCAATCAGATCTATGGGTCGGAACTACTTGTTGTATAATATCTTCTTACCACCATAATAAATTCTTATTACCGAGTTGGGATGTAAAGTGCTACCATGACATCGTTTCTGCTCCACACTGCTGTGGTGAAACAGATTATTGGAGCAGAAGTGTTTTATGTCACGCTTGCACCGTCCAAACAAATGACACCAGTGGTGAGTGTGTGGTTCCTTTTTTGGAGGGTGAGTTGCTGTGTATCAGGTGTACTCTGGTTTCGGGAGCACATCAACGGACTCCGTCATGTCAATTGTAATTTGGCAGCATTTGGTGATGTATCCACTCTCTACAGGCACATTAGTCACCGTACACTGTCAGCGCTTGTCATTTCAAGTTCTCTCTGTTCCTGCTGCATACTGGCAAATTCATAGCCCGCAAGGGAGGAAACAATTTTCTTTACTATGTGCCGTGCAGCTCAGTGCGACGCTGCGCTAACAATCAACCCTGAATATAGATCAGTCTGCAGCCTCACATGAACTCACGCTGAACAAAGCCACGTTTTACATGTAAAATTCCAGACATCTTTTCAGCTGAAATCACAGGGAGACAGCAACAGAAGAGCGTTCCAACAAAACGAAATGAGATGCTGTAAATGAATGTGAATGTGCAACACTTGTATTCATATGGTTACTGAGGAGAAATCCTCCCAACACGGGGAGGTGATGAGTTAAAACAAAAAGCTTGTTCTCCTAAACAACAGCTAACGAGTGCTTCGCGCTGGGAGAGATGGACCTCTTCATTGCTTCCACCCCCATCACATATGGAGCAGCCATGTGGGCCCGGGAGGTGCCCAGTTTCATGATGCTTCTTATTTCTTGGGTTTCCATGCTCTCTGTGTTATGAAACCTCTCCAGTGTGTTAAATAAAGAATAATAAAAAAAAATATGTGTGGTGTTTCTATGCTTCAGAGAGTTAGCTTTTCTATTTAATTGAAAATGGAACATTAAACTATCACTTGACTAAACTTTTCACGTTAAAATGAAAGTACGCAAACGCAATTGAAAATCAATTAACCTGCTTTGTTCAGTAATGTTCTGAGCAAATTTTCATGTTACAAATGTTGTCTTCTCTGAGTGAGTTTGAACTCCGTGACTCTGTTAAGCGCTCCTTTGGAACTGCATAATACCACAAACGCACCGACCATAAAATGTGTGTGTGTGTGTGTGTGTGTGTGTGTGTGTGTGTGTGTGTGTGTGTGTGTGTGTGTGTGTGTGTGTGTGTAGGCCATCCAATCAGGTGCCGTAAAGGGTCACACTAACTTGTTAATGCCAATAACTCACTGTAATCATGGGCGGATGATAACAAAAACAAAGTTGTGTAAAGATGATAAAAACTGGCCCAGACAAAGGACAAATACGTTTATCTGCTTTCCTCTGTGATGCTCAGTCATCCCTCCTCCCAGCGCCCCACCCTGCTCCTCGTTTTTGATAAGTGTGCTTAATGCTGATATGAAATTCTGCCCACATCTCCCACCCGAGCCCAAAGGCATCGGGCAACAGGACACGGTGTCACTGCAGCAGCAGAAAAACCGTTAAGCAGATTTACTCGCACGCTTGCTGGTGAGAAAAGGGGGAAGGAGAGAGAAAAAAATATAAAAAAAAATAAAACGATGACATTTTTCCAACACCGACTGTATGAGAGACATCTCTTTTTTTGCCCTTACTGAATAAATGGTTTATAAATGTAAAATCATGTTTCCTCTCCGGCGGTAGCTCGAGGACCAAACATCCCTGTATAATGTGATGCCAGCAGGTCAGCGAGGAGACCGAGCTGCAAATATCAAAGACAGGGGTGACAATCTGCTGAGCCTCCTCTTCTGTGATTTCCAAACTACAAGAAGGGAGGCGACACACGACATTCGCTCCTGTTACTGTTGGTGAACAGCTTTTGCACTTTTGCTCTTTGCTATGATAGTCGAGAGTCTGCAAGTCTGTCCAACAGCTCACTAACATTTTGGCCCAGACTAACATACTGTATCATAGCAGTTGGTCACATTTCCGTGGTAACTGTTGGCATGTGTTGTCCCCAGAGGATGATTTGTTGTAACTGAAGCCAAAATTCATGTTGACTTAACAATGAATTGTTACAATTTTGCCGATCACTTTTCCCACCGGCGGCATCATCAGGTATGAATTTGTCCAATTGTATTATGACCTCAACTACTTACATTCCCAGCAGGTGCAACGATGCTTCGTGTTTCGTGCCAAGTTGCAAATGTTGCATTCAAATATGCAAAACTAAGATGTCGAACACGGCAAATGTTAAAGTTGTTATCTTAATGTTATCTCATGCGAACATCTGCAGATTATTCACTTAGTCACTTTGGCACAACAGCTCTAAATTAGCTGTGAGTCGCACACAGTTAAAGGAGGTGTGTATTAGCAAGGTTTCCATTCCAATGCAGCACAAAATCTGGTTAAAATTCCAGAAAATCCACGAAAGAAATGTGAAGTAATGTCAATTTCCATCTACTACTGTCCTGTGGATATTATGAATTGGTTTGTTGAGATACAGTAATAGATACAGTTTTCTATCATGTATTGAGACGTCCTCCAACCAAACTATCCAACCTTGCAGTACAGTATCCGCTTGTGGTAACTACAGCATAGGTCATCATTTGTATGGTTATGTTTAAGTACTTCATCACTGTTAGAGAAAGATGGAGGTCTGCTTTAATACAAAAAAGTGACTTGAAACAAAATATACATTTAATCAAAACCTGCATCTTTTCCTGAACTTAACATGACTGCTTTTGTCTCCTAAACCACCATCTGTTGTCTGATGTGAGCCGAGGTCTCTGTCGGCTGGCGTCCTCCCCAACTACCTCCAACGCGGTTCATCTAGTCAGTCATTCATGAACATTGCCTCTGAATGCGATTACAGAAGACCTCGAACAAAATTTGGAAAACTATTTCAGAATTTCTGGAAGACTCAGCAGAAGCACAATTTTGAAATGTGCATAAAACACACCTTACGAGTCAGTCTAAAATGTGTACTCTCTCTTTAAGCATTAAACTCTGCAGTTGTGGTGAAAAAAGAAAAATAGAAAAGATGTTTTCATTATTGACTTATTTTCTCACTAAATTACTGTTAAAATTTTGCTCAAAATCAATTTCAGTCCTCATGCAAAATAAAGACAATAATGTTTGAAATAAAAACTGTAGGTATGAGTTATGTTTTATTTGAACTTCTTTGGTTTTCAATGAAATTCAGCAGTCACAACTTGTTTGTGTAATATTTTAACTGTTTTACTGTTTACATGAATGCACCTTTCGCTGTGTATTAGAAATGCATTCATTAACTTTGATTTGGCAGTAATAACAAAGAGTATGACAAAATGTACAATGTGCACTGTGTCGTTTATAAATACAAACTTAAATCCTGAATTAGTAGATAATCAAGTCTAAGTGGAATTTCAGCATTTGGATTTCACAGAAGACTTACTGTACATTCTCATTGTCTTGAACCAGCAGTATGTGATCTGCCATCATGCTATTAGCATAAGTGTGTACAGAGTGTCAAATCAATACACTTGGGATTGCCAGGGTTAATAGCACATGTTTTTGCTAATAAAGCTTCTTCTTTATGATCTTTTCTATTTCTATTGTCTCCTGGAATGATTTATCTGGTGGTGTTTCTTCACTCAAGGATAAACAGAGTGGATAGATTGTCCTGATGATGCATCAGTAGGACACACCTGCTTTATTGTGGCCATTTATTCCTCACTTTCAACTAAGCTAGGTGTGGAAGTCAGATTGCCCTTGAAAGCTGTCCTCGGTTATGCTCTGAGCCTTTTTTTTTTTTTTTTTTTTTAATGTATTCATGTTTGATGAAATGATCTCCTGTGCCAAAGCATATGAAGTCCAGCTGGGAGGTGACAGTCTGAGAAGACAGATTTAAATGGGCAGAAAATGCTGTAGAGGCTGGATACTAATATTCTAACTCTTATCAGAACTTGTGGAATCATATGGACACTCAAGGACAATATGTCCAGAAAATTGAATTTATCAGTCCCAGACCGAGCTCAAAGTTGTTCAGTGCCGTGTCTTTGAACATTATTTAACTAACATAAGCTAGTAGGAGGTTAGCCACATAAAATGATGTTGTTAATTGAGAGCATTTTGATAAAAAGACTGATTTAAGGATAATGGATGAATTTACCCCGGATAACACTGGACACATTTTAAAATTATGGTTAAGACAGAAGTAACAAATCACAGTGCTGGTCATATGAATGTACATATGGCTGGCTGGTATTGTTATTACTGCTGCAATGAAAACCATGTATCTCCAGATTAAGGGACTTTTTTTTTTTATAACAGGATGGAGGATTCGGCATCCTTTTGCCGTCTTAGAAGATGTTCATACCTTCTAGGCTAAATAATCTACAAACCCATCCGAATATGAGGGAACATTTCACAATGTCCAAAGTTGATCTGTCATAATAGTAGATCAGTCCTGCTTAAATAATTAAAAAAAAAAAATTAGTATATTATTTTTCATAATAATGTTGAATGATAAAAAGTTTTTGTGTTTGTTATGAAACAACCTTGTTTAATTATTGGTGTTTAGGTTGGAGCCACAGTAATGTTTGTCATAATGGACACTGGACACCCCTCCTTTATTTTTATCATGTATTATTTTATTCTATTTTTATTGTGTTGGATTATTATTTTGTCTGTTCACACCCTGATGTATGTTCACTTGTAATAGCAACTCATATTCTAGTAGGTGAATTAGTGGTTACAGTGAGGGAGGTTCACACAGGCACTTAGGGCAGCTTCAAGGTGCTTTTGAGCAAGTCAGGGGGGGCGTGTCCATTTAGCAGACAGACAGCCACATTGAGCTGATGTGCTTTGTGTTTCTGTATTTCCAGTAAAGGAATGTTCAAAACTTATGCATGCCTGGAAGTCCCCTTTGTGTGTCCAAGTGTGCAAAATTTAGGTGACATATCCCCCTAAAAATGTCCTGATATTGGTCTAATGTTTAGGTTTTTGCAGACTTTGGTCAACTCCACAGGTGGGTGGAGTAGCATAAATACGTATGCAAGTAGAAGTAAAGTTAGTTTGTAAAAAAAAATATGAAAACAAAATAAATAAAAAAAACACAAGCACTCAGGTCGAAGTGAAAAAACATCATCAAATGTCATCAAAACATCTTGAGTTTGTGTACAAAATGACTGTATTCAATTAACCAGTACGCCACTCTATTCCATTCATTCTCATCCCAGGACATCAAATATTGTCATTTTGCCAAAGAACACTGCGGTCACATAGATACACACAAGATGCCTTGTAGGCACTAAAATACATAGCTAGATATAGAAAAAAAAAAAAAAAAAATCATGGTTTGAGGTTAAAATAAGCACATTACTTACATAAGTAAAATTACATAAGTTAAAATATGTTATGTACCTACCTATTTATATTACAGTAAGTCCACATTGACCTTTGCTTTCTAATGGATTTCAACATTGGTCTCATGGCTGAAAGTGATATGATCCATCCATCCCTGACCTCCACCTTTGATGGACTGATGATGTCTGTAATAGTAATCTGTGACGTCAGCAGCTTTGAGACTATTGCAGTATTTTCGGAGCTGAACTTCTTTTATTTGATATGACATCGTCTCAACCACTAAGGTCCCTCTAAATATATTTACAAAACATTTATTTAGAACTTTATTTGTGTCAGTTTCTGATAAAATATCATATCATCATCTCCGGGTACATCAGGACAATATTCCCAGTCTGTGTCAATCAATTGTGATCACAAAATTCCCCCAATACATAATGTACATAGCATACTTCAGTACATAATTACAATATTTGCTTGTTACATCCTAAAATTATATTATATTATATTATATTATATTATATTATATTATATTATATTATATTATATTATATTATATTATATTATATTGTATTATATTATATTATATTATGTGTGTGTCTGTGTGTCTGTAGTAAGATTAAAGACGTGCCCACATGTGTCTCTGATATTGGGGATATATTTGTTAAAACATCTCTCAACACAATAACAATGTGACTGTGACATTTTAAAAGAACATGTTTAATATTAAATGAGTCAGCTCTGCCAATTAAGACTTCATGAAGTGATGTTTGATCATTTACATTAACAGAACCGTCAGGAGTCGAGACCTTATCACCCATTTCCACGTTGAATAGAAGCAGTGCATATTTTTCCGGCTGTTTCCTTTTCTGTCTCTTCTTCAGGCTATGTAAATGATGATAGCTATCAAGTTGCAAAAAGACCCATTATGTGTTTTTATTGTTACAGAAGGTAGGTATTAGTAGTTTTAAAGAATGACATACCATAGTGTTAAGCTTATTAAGAGTAACACAACAGACACACTTGTTCTGAGGTTAGTTGACACTGAACTGACAAACTGCAACAACAGCCAGAGTAGTAGTTTGCTAATATTAGCTGCTAACACGGTTTGAAAGTGAAATTAAATACGGAGTCTCTGAAATCTGCAGACCAGAGGCCTCATTAATAAACAATGCGTAGAATACATATTCAAAGTCTCTGTGTGCACAAAAGCTGTAAATGGCATACAGCAAAAACTTGTCTGATTAAAAAAAAACGTGAACTCACAGACACTCAATGTTCCCTTTGTAAAGTACAGTTCACGTGGAAAAGTTATCTCGTAGCTGAACCTCATATGGTGCTTTCTATACGGCCAATTCAACCATATTTGGTCATTGCAATGCACCATATGCAGGCTATTGTGTATAAATGATCAGTCTGGCCTTGTGGTGAATTGTGGCAACGATGGAGACAAAGACCAGGAAAAGGATTGTTTTTCTGAAACAGAAATCAAAGTGCTTGTGGGTGACCCGGAGGATAGAAAGCACATATTTTTTTTGGAGGCCACCGCATTGGAGTCACAAACCCCCCCCCCCCCCCCCCCCCCCAAAAAAAAATGCAGTGAGTTGCAACATGTTGCGGCCGCAGTGATTTCATTGAACGGGACAGTACACCAAAAAAAGTGGTCAGATTCAAAGGTCGATGCAAAAACAAGACTTGCATTCCACCGTCAGAGCGTGTCTGTTACTGGTGGGGGCACCAGGCGGGCTTTCACTGCTGGAAACCCCAGTGACCTCTATAGACAGGGAAACAGGTGTGTGTGGCAGCCAACGGGGTGTCTGCAGTGCACCACAGCACAGTCATGTTGCACCTCATACAAAAACTGTGTGAAAACTCATACTGGGTGATGTATGCACAACCAGTGATGATAATCTCATCGGTTAGCCTCGTTAACGTGGCTGAGTAAAAAAAAGGGACTCGGTACATTCAGTCCTAATATTTTGGAAAGGCAAACCAGATTATCCTGAATCCTGCCACCTGCCACATCCCAACATCAACCTGCATTTCAACAGCTGCAGCTCGCTCCATGATTGACCATGAAAGTCAGTCCAGCTCTCTGCACTGTGCTCTGGGGATGGGGAACGTGATGAGGAGACGGTGTTGATGAAATATTGAGCAGAATCTGACTTCAGAATTTTGTTGGCTTTTATCGGAAGGTGTTTATGGAATAGTTATGGCTCACGAGCACAAATAACACTCCTGGTTTGGATGTTTACAACAAAGTGGCTTTTTATAACATCATCTGAAGTGAAATTAAATGTTTGAGAGGCCCTATGTATAAAAATATAATAACTGTTACGTTTAAGTCCCACAATCTGATTTCAAATCACCATTTGCGTCGCCACTTTCCCATCTCCAACATGTTCCTACGCCTGAGTCCGATTTGATAGATCCTGACTTTTGAGTGGGGAGAGGCACCTGCCTTATATATGTTATAAATGAGGCCACAGGCCCATAACATAATGTAAATGAGCACAAAACAATTACTCAAGAGAGACTAAAAACTATGCTAAAATAAAACTATTCCATCAAGTAGAATTGAATTCACTTGTGCACAAATTATGAGGTAATTGTGACTTGCTACTACACATCTGTAGGGCCCTCGTTCACTTCAATAACAAGCATGAAACTTGATCTATATATGTGATTGGTGCTGACAGAACTTTATGTGTCCTTATTCTGCGAAAACCCAAATGTAGGATTTAGTTCTGACAGGAAGTTAGAACTCTGTGAAGTCATGTTAACTTCATCAAATATAAAAGTCCTCTGAATGTGATGACTTAGCATGTTTCTGCACATGTGGGTTTAACAGGGTCAGAAAACCAAAACAGTGAAGTCTGTGGGATCCCAAATTATTTAAATTAAACACAAGAGGGACGGTGCAGCATTTAGCTGTGGCCACCTTTTTGGTAGTTTGGAGAAAACACAAGTGCATCTGTGGGACACGATGGCACAGTGTTAAAGTAGGAGGAATATTCATGGTCAATCCACTCAGCTCCTCTCATTCCTCTTAAAACCACCGTGGTGCAGCTTATTGCAAGTTTTGTAATGGCTGAAGAAGGAGCAGGCCAGCACCGTCATCCAAACTTTATGCAGGAGGAAACTGGCATACGAGGTTCTGGCTCGTAATCACAAAATTGTCGGCCTCCACGGGCCAATGATTGTAAATCGGCTCGGGAACAGGTAACTAATATTATAAATGCCTCTTACCCTGGAATTATGAAACAGCACAGTATAGGAAGCTGTTCGATGATATAAGAAAAAGGGTCAAACAAAAACTCGCATCTTATAGATGTCAAACACGGGCAATGATTTAATGTCAAAGTGAACAAAGAAGACTCATCCAATAAAGTGAAATAAGGTAGAACCATGATGAGCAGATTTAAATTTCACACACTTAAAGCTCCCAGTGCAATTCATTTATCAACAACACTGATAAAGAGCCATGTGCTCCAAACGCCACTGATGTTGTGACGTTAATAAATGAACTGCATCGGGAACTTTGAGTGTAAATGATTTATTTTCCAATCATGATATAAATGGCCGGCGCTGCCATGCGTAAACTGCTTTCACTTTTTGTGTGTAAATGATGCAGTATCACATGGCTGGGTGCCTGAATGAATACTAGCTCACAGTGTATATTCTGTTCACCTTTAAAACTTGTGGTTATCTCTAAGATTAAATATGCCCTTTTTATAGGTTTGAACTTCAGCATTTGTTGCTCTGACATCAGTTCTAGGTCCAGCTTTGCCATCTATTTAAAAAAAAAAAAAAAGAAGGTGCCAAGACTAGTCTTGAGACACTTGTGAGGGTGGAAAGGTTAACTTAGCAGTCGGTAAGTTTAAGCAGAGCTCACACATTCATCCAGTCTCTGAGGAAGGCAAAATTAACCTGAGAACCAAATCAAACCTTTCCAGAAAGAGAGGGGCTGATAACGATGACAAACGCCGGGCTCCTCTGGTCCCCTGGGAGGAGAGCAGTGGAGAAAAATGTGGCATGTTGGGATTCACAGCTAACACTGATGATTTAGTGGGATTAAAGGATGTGAGGGGAGCCTGTTTGGATGGAGAGAACAGAGGCGAGGAGGGTGGTATGGAGGGGAAAAAGCACATTGTCAGATACTATCACTCCCCAAAGGAACAACGTCAAGCCTCTCAGCACCTGCCTGAGCGCCGGCGATGACATTTATCCGTGCTGCTATGACTAAAGCACAGGCCAGACGACCCTGTCTGAACACCAATCATCTGCCTGGCCCATCTCCGCTGCAGTGCTGAAATGAAGCTGTCATTTGTGCTGCGGCTCTTTCACTGCATGTCACTCTCAGGAGAAAGATTGATGCGCTTCCTTTTTTCAGTTGTATTCAGAACTCAGCCCTTGCAGTGGGATTAGCTGATTTGAAACGTTGATGAAGTTCAGACAGCTCCAACTGAGCACGGCGATACATCTTCATTATGCTGCAAAGTGCTTCTAAAACATCCTTTTTCTACAAACTGCTGGACTGCAAGCTGTGGTCCGATGCTGGACTGCCACCAAAAGGCTTGTCATTTTGAAAGCAGGCTGCGTCAGGCTTCTATCTCCTTTCATTCAACCATATGCTTCTGAGACGGCTCATGAAGTTTTACAATATGTCTTCCAAAGGTTCCTCAGCAGATTTTGCACAAGCAGAGTGGCATGTTTAATAAACCTCAGACAACAGGGAGTGTTGTCGAGACAGTAAACATCAGAACTAATGCCCACAAGAAAGGGAACCGAAGGCCTCCCGAAATGTCAAAATGTTAACAATATATTATTGTGTGGCTCGATGATCAAGATAAAAGATTACTGACAGCACAACCTCAAGTCAGTTCTTTAAGCAGAAAACAGCCTCACATGACATCCAGAAAGTCACATCTTGCTACTTTATTACACCCGTGATCATCCAATAAATCAATACTTATTTCTCAAGCCTCATCTTCTCAAAATGTTGCTTCTAAATTCCTGATTTGTTTTCCCATTTAAAGTAAAATATAAGTTATGCCTGATTTGTGTTCCTTTACACATTTTTTTTCAAGTGTAGGAAGAGCAACATGGAGCACACCAGAACGAAACGCCGGCACTATTTTTCTCCAACTGAGGAAATAAAATGTTCAGTTCTCGTTATCCGGTTGAAATTAATTTCCATTTTTCAATTGGTTGAAGATCCAATCATCTTTAAAGCATATGTCAAACAAGAGAGCCAATAAAAACAAAATGTAATGGTCATAGTTGTCATATTAAAGGTATATGGATTGATTAATGATGTCAACTCAAAGCCTCATTTTGATCCACTACCATTTGCCCAGTTCTGCATTACGCCTTAACGCAACACTTCCTGTATGCATTTCAAATTAAAACCCTTCTCGCATTTCAGTAGACAGAAACCCTTCATTTCTTGACAAGGCTTTTATTCTGGGGCCTCAACAATTAGAATGTACAATCTGCAATCTACAAATCTACATAGCTGGTTGGTTGAAACAGACAAGGTTGGAGAAGCCAAGTGTTTCCAGACCCAAATTCACTGCATGATTATATGGGTCCGGCTACGCTCCATAGGGATTCATTACCAGCCGTTGCATCATAATGGGTGTACACCTCGGCTTAACTTTAAAAAAGTATTGGAGGAGTCTTTAACCAATCAGCATTGACCACCATATGTGCTGAAACTGACCAAAACTGTACCATCGCTGCACCTACACTTATACAAAACCACTTGACGATAATAATGACTTAAAAAAATGGAGGAGGCAAGCAACTCTAAGGTCAATGTCATCGTCCAGGCTAAGAAACAAAAAAACATCATAAACGTACATAGAATTATCAAATATCATATAGCTCTCCTTGGCTTTACATGGCTTTAGAGTGAGTTTCAGCTGCTGCTACAACTTTACTGATTTGGTCAGGTCTCACCGCTGACAGGAAGTATTTTTCAGCCACAGCAGACAGCTCTCAGATGCCACAACACACAACCACAAACCAGACAGACACTTTGAGAGTAGCTGGTTGACACAGTGGAGCATTTAGCAGCAAATGAGTCTGGTATTTCCCTCAGGAAATGGGGGAAACCAAAGAGAGACTAAAGGAAACTGGAAACTGTTTGCTCTTTAAATCCACCATTTTAACTTAAAAGGTGAATTTGTCATCTGACAATGTTGAGTTCACAGTTTGTTTCCACTGCCACTGAATTTCCAAAATATAGGCATTGCAAATTTAAATAATCCTATTTCAAATATCTACTACGAATATTCTCCTAAAGTGATACTATAATTAGAAGTTTACTTCCTCAGTAAAAAAGTATTTAAAATACAACTCAGTCTGGTCGATCTCATCAGAGAGGCTCCATCCATCTTAAATCTAATCTGTGTCACATCAGAGATATTTTAGAAATGATTATGCCGTGTTTAGCAAAATGATGTGTACTTTCATGATGGCTTCAAAAGTTAAGTTGAGAGAGATTATGATTCCATACACACATTACCCAGGTAAAGGAACAAACAAGTCTATAAAAGCACCTTAGTAATTGGGTAGCATTCAATATCCTGCAGGAGCATAGGGGTACTGTGACAAAATACTAATAAGCTTTTGGAGATGGGAGAAGACAGAGCCTATCTGAATTTCTAGTTACCAACTTGGCATGCATTGGCCTCCTGGGAGGCAATATTGGAAGAAAACAAATACCCAGTTTCTTTTTCTTTATATTTTTTTGTGTCGTTTTTTTTATTCTGCTCAGTTTCTATCTCAGATACCTCGTTGTCCTAAACGTAAATGGCTGTAGAAACCTTTACGTCAGAAATATGAACATGGAAATAGAAGTTCAAATCTGGCACAGGGTGAAATGACTGAGTGGCCCTGAGAGAATAACTACTTGTTATCACGAGGTTGCTGGTATGGGTTTTGTAGGCTGGATGGTAAAATATGGGTTGAGAGAGTGAACCATGAGCGGCTAGTTTTTGGCCTCTGGGACAATGTCTGGAACATGATATCTGCAGAAGGACAACAGGAGAAAATAGTGCTTTTGTTCAGGAGTATTTCCCATGATGGTGTTTATGATCATTCCAATTATTATAGTAGTTCCAACCCAGCAATCTGATTGGTCAACTGTACATTTGGAATGTGCTCAAATGGTCATAACATCAGACCCTGCTCATCACCAGAAATATCACTCAGCCTTCTCAATGGCAATATGTAATTAAAATAGAATTTCATATAATATGCAATATAATGTTGTTTTTACTTGTTATATTAAATGTAACCTATTTGGTGAAGTCGGGAATATCAAGAAATAGCAATATCCTGATCATAGTATTTTCCCCTGGTTTCAAGGAGACCACAGGGACATTAAGTCTACACTTAATTTAGTGAGGCAAATTATATGTACATTTTACAGGATATGAGCTTTGCTTTAAAAAAAAAACAAAAAAAACAAAACATGTTTCCTAAAATAGTGTATCGATGGCATGTACGTGACGGGTTAGGGTTTTTAACATGGACACCAAAAAGAAAGCCAAGATGTTCTGTGACTGCCAGTCAATGACTACCAACAGTCCAATTGGGGTTGTTCTAGTCAGTGATGGTACTGGGTGCCTGTGTAACTTCTGTGTTTCATGGACTCAGCTGATAAATTGCAATAAACATAAAGCTAAAATGCTCTGATATCCGTGTTCTTACTTCGATCTGAAGCAGGGCCTCCTCCCTCTGACGAAGCACTTCCACGTCCTCCTCACTGATCTCAGACAGGAAAGTCTGAGCTTCTCCCTCTGAGCCTGCTGCTTCTCCAAACAGTGGACCCCCCTCCATCTGCTCAGTGGACGGGGTAGTAGTACTCTGGAAGAACAGACAGACACACACACACACACACACACATATTACAAGGTGCATTCAAATAGAGACTTCCTGTTGCGCAAAAACTGCTACGTCATAAATTACGCTGTTTGTATCAGCATGTGTTTGCATTTGTGTGACCACTGGTACGTGTGCATTTATGATTTCACCATGGACCTGAAACTTGAGCGGAAAGCACACATTCAATTATGAATACAATTTTTGCCGAACAAGCGCAATATACGGGGGACCAAATCCAGAGAGCAGCACGATAGTCGCGCCCCATGAAACTTGTGCTTTGGATGTGCTGTTAACTGGTGCATTGTGATGTCGGGGAGCTCAAGTGTCATGGCGCCGCAGTTTAGATCTTTTGCGCTGACTGTTTTCCCTCTGACGCCATCACAGTAAAACTCGGTATTGACATTCTGGCCCTGAACGCTGAAGTTAAGGTGCACAACCCCGCGAACAAAACCCACCTGGTTGTGTTCCGACCCGATGCGCCTTTCTCAGTCTTGCGTCGGGACGTTGTGCCCCTCATCCCAAACGTTTAATCCATTGTTGCTACATTAACATTTTTGGTTATCTGATATTATTTGGTACTGAAGAGTTAAATAATCACAAAAATTCAGATACCAGTAACATTAGTTTCTGCACTGTTTTCCTGTGGACAGTGATGCTTTGCAGTGATTAGCATTGTCGCCTCAGAGCGGGAAAGTTCTTGGTTCTCGGTCGTGGCCTCGTTGTTTTGACGTCACATGACCTTCTGCTTGCACGGGTTTCCTCCCACAACCCAGACATTTAGCCGGTTAGGCTAACCAGCAGCTCTAAATGGCTCTCAGTTGTTAATGTGACTGTGACTGGTCATGTGTCAACAACCATCATAGCAGCTGCAATACAAATATTTGTGATACAAATATGAAAAGTAGTATTAATAGTGGCAGTAGCAATACAGTTTTAAAACCAGTTATCCATCACTTCTAGCTATCTTTTTTTACTACCTTCCTTTTAGCTAAAGCTAATGATTTCAACCATTTATTAGTTACTTTTAGGTAAATATTATTTTGATATAAATACTGCTTTCTCAATCAGCACATTTACAGCTGGCTTGATGCAGACTTTGTTAATCTAATTGTAATTTTAGTGTTTTTTTTTTCTTGTTTTTAATTTTTTGAAATTAGTTGGAGAAGTGTCTCCCCATACCCCCTGGAAACTGCAAACGTACGCCCCCGATGCATTTTGGATATCGCAGGTTTAAGATAAAGGATTTGGATATTTTTACAATCAAGAGTTGACAAATACTTTATTGTCAAAGTTAGACATAGCGGCTGATAATATGACAGAAAGAGTAAACCTTTCCCATGGTATTTCACTGCTGAGCCACTCTTTAAATCAATGATGGTCAAATGCAATAGTGTTTGTTTTGGTAATTATAGAACTGACCATTTAATGAGGAAAATGTGTCTGCTTATTGATATTTTAACAGCTTGTAGAAGCTGGCTGAGACTGACGATACAGTCTCTAAATACACACACTTTGTTACATGAGCAAACAAAAGCAGAGGAAGAGACATAGTCCGAGAGAGGCCTGGTTGATTTATATTTGCAATGCTAATGTGTTCCACCTTTGTGTGGCTGAGTGCACACCTAATTCACAGTTGAGGGGCCAGAGTGGGTCGGAGCGCAGGGACCAACCCGGGTTGAGTCACAGCGCTCTGTCTACTGAAAACCAAGTGACTCACCGCTCCTCGGCAAACTGTGCAGCAGCATGCTCACTCCTCCACACACATACCACTCTGGAATTTATTAGTACATCACAGAGATGGAAAAAGATCCTCAAGACAATCACTCCGACAGCTCATCGCATAAGTTCACGCGCTGCTATAAACACGCACAGAGTTTCAAAGTTTCCTGTTGTCGATTCCAGTCGCCCCTGATGACAGGAATTTAAAGATGTGTGTGGGAAACAGTCAATAACATTTGCCCTGGTCTGAAAAATGCTTTTCTAAATTAATATGTATGACATTCCATCCGTCAGGACACCTCTCATCATCTGCTATCATCCCTACTGGCTTCCTCTTCATCTACAGACTCTGTTCTATTGTTAGAGCTTACATAAAATGTAGTTCGACCAATTAGTTCGTCCACAATGTACCCACTGATTAGTGAACTTGCTGCTATGCCTTGAGTGTAGTCAGTTATATAACATACCATCCAGCATTCCGCCCCCAAAGCCCTTCACCTCTTACGCTTGCAGTATAAAAGACCTTGATTATATGTCTTCAGAGAGGGATAAAAGAGGAACACACATGACTGTGCCCTCTATAAAACAGATGGATTTTTAGAGGTTCTTTGTGGGAACAATGGTTTTTCACAGAACAGCTAATTCTCCTCATTCTGGTCCTTAACCAGTTCAAGCTGCAAATGATTCTCAGTTCAGTTCAACAGATAGGTGGTGTTGAAGATGATGCCCTTCAGTCACTCTGCTGAAGTACTCTTGAGTTAGACACAGAGGTGCTGTGAAAATCAGATCTCAGTGACTTTGACCATGGTGAGACTGTTGGGACCACTCAGGCTGATTTGAGTATTTCTGGTTGGAGCTGACAGACTGTCACAGCTGTTTAGTAGACGTAACAGACCTCTCCACATTAGCCAGCTGCCACTGATCCTCACATCTCCAAAAGATGCCAGCACAGATTTTGAAAATTGACATTATTTAGAGAAACAGGCCACATATTTGAAATCTAAGAGGTCATCTTCTTTTTGTGTATTTGTTTATTTGGATGTGAAGGGCATTTATCAAGAGAACACAAACAGGTCTCCTGAGGGAAGGATTTTGTTCCCTATGGACATGACATGGATATATCCATAGGGAACAAAATCAGTCTCAGCATCTGACTCTCAGCAAAATAAAGAACAAACATGTAAGTCTATCTTAACATGCAGGGGTGTTTACCAGTTGTTTTGGGACTTTGCTTGTGTTGTATCTTAGCTCCTTTTTTTTTTAATTGAATTTCTCTGTTTGTCTTTGTTCACAGTTTGCAGCATATTTCTTGAGATTAATTTACTTGCCCGTTTTTCCTTTTGCCAACTTTAACTTGCAAGTAGATTTGAGGGCGGTAAATAAGTCAAATTAACACACACTAAGTTGTTTCATATACATGAATTTCAGCAATTAGCCTATACAAATAAATGCATAATAACCATTAGATATTTATGTAAGATTATTGATGTTGTTTATATTCTCTGAAATTTATAATAACACCGCTATTCCACAATAATATTTATATTCAATGTTTGATAATAGTGAACCGACAACAGGCTGATAAACAAAACTGAAAGTAATTCCATACATGCTGTTCGTCGCCTGCACGGAGCTACAGAACATGCACCTCAATGCTGTATTTTATGACTTCTGCAATCACTTCATTTTCAAAGAATTATCAATGAGTTTCATTTTATATTATCTATTTTTTTTTCGTAATCAGGAATAAGGAATCATTTAAATTCACTCTGTTATGAGAAGTGACTTTCATTAGTTAAACATGATTACTGATCACCAGCTGCCATGTCTTAGCTCTCTCGGGGCCACGCAGGGAAAATAAACCCATGCCGGTAACCAAATTAGAATCAGATAAAATAAATTTTAGCAGGGCACAGAAATTGAATCTGATGAACGGAGTCCACTGTAATATAACAGTGTAAAAGACTAGACAGAGCTTCAAGGGAGCTCTTGTGAGGATGCCATTGAACATAGAACTGCCATCTCCTCATCCTCCTCGTTTATGAATGACAGTGAAACAAAAGGATGATTTTTACCCTGCATGTCACCTCACCTTATTTTTGTCTGTCTGTGCTGGAGGGAGCAGGGCCCTTGAGCGTTCTGCAATTTTCTGAAAGAAGAGCAAATGAAGAGGCAGGGTCAAGAAGAGTCTTTTTTTTTTTTTCTTACCATAGACATCAGATATTTTTCATTATTTTCCTGTATGTGCGACAAGGCGCACTTCAGATATGTGTGAATTTCGGTCAGTGGAGAAGTGGGGCAATAAATAGTTTATTAATTCATTGACCATAGCAGTGATTTCCTGATATCAAATGAGTATATTCAGTACCTTCTGCAGATCACCATAGCGTTGCACAGACTCGGAGAGTTCAGTCTTTAGTCTGGTGAGGCGCAGACGGTCTTGCTGTGCAACAAAACAAGATTAGCTTTAATTAGCTCAAATGTTGTTTAATCTACTGTTTATTCTTCAAAATGACAGTCAATGAGGGAGGAACGGGAGCATAAAATACCCGTGAAGAGCCACTGATTATATCAGAGAGCTGTTTGATGAGTTGGCTTGTGCCGGTGATGACTTTGTTGGTTTGTTGCTGAGTGAAGTGTCTGGGGAAAAAACAAAATTGGAGGACAGACAGAAGGAGAGAGAAAGTCATAATGAATTATGAGAAAACATCAAATGAAATGGGACTTGCCAATACTGTATGCCAATATTAGTATCTTACAAAAGCTGCCAGGGGCTAACATTTTCAAGCAGTATTTTAATTGTGTTTCATATATTATACATAAAAGTAACGTCAAGACTGACAAGTCAAGTCAGTTTTATTTATACATGTGATATCATAACGTTTCCTCAAGAGGCTTTACAGTCTGTACAGCATACGACACCCTCTGTCCACCATATGGAAGAAAATAAATTCACCCAAATCCCCCTTAAAGTTGGTGGAAAAGTAAAGATAAACATATACCTTTACAAAATGTTGCTGAAAAAAATAATTTGGCCTAAATACACGCGTCATTTAGACCTCGATGGATCCTCTGTCTGTTGGTCAATAGAGGGCAATCATGTGGCACCCCACCAGTTACAAACCTTAATTTAGATTCCTCAGGATTGATAAATTAATATTAAAAAATTAAAATGAAGAAATAAAGACGCTTTTATTGTGGGAGTTTCATATTGAAATTAAACTTTGTATTATATTAAATAAAGGGTACTATTAATGAATAATAAAAGAGGGACTTTGAGACCTTCCTGTTTATATCTAGCTGTAGTATGTCTGCCTCGTAGGAAAAACGTATTTATTATAACATTATCTGCTGCCAGTTTAACTGATTCAGTCGAGCAGACATAAAAAATGTGACAAAAAGGATCATTAAAAACAAAACAGCTGGACCCATACCTAGTGGATTTGTGTCTGTACCACCAGGTTAGTTCTGCGAAGCACGTTCAACATATCAAGGGTATAGTGTCATTTTCTGGCTTTACTCAGTCAAATACATATAATTGTGCTCAAATTGAGTTAAAATTTAAGATACTGTACGTCGCTGACTGCAAATCTTGCTTTATAGCACAGGCCACGGTCCTGTATATCTGCAGTAAATTAGTCGTGCTGAAAACAGCTATTTATGTGGCAAGTTTAGTTAGTTGTGTATATTTTCCATGCCTACTGAACACTGTGATTTTACTTTGTTATCAAATGTTATTGTAGGTATGCTGGGGAAATCAGAGACCAGTGTTAATCACTGTTGACTTCTAGAAACAATAAACAGATGAAAAAGAGAAGGCTGATACACCAGCAACATTTTTAAATAGAAAACTTGCCACATAAAAACCACATAGTTGTAAACAAGCAGATACTTCTGAGAGTATTCATATTTCTACTGTGACATTTTGAAACCACCAGGGAAGCAGGTACAGTTTTAGCATCTTATTTAAATGTTAAACTGAATTTACAGGCAGAAAGAAGGAACAGCCAGGAATCAAAAAGATAAGTGTGCGTACCGATAGACCTTTTCCACTGCAGACAGTCTGACTTGACACAGTAAGGAAACACAGGTGGAATTCATGATGGCTCAAATTCATTAGCATGCACAAAAGCAGGACCTCATCTAAGTGGAATGCAGCCGTCATTAATAATCCTGTCACTGTGCTTTCCCTACTGTGACAAGTCAGAATGTGAGCAAAAGGGGGAGCAATAAATACACTGGGGCTGATTGGGGAAGGTAGATGGCAGGTGAGGTGGGTGTGGGAGTCATTTGACTGCTGAGGTGTAACCAGAGGCAGAGGTGAAAAACAAAACAGGACATGGTTCGGGTTAGAAAAAAGAACATGGTTGGGGTTAGGGAACAGAACAGGACATGGTTGGGATTAGGGAACAGAACAGGGTTGGGGTTAGGGAACAGGACACGGTTGGGGTTAGGGAAGAGGACGTGGTTGGGGTTAGGGAAGAGGACGTGGTTGGGGTTAGGGAATAGAACATGGTTGGGATTAGGGAACAGAACATGGTTGGGATTAGAACCAAAGTTCACCTTTGATCTATGTTGGTTGATTTTTTTTTTTTTTTTTTGGTTGAGTTGAGCAAAGTTTTGGTGAGTTCAAACCGTTATTTCAGTTATTAGCAGTGATTTATTTGTTATTTCAGCTAAATGTGCAGCCAAATTCACCAGCAACAAAACTACGACAGGTCAAATGAGCTATGTATTGTATATTTTGCAGGTTTCTTTGTGTAAGGCGAATTGATAACCTTCAGCCATCAACAAGTTAACTACAGTAGATGCTCCTTCTACCAACTTGAACTAAAAGTAGTGAGTTTACAAGCCGAGCAGGTTTTGACAGCAGGTCTTCTGGGAATATTAGGAAATCACGAACTGAAGCAATTGAAGCAAGTTGACGAAAAGCTGTTTTCCCAAAAAGGCTAATTACAAACCTAACAAAAAAGAAAAGTGAACCCCTACAACTAACCTCCTGGGTCCAAGCCGGTCTTCTCTCTGTTATGTATGGTTGAGATTACTTTGACCAGCAGAGTGACTGAGTATTAACAGCAGTCTGATAGAGGTGAACAGTGTAACAGCCAAATCCTCTCCGTTATTTCACGATTTTCCTGGCGAGCCCCATCTGGGTGAAAGGTTGAAGGTGCAGCTATATTCATAACTCTGCAGCACATCCGCTGGAAAGCCGGGTTAAGACAGTTATTAAATATCTATGCTGTAAGGTCATCCCGGCCTTACACCCCCCAACTCCCATCTTCCAGACTTGACAGTATAACGGGCTGCCCCACAGAGATAGGCAGCTACACAAACACACCCCTGCTGCCGCTACTCAAATATTGATCTACATGAAGCTGGTGGCAGAGGGGAGGGCGGACGGGCCGCAGTGGATTGGGCCTTGAAGGACCATGTCACTATGATTCTGTGTCTGTTGTGAGAGAAAAGCCAAAGTGTCATGGTGTAAAATGAAAAAAAAAAAAAAAAAAAAAAAAACCTGAAAAGCATCTACCATCATAAGTGTGCACAGCAGGGTTATAGTGACTTGATGAGTCAGGGAAGTGCAGAGGGTAGATGTTAAGTTTGTGGCGAGAAATAAAAGTTTTACTGTTAGGAAATAATTAAATTGGACTGCGGCCAATGTCTTCCCCTGACCAAAGTCATAACAGAAATAGTGTCTTCTATATGAAGAAGTTTTACACTTATGTAATCAGGATTTAAGGCTTTAAGTAGCCAGAATGCTGTCTTATACCGATGCAATTAGGACGTAGTAAATCTGTATATGCTCAGATAGTATGATAATATAAATTGATTATTAAATATGCAAAACCTAGTGCGTTGTGTAGCAGTATAATATAAAATTAATAAAAGTGCAAATTGTCTTGCATGGCTCACTCGGGGTTCGAACTATACATGCTGTAGTGTTGATTTACCCATATGATCAGCCATATGCTTTATGATCAATAATGCATTCTGCTCATACGCACAGCAGTCTCAGTCAGAATATGAGCACACAGACACAAACACACACTGACGCAAACACACACAACAGAAAGATTAACAAGTGCTAAACCTTAGCCTGATGTGTCATCATTTAGCTGTAAAGCAGCAACAGACATGTGAAGGATTATTTTGATATCACAACCAGCGAATGCCCCATCATGTTACCCACCAAAATGACACAGCAGAGTACAAAGTGTTTGGCTGGCACTTTGCATTCGGGATCTGGAACAATGACAAATAAATTCAGTCTGAATGTAGAATGGAGATGCCAGCGTAAAGCATATGCAGAGTTTGGTTTTTGAAACGCCTTTAATGCAACAAACAATCAACAAGTTGATATTCAAGTGGCTTGATGCAGCACTTTCATAAATTGCAACACATGTAAAAGAGAGGCAGAGATACCATAATCTTTGGATCAGGATATCTACATTTCCCAAAATGCAACTAGCATTTATTGCAGCATTTCTTATTATCACCTCGCTGCCAGCTAAATGTCCTACATCTTCATTCTTTCCCAAATCGTGTGATGTCCAAACTCCCAGTCTGAAATGTGGCCTTTAACAGAGGACATTACACAACTGTTTTTAAACTAAGTAATAATTTTCTTGTAATTTGACTATAGCGTGTAAAATTGGTAACTTTAACTCTTTTATTCATGCTACCTGTAAGGGTCATGGGACGGCAAACTTCCGCTGAGCGTGTTTAATGCTAATTTGTTAATGTTATAATGTTAATATGCTAAAATAATATAGTTAAACTAGTTAAACATTAAACCGATAACGATCAGCCTATTCTTGTAACTGTGAGCATGTTAGTATGTGGATGTTAAAAAATGGAGGCCAATCTGGGAAGATGCTCCATTTTAAAGCTACCGAAAGAGTCTCATTAGCCCTCGTACTTGGATCAACTATTTGTTTATATTAAGTGTCTCTGATCAAATTGAAAATGTGTATTTAAGGCCTAATATGCATGTATATTAAGGGCTGCTATGAGCTCGCTCCATAAATCCGCTCGCTCCAATCGACTCCTGTTGAAAAAGCATCAACTTCTCTCATTAAATAATTGTTTTTTTGTCATTATGGTATGATTAGCTGATTGACACACGTGGGATGCACTCATGTTTCTAGTCCAGGTAGGTCGGCACCGTGTCCATAGGTTCTCGGTCAGGTCTAGACAGATCCACCCCTCATCCAAAAATCACTTCATGGCTCCAAAAAGCAAAAATGGTGATGCGCCGAATGTCGAAGCTTTAGAACGACTGTTCACAAACCAATGTGTGATGTCACCGAGCGGCACCCAGCAGTGAGTTCACCCGTTAGTCTGTGAACAGCCGTTATGAAGCCACCAGTTCGGAGCGGTTTGGAGCAGGAAGTGACCATATTTGGACGAGCTGGGGAGGAGCGAGCAGTGGATCTCACTGTAAGCCCTGAAAGGGCTGTCAATCAAACAGACATGCCCCGAAGAACTGGTCTTATTTTTTAATTAATGACGGATTGTTTTCAGATGGAGCACCAGAAAACTGGCAGAAGGAGTGACTTTAACTATCAACACGGAAATAACTGTTGGAGTCATTTTACTGACTGAGAATTTGATAAGATGAGCTTAATGGGAGTCTATGGAGCCAGAGGCTTTTTGGAGTCAACCTCTAGTGGCACCTGGTGGTATTGCAGCTTAAGGCACTTCTGACATGGCCTCATTTTTCAGACCCGGAAGCTACGAACACTTTTATGCACAGGTCATGGATGTCATGGAGGGTTTCCACTTAGTGGCAGCTCTGCATTACTGCAATGACGAGATCCTCTGCGGCCCAAAAAGCATTTTCCCTCTTGACATTATGATAGACACGAAGCCTTCAACTACAAACAAAGTCAGGTTTTACTCTTCCTGTTACAAACTTTAAATCAATGCAGGTTTCATATTAGTAAAACCTCCCCAAAAAAATAGAAAAATATATTTTATTTCCATGTCATCACTGGGACAACGGAGGAAATATTATTGTAGGCTGCACAATGTGGTCGCAAAATGGTGAGCAGTTTATATTCAAGTGAGCAGGTGACATCATTGAGTCCAGTATCTAGTTCTCCTTAATGCATAGTCTCTATCTGTGTTGTTTCTTGGCACACCAACACCACCAAGTGTTGAACAGTCAAATGGTGACTCACCATTGTGCTCATGCATGTGCTTCTTTGTGGGCATGCACGATTCAAACAAAACTGGACATGCCGGGCCTTTATCAAGAAATCTGGACACTGTGTTCCAAGATGCACATTAGATCAAGATCAACATGAATTCAAGTTGCTCACTGGGCGAACACGCAAAAACATATTTCAGGCTCGATCAGGCGTCTGTGTTTTTGGGCCCATGGACCATGAACATTAGTCATTTTCTGACTGAGCTTACTTCCTGCCCACATACTGTATATCAATGGCACAAAAATAGTGACTGATACTGCTCTTCAACATTTTGTTAATTTCTATTCTGGTAATATAGTCATGGTTTTATTGCCCAAATATGTTCATATTTTACAGCTATCTCTGTTATCATAAATGTGTATTATCATTGCTTTACCGTCAAGTTGGAAAATTCTTAGTGTCAAAAGGTAAATATCTCTTTACTGATCAGCTCTTTAGCGTGTGACTCAATCTACAGCTGCACATTAATTCTTGCGACAGGTAGCAGCAGAAGTAAGCACATGGGATCCCTTTAAACTTGCACCCATCAGCTAAAAATACTGTCTGAGCTGTGCTCCGGTGCTGATGATCTGTGATGATAACCCATGAGTCAGTGGAAGCCCCGCCCACCACTGACACGCTGTTACTAAACAATCAGAGCTCGCCCACTTCTGAGGACCCCGCGGAGAACCTCTGCTGTATCGCTGCACAGTGATACATCTGCTAGTCACCATCTACCCCCACAACAAGCTCGAGAGCCAGGTAGCCAGAAACAGCATGCAAAAGATTGGAAGTGCACACACTGTGAATTTCCGTCGGTCACCTCTGCCGTGTGTTTCGGTGTTTGGTATTCCTATGAGGTGGTGAAGGAGAAGTGAGGAGTCTGGGAGCAGCTGGTTGCAGGGGGAGGTGTGAGAGATGGAAGAGGCGGGGAGTGGGGGAGACATGGTGGAGGAGGTGCGGGATGCTGTTCTCTGACTGCAGTCATAGTTTAAGGGCTTTACAGGACAGAGCGACCCATGCACAGGCTTCTGATGAGGATTAAACCCACTGGAGTTGCTGACCTCTCACTGGCTCAGATGACAACATAAAACATTTTCAAAACTCAGCTCCGACCAAAGTCAAAAATATCCACACGCACACTGTATGACATCACATTGCCTACAATGACTTGTGGTGAAAGCATCACATCAGCACACTCAGCATCAAAGTGCACACTTAGTTATGCTAAGTACAAAAGATTGGAGTTTGATGCAGTATTGATATTTTATCTCTCTGCCTTCACTGCGTAGACTGTTCTTAACTTCTTCGATATTTGGAAGGGTTAAATATGCTTTAAATGTTTTGCTGCTTTCGCACGGTTCTGTCTCTTTTATGAGTGTAATGCATTATATATATAACACTTAGAATTGTCCACATGCAATGTAAACATACAAATAAAACTGGCATGGAATGGGTTAGCTTGTCTGTAGGCTGAAGGAGGGAGTTAGCACTAAGTTAAACTAGAGAAGAACTGGTTTGTATGTGGCACTGTCTGACCTTGTCACAAGACAAACGTGCTTTCCAAAGACAGTTAGGGCCAACAAAGTTATGTACAACATAATGTCTAATCATGTTGGAAATTAAACGTTTTAAAGTCATTCCAAGAAGGTTGGATTGTACACATGAAAATGCCATAAATAGTTGAGTAAAAAATAAAATCCAGGGAAGTTTTTTCTGCACTTCCATTGGGCAGGTAAACTGGAACCTTTATTTTCCTTCCCACGAAATCAAGAACATAATTCAAAATTATTCAGCTAACTTCCAAAGCTCTTTTAAGAGCCAAGCTCCATCTTTTTTCAAAGATTTTGAGGTGGAGGCAGATGGCCGCCCACTTCTGAGCCCGGTTCTGTTGGCGGCTTTTCTCCCTGTAAAAAAGAATTGTTGTTTTTTCATTCCAGCTGTCTGTGGGAATGGTTGAATTGTTGGGTTCTTACAATGCCACAATTCCACGTGTGTGTGTGTATTTATTCATTGATAGTATTTTTTTCTAAAATAATTATTTTTATCTATCTTATTTTATGTATACGTATTTGTAATTTTTGTTCATATTATGTGGACCTTTTTTGTATTTCTATGCTGCTGTGATGACTAAATTTCCCCACAGTGGGATTAATAAAGTCTAAGTCTAGTCAAGTCTATATAATGTTCCAAGGTTCTTTAGTGAGGGCGTTGCTGTGTAAAGTGTCTTGAGATAACTTCTGTTGCGATAAATACAATTTAAATGAACTGAATTAAAAAAAAAAAAAAAATGCATTTGGGGAATTAGGGGATAGTATTCTGATAATGCTAAAAATATGATTTTTTTTATTTTTTTTTTGGGAGCAACAACAACAAAATTCCTGCTAAAAACATGACTAGTACCTTGCATACATTTTTCATATCGTTTTTAACTTCGATGGGAACACTGCTAATGCGTTTTTCGCTTTGGACATGTGGACTGGCAAACTACATCACATAACAATAGAACAGTATAACACTAGCAGGTTCTCGGTACCTGCCACTGTGGCCCCTTGGCCCTTGACAACAGGGTGAAGCACTGGATAGAGAAAGGATCCGTGGCAAATAGAGCACTCTCTGACATAATGCTGAATGCACGCTGGCTAGGTGAAGTTCAGAATTATTGGGGTATATTACTGCAGTAAGTCAAAAGCATGCTCTTTTAATTTGAATGCATGATTTCTTGTTTTCACAATCAAATATTGTACTATTCTCTCTCAGGAGTCTCACCTCTGACTCAAACAGTCCCTGCTCCCTCGAGGATTTGCTCAGCTATCTTTCAAAACGGTTCATCTGCACTCAGATGCACTGTTGCAAGCACAGATTTCCTGTTCCAGTTTAACCCCTCCTTACACTCCGACTGCCTCCGTGTGCTGGCAAAATTTCCGCTTTTGGATCTCACCTCAAGCTCTCTGATTTTTCTGTGTACCAGGCCAAGCCGTGTATTTCCGTCCATCTAAGTGTCAGAATGACGCCCTCGGCTTAAACATCAGAGAGGGCAAGAAAAACAACTCCCCGCAAACTAGTACAGGAAAGAAAAAAGTGAGTAAATCTTGACAAGTCTCTAAGGCTCAATTCCATTCCACGCCTTCCATCCTCTCACTGCACACTCTATCACACCGTTTGCCGGTGCATATGGTGAGTCCACCACATTGAACACCATTCCAAACCATTCTGCAAAATGAAGCAGAAAGTAGATTTTTGACAACATATGTAGACGACAATAACATTCAGTCATTTTTGTTGCTGAGTTTTATACCCCCCTCAAAAACACAACTTGGTTGTGATGTCACAGGGGAGAGCACCCAAGCTTG
Organism: Embiotoca jacksoni; assembly: GCF_022577435.1. NCBI lineage: Eukaryota > Metazoa > Chordata > Actinopteri > Embiotocidae > Embiotoca > Embiotoca jacksoni. The sequence continues at coordinate 19,087,545 of NW_027185241.1, forward strand.
GTTCAGGTTGACGTAAGAAATATGGATCCCTGCAGTTGTTTTAACGCTGAAGAGGTTGAAAATACATGTTAAAATATATATATAACTATGAGCCAGTTAGGTGACAAAGGAACCAGAAACAGACAAGGAATAGGAGAAACAATGGCTATCAGCAAGAAATGAATTAGTGGTGTGTCAGTCATATGCTCATTGTACTTTTTACAGTACACACAGGGGTGACAGAGATGGTAGTTGGAAGTTAGCAAACATTAGAAAAGATGACCATGTACTGTTTGTATGTATATTGAGCTCAGTATCTAACATAACTAAACATGTTCCGACATAACTCCGGGTCCAGGAGGATGGATGGCCTTAGTAGGTCAATAAATAGAATCAAATGGCTTTCATGAAAATGTTTTAAGACAGAGTCTACAGAGTAATCTTTTTTATTTGCAGTTATTTGCAATCAGTGCAAATAACTATAAACACATATGTTTTGCCAGAGTCCGACCATGAAGGTGTCACTTTGCTGTAACCACAGTACCGAGATCAGGCCTAGTCAGCAAGCGGCCCACAAGCTGAATACAGACCTTTTGAATATTTCTATGTCCCACAAGAGGCTACCTGCAAGTCAGGCTGGCTCTCCACTTTCAAACATTACCCACTAGGCATTACGCGTCCTCATCAAGACGAGCCCCATGGCTAAAATTGAAGTGCGTTTACTGCAAGTGAACATCAAGGGTCTGACATCAGGCGAACATACTGCTGCCACAAGAGACCCACTTAGCTACTTATTGATGGATTCGACTTCAACAGCTTCATAGGTCACAACAAACATGGCAACGCTTGCTATACCAAACAGAATAAATGCAGGAGCCCTCCAGCAATATCCTGCCAACTCCGCCATTGAATGGTGCACCATAGAAGATCTGCAACATCTACAAACCATCACCTGTCGAGTTGGATGTATCCTCCCTCCATCCCCACCATCCCTTGAACTCCTTTGTTTGTGTGATTTTAATGACAGAAACACCAACACTGACAGAAATAGCTCCATGGCCAGCAACTGGGCTGAAAGTAAAAACCTTCCTCTGCTTGTCGATCCCAGAATTTTATACTCTGGAAAACATGGCACTTGGTCATGCCCACACCTGTCCTTCATTTCAGACAACATCAGCAGACGCTGCAACATAATGCTACAACATTAATTCCCTAGAAAGACTGTGAAAACTGTATAATGACTACATGAGTGCCACTGAAATCGACCAACAGAATGTTGTGGCGACAAAGTGCTGGACCTTCTTGGCCAGAAGAGAATAGATAGATTTGACGAAGTCAATAACATCAACTTCACACATTCCAGTAGCAACACCTGGAATACGACCATCCAGCTGACAGGGCGAAGTTCCGCAGCTAAACTATGCGCCAAAGCAATCGCCTAAGCACTAGCCAATAATGGCAGATGGAAAGGCCGCTCACCTGAAGCAAAAGCCTTCACCAGAGAAGTCACTGCAGAAATCAGGGAACTTGAAGATTTGCCCTGAGGTGAAGCTCGTAAAATGTATCATGCTGCTTATACAGGATTGTACTTTTGTACTGTAGATCTCTAATGCAGTAAGAAAGAGAAGACTAAAGAACGGGATCCGCCAAGGCTCTGTTCTTGCCCCAATGCTTTTCAACATCTTCACCACCGATATACCTGCTGGGGAGTGTTCACAATACACCTATGCTATCGACTCAGCTATTGAATTTGCTGATCTTTCAACGTGATGGATGGAGAACGCCCTTGAGAAGGACCTCTCATTGCTGAGCCAGTACTTCCACAAATGACACCTAAAGCTGAGCCTGCCCAAGACAGTATGCTTTGTATTCCATATTGCAAACCGATTAGCCGACACCACGCTGAACATCAAACTCTATGGCACCAACCTCAGACATGACCCCAATCCCAAGTACCTTGATGTCATACTTGACCAAAACCTCACTTTTAATTCAAAATTCAAATCACCACATGGAGTCAGCGGTCTTATTGAATTGGATGACGGTACCACATCCTAATGCCATGAAATTTAGGCCTAAATCAGCTTGCCTTGACAAAACTCCTGCTCAACCGCTTGCTCCTCTGACAGTGTTTCACCTCCAGACCCATGCACGCGCAGGTCACGGTGGTATAGCCGTAAGCTATTGCCCAGGCAACTCCCAGACCTTTTATACATGTCAGACATCCTCATCATGAACAACTGAGTGTGTTTAAGTCCACAAAAACATGAAAGGGGCACCAAGTCTGATACCAAGGACGAGTTTGCATGCAACTCCGGACATGACATCTAGATAAGGCCTGTTTGTTCACACGGCAGCAGCTTACAGCCATACCAACCTGAACACGCCAGATCCCGGAAGCCAAACACGCTCGGGCCTGCTTAGTACTTGGACGGGAGACCGCCTGGGAATACCAGGCACTGTAAGCTTTTAACCTCCCTCTCTTTAAAAACAGCAGATGGCGGAGCTGCGTCTGTTTATGTGGGGAGACCTATATGGGATTGGGTCTTTCTATGTACGTTACGTCTCTGATCCTTCCTGTGAGACAGCGCGTGCAGATTTTCAATCCATATTTTGCATGTAAGTCAATTAATTGTTAATATTTAATTACAGGGTGATTGTAAGTGGTAAAATACAGCGTGAGACCAACACAAGTAGAAAGTAGTCGAGAAACTCGTGAAACGATTTTGTGAGTGCATTTTGGTCATCCACAAGCTTTCAGACAGACCGAGTCCTCCTAACCTTAGACTCTGCAGTAAAATACAATCATAAACGAAAAGGGCCTTAATGACACCCGAGTGTTCAATTAGAACCACTGCCTCTTCATGTTAATACACGTAATATTTACATCACAGTAATGGGTGGAAACCTTAATTCAGGTCATGTTTTTAAATTTTTATGAAAATGTATTTGAACTCTTAATCAAAATTGGAATGGGACCTTCTGAAATACACTTCATGATCAAGACACAAAAACATGCGCCCAGAAAGTATTGCGTCTATGCATCTGCGCTCAAAAGGCCACTACCTAGGGATTTGGAAGTCATTTTAAATGACGTTGTTCCAAGGTTTCCTGAATGAACCCTGAACAAAAGCCTGATTCAATTCCATCTTCATCAACTGACTGTGAATACAAACTTTCAAAGATTCAGTGCTCATCCTCAAAGAGTGAGTGGCTGGCTTGAGAAAGGGCATTCACATCTGACACCAGAGAACACACGGTTGGAAATTGACGCTCTGTACTTTACTGGGACTAAGATTTAGCTGAGCTCTGAAACATGGATAAACAGGCTTTTAAGGCTCACTTCATCCAACCGTATTGTTACCACAAAATGAACTGCTCTTGTTACCACTGCTTTCCAAATCTTCCTCAGGCTCTGAGAATACACTGTCCTTTCTGCTGAAAAACACTGTGAACATAACTGTGTTTGTTTACAAGAAAACTCCACTGGGTGTCTTTCACAGCATTCCATCTTCATGAAATGTTCCAACGTGCCTGACATGCTGACATGCTGACAACATGAGCCTACAGTGACAGTTCACAAACACACTTGACATTTTATATTTACATTTACAGGTGTTTTTCAGGTGCTTATGGAAAGAGATTTCCAGTGAGCACAACAGGAAAGTACGGTTGGAGACGACAAACTACACTCGTATGAATGCAAACACAGAGCTGCAGCTCTGAAATCCATTTGACATTTAAATATGCATCTCAAACAGAGCGCACACCTACTGTTCCGCATGTTCAGTTTGAGAGTTGAGCATTAACGTGGGTTTGAGAGGTAGAGTGATGCCTGCTTGTTGTGTAAGAGTGGAGGAGGGTGAGGTGGAGAGGTGCATCCACAGTCTGAGTCTGAAAAGATGGTGTGGCATTTCTACCTGTTTCCTGCAAATTATGTAATGAATGTTTATTTTAGTGATTGCCTCTACAGCTGTGGTGATTTCACAGTACAGTAATTACTAGCTGTATGACTCTGACGCCTCTAGTGCCATAGTGGAAGAATGTTATAAACGGCCAATAATGTTGCTCTGTTTCTGGACTTAATGAAGTCTCCAGTTTCAGCTCGTCCAAATCAGTTCACAAGGTGTGTGGATGTTGATGTGGGAGTGTCAGCAGGACAACATGACTCGGGACTACCTTTTTGACACATCGCCTTCTGTCACAGACAATGTAACAGCTCATTGATCGAGGTTTGGTAAGATTTAGGCACAAAAATTACTCCAGCTAGGAAAGGATCCTGGTTTTGATTTAACATTTAAAATCCTGGTGGATACAGCCTGTTTTTGGTACCAAGAAAAAAAAGTGTCAATTAGACCAGTTAAATCGATAATAAATGAAAAATAACATTAAAAAACAGTAAGACAGATGTGTTTGCAATGTGTGCAGAATGTAAAATGTTAATCTAAAGAGTAACCAAACATGGCCCTGTGTCCTCTGGTGTGTTACAGGCAGAACACCCGTTAATGCCTAATGTGCTAACAAAGACAATGACACTCAGAGGGTGCCGGCTATTAATCCACTTAGACTTTTTGCCGTGTGCATTTCCACGATTACGGGGCGGGTCAAATTCTATTAACCGTGAGGTTTGAGTCTCTTTGCCCAAAGACAGACATGCAGATGGCCGGTTACCATTCCAACCACGCACACAAATGAGACTTGCTTTTATTTCACAAAAGAAGTGTTGCTTCTTGCACAGAAACGCGTGTGTGACTGTCGGCTGTGTGTGACACTAGTGCAGCATATGCATGTCTTCTTCAGGGTAAATAGCTGGAGCTGTGTTCTTCCACTTGCTACTGCAGTCCATGAGGAAGGCGCAGAGGATATAGTCACACTAATGCAGAGGTTCACCAACTTTTCAGACCACGTATCACTAAGATCCACTTCCCACTGCAGATTGATTAAACTATGCAACAATGGTGTTTTAAAGTCAAGGAATACATTTAAGTCCAGCATTCGCTACAATCACTTAAATTAAGCAGTGGGAGGTGCAAGGAGAGCTTATTTAGACGTCCAGCTAACTGTAGCATTATGCTGTATTGGATGTGTCGTGACATCACCCTACATGGCTAAGCACAGAAACATTTAAATGATGATCATGATCATTTTTACATCATCCCAATGTGATATGATGATGAATGTCCTAACTGTTTTCTGTAATGAAATAAAGTCAACAATAATGTTTTGAGCTTGTGCAAGTTGAAGTGCAATTGGTAGGCCTTTCAGCAGCGCTGCTGTATACCACCAGGTGGAGCCACCAGGGGTTCATGTAACAGAGTTTTGGAGTCACTGCCCTAATGCATTTGTCAAAATGTCTGTTCCAGTTGGCTAATTTCTGTGTCTGGAAAGAAAACAGTTCAAATGATTGACGTAAAAGTCATGTTCTTTGGAAAGCTTCGAGGGTCTTGTGCTTTTTGCCCTGATATAAGCTGTTTTGTGTGACTCCTCACTTCAACAAATCTTTACAAGGTGGAAAGTGCAAAGATAGCATGACATTGTATCACCGAGGGAAATACACCAAGTTGAACTAAACTAGTCAGGCACTACTCCTTCAAGTATGAGTATCAAGTAACAGTACAGATCTGTCGTTAACAAAACGCTCTAAAGCCTGCAGAAAAAAGGTTGTGAATGCCGATGACTTAAATTATTTAACAAGATCTCCAAATTATTGGAAGTAAACAATTTACAGAACTATGGTCGTGACAGGTTATTTTGAAATACAATGAAGGCAGGCAAGGTGATAATATATTCATGTAAATCAGAGTTTAATCCGCTGAATCTGAGTACAGTACAATTTATAAAGACAACACAGGTCTATTTAAGTGTTAACCAAAGGGAACTGTTTTGTTTTTTTAAGTTTCTTCAATATGTTTCAAGAAATATCCTGGGAACTAAAGAGGCCTCTCAGACAAAATGTTTTCAAGAAACTCAAAAAGTCCAGTAGCCTTTGAATAACACTGACATTGATCATGACCTGACAGATCTACAGCCATTTCAAAGTGACCAATCAAAGGGGCAGAGACATCAGACATCTATTGCTACGCCTCCAAAGTTACCTTGGAGTGTGCGGTTAGTTCACTGTCAGTCAAACAGTCTTTATCCCTATCCCTAACCCCAATTTTAACTGTCCCACCTCACTGAACTCGAGGACTGGAGGTATCGAGTAGGGGTCAATCTCTGGACCTGGACATTTTAGCTCTTCAGTGAACAGTAACTGTAAAAACGTTGTCACAGAAGCACAGGGCTGTGGTGACTGTGAGTTTGACCCTTTCTATGCACTTACAACTGCTCAACACTGCATCGGAGCTAGATGAGGTCCGGCTCCATCCATTGGCTCTACAGAAAGCAGCCTCTCCCTTTGGATGTATAGCAAAGACCAGGCCTTTTGGAATAATGTGCTCTGGGGAGAAACATCAATGATAGTTGTCGGCCACAGAAACAGTAAACGTATTGGGAGAAGACAAAAGACAGCTGTTCAGGCAAAGAACTTTTTTACCAACTGTAAAGTCTGGTGGTGGAAATAGGCTGGAGGTTTTGTCCCTGCCTCAGAGATCTGGCAGCTTGCACTCATTGATTCAACGATGAACTGTGCATCATATCAAACAGTGCTTAAAGATAATGTTTTCAAAAATGTGGATTTTTTTTTTTTTTTAGCAGGGGAAAAATCGGAAGCACACGATCAAGAAATGTCAGGTTGTGAAATAGCATTTGTTTAATTATTTGTTTGTGAAGTTGTTTAAATGTCCCATATTCTTCTGAATCCAAACAGAATCCATGACCTTGGTGAAAGTTAGCAGATTTATAAATCAGTAATCCATTTAATAGGATTGTTTTTGTCTTTGTTTTTTTAATGCCTGTACGAAAACAATTCTCGTGTACTTATTCCTCCTCTCCATATTGGCCATTATGATAATTATTTATGTCTGTTTAATATCTCAGAGTTGAGCCATTTTTTTCTGTTCTTGTCCTCCAGATTACATTGATTTAATCCTTCCTCATCTGCACTTTATAAAACATATAATACATGTTGTGTCTGTGTGTATCAAGGGTATTCTTATGAAAACAAGCAATGGACAAAAACATTTTCCCCAGTGATTATTTCCAGAGAGATCCTGAAATAACCCAGCTGTGGTGAAAATGTGCATAAAGACATACTTCACAAAGCTGCGAGAGCCACATGTATATGTGAAGCCCATTTCTCAGAGGACTATTATCACAGCAAGAGAGCTGTGGTTAGCAAAAAACATATGTGGAGCACTTTGCGGTAACAACAGGTCATGAATGGGTAATGGCAAATAAATAGTGTGAATTTTGTTATACACTATATAACAAATCCCAATCAACATAGCTCTTGGTTTACTGTTTTTAACATGAGTAATGCTATGGTTCTTGCAACAAAACAAAACTACTTGCTGGTAACTCTGTGCCACAGTTTGGTGAGCAATTAAAAGAAGGAAATCTAACTGACAAATACAGACTCAGTTTAGCTGATGTTGGACTGCTTCTTTTACAAAGAACGAGGGCTTTGTATTTTGTCCCCCTTTTTTTACAAAGTAGTTACAAAGCTTCAGAGCCAGTACGGAGAGTATCAACACCTATTCTCATCCACATTGGTACATCAGTATTGTTATAACCCTTTCCACGATGGACGTTACTGTACTAGTAATATGCGGTGAACTTTTTGTCTGAGTAGGCAGTGACCTATCAGTGTGACATAAATCTACATTCAATTAACCCAGCAGCCCATTATGCATCGATAAATAAAACACATCTACCTTTATCTATCTCTACACATATCAGTTTGGCTATAAATCAACAAAAACGCTGAGGGCCTTTTGCAAACTCAGCCAAATGTTGAGCCAATGCGAATTAAAGCTAATCAATGGACACATCGCACTTACAATGTGTTCGCACATTGAAGACTTACACAACGCAATAAATGCCTTTGTGCCAGAACATGGTGAGAGAGAGAGAGAGAGAGAGAGAGAGAGAGAGAGAGAGAGAGAGAGAGAGATAGTTTGGTCTCAGCACATATAATAAAGGTATGGAGACGGTGCACTCGGATCAAGGAAAAAGGGACAACGTTTTTTGGTTTTAGATATTCTGTCAATCTTGAACTGGAACCCCATGTTGTATGTCCTTTTCAGAGACACTATTCGTCTTCACAGCCAGGTAGACATCGCTACATGTAACAAGTCAACCGGTTAGCTTGCTGATCTTCATGATGCGGCAGGTGGTTGGAAACACACATACGGTGCGGTCGGTAGCAGGAGGGAGGGGACGTCACATGGCATGAAAAAGCCTGTAAAAGGCTGCAGTGCTGAGGCAAGGTCGGTCTGCGCCTCATCTCTGATCATGAACACTATGACAACCAGCTATCCATGAACACGTCCATAAATATGTTGGCTTTGGCAGAAAACTTGCAGCAAGAGTCACAGAAAGCTGCCTCAGCATTCAGGAACTGTAGTTATTCGGAGCAAGCTGTGGCAAAAGCTTTTGAAACAACTTCTCTGACAAGCTTAACTGGATCCTGTGTTATTCTGAGACAAATTATGAACGATAAGAATGTAAAAACAAGACATAAATAAAATGTGGTAGAGTTGCAGATGAAAGGTTCAATTTAATCAGTATCACTAACTGATTGTTATAAGGCTTCTTGCAGTGGAATTACTACACTTATTTATTATTATTTTTTGTGCATGTTAACATTTTTGGATACTATTCTTTATTAAGTGGAAAAAATTATTGCATTAGATGACATAATATCAGAAGCTGAAACTTCTTGAGTAAATTAATCTCTGTCTCCACTTCCAAACAATAAATAGGAAAGCATTTTTTTTTCTAATTGAGACTGCCTATCAAGCTGTAATCTAACAGAGGGTAAATACTATGATTGCTTGATTCAGTTTCAGTTTTCTTACAGCATTAACTTGGCTGACGAAAGAGAATTTGGGCATCTATTTTAAAACAGTCTCAGACCGAAGGGTTTAAGACACATTTAACTCAAACCCATCCTTCAGTGGGTTTAACTTTCACAATTTCATTGGATTTAATTTTTCTTTTATAGCACGATATCACAATACAAGTTATCTCAAGGCACTTGACATAGCAAAGTTTACAACAGAGCCTTACAACATTGTAGAGAAGATCCCCACAATTAAACACACTTTAGGCTTGAATATGAATGACACTCTCTTGATTTAACCATCAGTACAAAAGGTGAGCAGTAATTGCTTCAAGTTGAGGGTCAAAGTTCACTCTTTACTTTGGACATATTTGGTCTTCACATGATGTCGTTTCAGCCCTTAAAATATTTGAATAAAACTCCAACCACAACTGGGTAAACTCAATCTGCAGATGAGGATCATGGGATAACATGAACGGCTCCAGAAACATATTCACTTCTTTAGAATTGTGGGGAACTGTAAAAAAAAACCACCCAATATTTGTGTACCAGTTTTCTGTAAAACTGACCACTTTCATGCTAACCTTTATACAGATTTGATCAAAGTGCATTTCAGTCAATATATGTTCAAGAGGAAAAAAACAGCTCAATAGGCATTCACAAAGAAAATGACAGTCCGGTCAATAGACCTTCATCAAGACAGCTCGAGGTTGGCTCTTTCAATCTGCATGGTGCTTTCTTTTTGTCACTGTCTTTTTGGTCAAGAGACCTGAAATATAAAATGAACGCCTTTGTATTGCTAAAATAAGTTTCCTTTAAGTGTTTGTCTTTTGTTGGTTTAGTAGAATATAAAAATGGCTAAATAAATACATAGAATAAAGTACTAAAACAAATCACGTCAGTGCAGGATCATTCCGGATATTTATGCTTATGTTTTTAGAGTTCTTAAGAAAAATGCTAAAATGAGGCTTCGCATGGATTTGTCCCTTGGATTTTACTCTTGTCAGGGCATAAAACTCCTGGAATCAGCATGCACCATGTAAGAAAAATGAAACTGTTAACCTAAACCCTGGATAATGTTATTAATGATGTAATTTTGAATGTGCTCAAAGTGTGCCATACGAATCAGTATATATTTAAGTTTATCACAGGCGACAAGAAAGAACTGTTGGAACCACAAAATCTACTGATCAAAACAAAAAAAAAATCTCTGGTTTAATGAGCTCTAAAAGTCACCATTAAATTCTTGACAAACCAGGAAGCCCACTGAATAGTCTTTCAAAACACTGAGAGCTGCTGAATAACACAAAGCATCATATTGGATGTAATCTGCCTCAGTTGGAGGCACTGGATGTTTTGTTTGAAACCAGCATCAATATTGCAGACGGAAAATGTGAAGTTAAAAATAAAAGCAGCCAAGCATTCTCAGTAAGTTTCCAAGGCAATCATAAAAAATGTTCGATAGAATTGATGACATGCCAGCAAACACAGTGGGATGTAATGCATTTTAAACAGATGCAATCATCTTAGATTGGACACTTTGTCATCTATGTTGAATCTGGTAATTGCTGGCAGCTCAACTAAAAAAGAACAATCAATATGTAAGAGGGTGATGAAACAAAGAGAAAATAAGCACCTTTCTCGAAAGCAGAGATGAATGTAAGCCTTCCAGAGCTGACAAGGGAAGAGGTTTGGTCTCAACATTGGGACACAGAAACATATACCTGCCTCACCTGAAGCCCTGGAGGTCCAGCTGTTTACCGGCCCTACAGCATCTTTACCTGATCTCTGAGTTTACCGTGTTAATAGAATGAGGCACTGATGAATAACATACATAAAAACATATGGTTAAACTCATCCCCTCATGTTTTAGGGCGATGTAAAATATTTACTGAATAGCATCTTATAAACCCAACTTGTATTTTTTTTTTTTTTTTAATGAACCAAATATATTGATTCTCAAAGGTTATATTTGCTAAACATCACTTTACTTTAATGCGGACGTCTCCCGATAATGCCAAACTATAATTAATAATTAGGACCTCACCTAAAATGGTGTTTGTGTGTGTGCTGATGTTTGTGTGTGCATGTGTGTGTGTGTGTGTGTGTGTGTGTGTGAGTGTGTGTGTGTGTGTGTGTGTGAGTGCGTGTGAGTGTGTGTGTGTGTGTGTGTGTGTGCTACTCACAGACTCTGCCGTAGCTCTGCTGAATCTCTAGATGTTCCCAGTGACTGAAGATTCTTCTCTAATGTGACAACTGGAAGGATTAAAAACATGCTATGTGACCCAAAAAGAGTCGATTCTGGACTCACAAACACCATCATGCTCTTGAGTCCTAAAGATAACTTTTGATGGGTTGTGTAACCCTATAATTAAAGTCTTAATTAGGAGTTAAATCTTTATTCAAAATGACCCACAAAATCAAATGTCAGTTTGAGCTACCCTTATTCCACTTTCACATCTCATAACATTGATTTCAATCCAAAACTCGAGCACTAATCCTAAATTAATTGAATAATAATTTAAAATCAAGTACATTTTTTGAATTTAGATTAGCACTATGAACCAACTTTATTCCTGATATTAATTTTATACTAACACTAATCTGCAAACTAAAAGGAAGCTTTAATCCTAATATTGCTTTAAAATCACGGGCACCTAACCTGTTCCTCTGAAATAGTTCTGTAGCTCAAATAGCTCACCAACCAGGTTAATCCCACCTGTTACTGCCCTGTTCAATTGCCACCGGCTGTCAGGAAGGACTGAAATTGAAGCCCAATTTAACCATAAACCCAAACCCTAACCCAATAAATCAAAACCTCTTCTGATATCAGATTTAATCTCAACCAGAGTCTCCATCCTAAAGTAATCCAGATCTTAATTTGATCAACGTCATACTTCACATTTTATATGGAAATCCAAACCCTAACTTCAAAACTGTTTTGCCCTATGCATGCCCACATCCTGATCTTTGAAGTCATTAGAAGAGATACAGAAGCACACACACGCGCACACACATGCGCACACGCATGCGCACACACACACACACACACACACACACACACACACACACACACACACACACACACACACGTGCACGCACACCTAGTTTTGATAATGAATGGTCCTTTTACCGTTGGCGTTGATCTGGAAGATGTTGGAGGAGGTCTCCTGAAAAACATCGTGCAGTTCTGACGGGCTGACCTGCGTGGCTTTAGAAAAAAAACATGATATGAGTAAACACTTCTCAGCCCAGTGGAGCGTTACTCTGTGGCATAAGGAGAGCTGACCACACACCAGCAGCATGTTGGGATGACAGTGATAAAACAAAAATCACAACAATATCCAGGTTTGGACATTTCCATAAGTGTCCATCTGCCCAGTTTGTTGTGTTTTTCCCTCCCTTGTCTCACTGCCAGTCAACTGAAAGCAAACACATTCAGACTGTGGTTGCATGATTTTTGTTCTGTCTTTTTCACAGCAGATTTACACCATTTTAACCTGCTATAGCTACACTTTGTCTAATATATAATATTATCAAATATCTAATAATTATCAAAACATTGACAATGTATCAAAACATATATTTATTCTATAAAATTAGATTAGATAATTAGATTTGACTTTATTAATCCCACAGTGGGCAAATTTGATCGTCACGGCAGCAAAGAAAAGCAAAAAGTGCACACCATATGAAAAAAAAAAATTCAAATACGTATAAGATATAAGAAATAAAATAGGTAAAAATATATATTATTTTAGAATAAATGCACACACAGACTATATACACAAAAAAATAAAAATAAGATAAATACAGTTTGGGATGAATGGAAAAAAAATGTCTGGTGCTATGAAATGAAATGAGATGAACAGTGTAACGGTGTTACAGGGTGGTGATGAACAGTCTGACAGCCGTCGGAAGAAACGACCTCGGGTAGCGCTCTTTCCTACACTGAGGGGTGCAGCAGTCTGCCACTGAAGGAGCTACTTAAAGCTCCTATTGGATAGATAAAATAGATTAAATATCATAGTGTGATGTGAGATGGGTCATTCCCAGTTATAAACCAACAGAGAATTCTCACCCACACTTCCCCTCAGCCAAATGGAGTCTAAAGTCTTATCTACTTCCTTGTTTTAGTTTTCTGGCCCAATGGCAGAAACCCAAAGCTGATTGTACTGTCCCAAAGTGGCCAAAACCACTGGGGGGTTGTTTCATCACTGGATTAATCTCGTAGGCGGTGCTGTGACAAATATGTTCTGTTAAATTTCAACTGACCCTCAGTGGAATGTCAGTTTCATAATTTTCTGAGGTACTCAGAAACCAACCAGAGCTGAAAGGATCCGTTTATTATCCAATTAATAGAAAATCGATCGGCAACGACTTTGACAAAAAAATTAATTATTAAAGGAAATAGCAGTCAATAAGTCAGTATTGATAATGACAATAAATATTGGTTGCAGTTTTAGTTCTTCAATTTTGGATTAACATAATTACATCTTTTTTTTTTACAGCCATTATTGCTGCCTCTGATCTATTACTGGGCCATGCGAAATACAAGTAAGCAATTCATGTATTATTTTCAGCACAGCCTATTTGAATATGTATGCTGTAGTGATTATAATGATTAAAAAAGACCACACAAGGTTAATGAAGTTTCAATTTTGTTGTATAATGTCCCTTTAAACCTATTTTAACCTTCAGTTATACAGCTACATGCAGATATGTGCTCAAATATGACAGCAATATTCCAAGGAACTGCATTAATTAAAAATAATTTGCAAAATTATATGAAAAGAATAAAGGCTTAACATCTGGATCTGTAATAGCTGAGGAAGTTATGACTGCAGATTTGCAGATACAACAAATTGATTATTCCATTGTTGCAATGTGACCACCACCACAGCCACAGTGATGCCTGAAGATGCAATACCACCGCTGGCCACTAGATGCTCTCTATTTACATCTTTAAAATCTTGACTATTATGTTCTTACTACTTATATTACTTCTTATTTACCTTGTATTGGCCACTGAAAAAAGGCCATCTACTGTACATGTTCATCATTTCCACACCAGCTCCCAACTTTTTGCCTTAATTTGTATGAAAGAGTTCTATGACAGTGATGAAGCTGAACAGTAAAACCATATCAAAGCTGAAAAACCCTCCCTTCACAAATCCATGTAGTGTATAGAAGTGACACTACATCCTTGTTCCTCTACACCCTGTGGTTATCTCTCCCTGCCTCCACCCAAGACTGTCAAATTTCAAAGCTTCCTTAAATCACAGTAATCCATTAGGGTTTAATCATATATTTAATATTTATTTTATTTAAGTGATAAGTAGTCCTTGGTTCAGTGCTTTTCCACTGCAACTCCCAATTTTACTTTGTCGATCAAAGAACCGTGGTCAGTGTCAGGCGTCTGTGCTTTTACGTATTTTTTAAAAGAACATTGTATGATGTTTTTTTCTGGGGCAAAGATGAGAAAAACTAAGTCCTCAATAACTGATTAATACAAAAAACGATTTAAGATGCCAGGGCTTTAGCATACGAGGCCCCACCTGCCTCTAAAGCCTAAGCAATGCCGATTAACCACTCGCTGACTAGTTTACTAATTACTAAACAAAGCTCAGTTTACAAGGAGGCACACAAAAATATCTTTATACATCACCTCTCAACAACTATTTGATAATAAATCATACATTTTCCCCAGAGGAAGAACAGTATTTATTTTGCCCAGAACCTTGCAGCTATGACCAAATGCCTGAAAAGCTAATGGCATCCGTACCAGCCTCAGTTGTACTCTTGTGTTTAATTAATACATGTTTAACATAGATAGTGACCATGGTGAAAATTGTTTTTGGAGACGTTTCTTAATAGTAATGCTGACTGACATTCACATTGAACTCAAGTACAGCCTCAGAGCTGCTGATTTGGGTGTAGTCTGACTGAATCTGAACTGATGGTGCATACCATCCATTCATCCATATAAAACTATAAAAACATTATTTTTGCCCCAACAAATTAATTATTACCAAGATGGGTTAGATATACACAAAAAATGCCCAGCAAATGCTTTGCAAGTCCTTTGATATAGTGGTCACAAGTTGGCGTAGAAGCTGTATTTATATCTCAGGTGACAGATGCCAAGATTTACATTTACAATCTCACAGAATTCTGAATTTTATTGACATAAGTTTTGGTACATGAGGTTTTGGTAGTTGCAGCATGTTGTTTAAGCAGCACGGTGTTCTTTTAGTTTTCAGTGCAACTCAACACCTGAGGATGGATGGCACTGTTTGATTTGACCTGATGACTATTGCCGCCAATGCAATATACCTAAATCTGTTTCTTCGCATAAAAATAACTCAATAAATCATGGATTGTTGAATACATCAAGCTGGAATGACAAATAGTGTTTTAAGTAATAAGTGATGGGACTTATTACTTGTATAAATTAATAATAGTAAATTGAGATTTACAGTAATTATGTTGAAATAAATGGCTTTAAGTGAGAAGAAGAAAGCGATTGGACATCAAAGGCTGTGGGAATGTCGTCCAGCTGATATGATGATGATGTAGTGGACGGGGAGAACGGCATGGCATCGAGCCACAGGCTGGCAGTAGGAGTGGTGAATCTGCTGTATAAGTTATGTGGGCTGAGACATTTTCCTCGTTCAAAGGCACGTCATTGCAAATGACAGGGAGGGTTAATGGCCTGAAGCCATTACAGCAGGCTGAGATCAACGTCACAGCCCATACAAGCTTCCAGCACAAGCCATCTCATGCAGCCTTTTGTCAAACGCTGCAGCCAGAAATGAGAGCATTTGGCTTTTTTTTCCCGACATGGTCAAAAGTGCGGGTGTAGGTGTTAAAATGAAACCAAAGAAAAAGTTCCAGCATGTGGGAAGGGCGGTTGGAGGGACGGTCAGATATTGGTTTTAAATAAAGAAGGATGGCCAGATGAAGGTGAAGTCAGAGACAAAGCAGAGATAAAGATATTCATGGTACGAGCTGGAGCAGGAACTGTGAGACCTCCACTGTACATCACAAGTCATTAACTCTACTCACTGAGCTATACTGACAAATCGTCCAGGTAATAACATGATTGCATGCAGTCACTCGAACAACGTTACAAGACGGTGATACATTTGGAAATGGGTAATTTTTCAACTGGAAGACCTTTAGTGCATTTTTAATGTTATCTCAGCACACACACATCTTTAACACACACACACTTTGTCCACCTTTCATTTACCATGATGGATGGCTCTTCAGCGTTCATGCTGCAGTAGAGGTGGCCTGCCTTAACACTGGATGGGCTCACAGGATGGGTGTATGAGTGAGGTGTGTGTCTGTATACGGGTTAATGGAGGAGTCCATAATTCTATGCTGCACACATTGATGAAAATATAGATATATCCAACACACCACAATACTACAGCACGTACAAATATATTGTATACAGTCTATATTAAAGTTATACTGGATGAGTGTTATTTGCTATCTTGGATGTAAACTATCCTTCTCCCTTCTTGAATGACCACATTCTCTGAAATGCTGATGACATTCGGTGCAAATTTCTTGGGATAGTGTAGCGCCCCTAGTGCCCACCAAGTGGCAGTGCAAGAGGTGCTAACGTCAAGTCAGGTTCGATAGCAGCATGCCTGAATAACTCAATGACAGAGTTACTATGAAGCTGAACAGTTGACAAATGTATTTGCTTTACAGCAAAAATGAACATATATACAGCGCTAACTTATGTATTGAAAAATAAAATACAAATAGAGCTCTTTCAAAAGTACAAATAAAATAGTGCAAAAATAATATTGTCCTGAAAGTTGAAATCCTCAACCAGTGCTCCTTTAAATTAAGGCATAGGTAATCCAAAAGTAAAGTTTAGTCCTTGTGCTCGTGTGTAAATCGATCCAAAAGTTGAGATTGTGATCCGTGTGCGTAATGAATGTATCACTACTAGGACTGTTTCTTCTGTGTTCTAGCCAGGTAGGTTTTATAGTGTGTGTTGGTTCCTATCTGGCGTTTATATGAACAACTCAGATGTCCTCTATGGACAGGTCCTACGGGCGGCCACACCGCGACCCTGACTGTCCACAGTCTCGCTGGGCTCGGCTCTTCCACACTCTGTCTGTATCTTAAAACCAATCTACACAAACAGTGCAGACTAATAAATGATTATGTTCATGTCCTGTTTCTAACATGAGACCTCATTCACTTCTTTTTCTTATCTTTAACACCTCATAATGTATAACCAACTACTAAGGATATATTTACGCTATAATGAGTTGAATTACCATGTCATCCAATAACTGGCATAACTTTTAGACATCCTTTTATCACATTACATTTGAACATGAGCTGAAATATTACCAATTTAACAGACGTATTTAACAAACAAAATCGACTCAACTACAGTGCAACTGTCCTGCAAATCCTTACAGTGGGTTAATCACACTAGAACCGACCGGTTTTAGTATCGGCAGAATGAGTGAAATGCATCTTTAAAGTCGCATCGTAACCTGCTCCACTGACCAGTTGCTAGACGCTAGCGTCAGCTACCTGCCACTTCTAATAATCCTTTTTTAGAAAGTGCAATGATGCAACATGCACCAATTAGACAAAATTCTCACAACACCGATTGTTTTTTTATGAAATGTATCTGAACTCTTAACAGTGTGTGCGATGCTTTCTCTCTCTGGCTTCACAGTGGCTAACAAGTATGTGCGCTCCAACTCACCACAGTTTCAAACACTTCTAACTCAGCAGAAATCGTCTCTCTCCTGTTCACAGCCGAGGTTCTGAACAAAGAGCAGCTTATTAGCACTGGTATGTGAAAAACATTTTGTGGCGTTTCATACCAAGACGTGTCCATTCGTTGGCGGTTTGTTGACAGAGGAGTCTAACCGGAAACAGGAAGTGTCTACCTGTTCGCGGCCCGTTTCAACCGGAAATGACACAACTACACCTCTAAATGACATGCAGGGTTTTAGTAGCCCTATATTTCACGTGGGTTATAATAGGAATATGTTTTCTCATTGAGAAAGAACTGCATGGGCTAAACTGACAAGAAATAGTTGGCATATTAGTAAAATGGTTAAATAGCAGTGTGGAAAGTAAGTTGGTGAAGTAGAAGTTGGGTTGGTGAATGAACATTTACCGTATCTTCAAATGAAACACAAGTTTAATTTGTGCACGTGCAAGAGAAACGTCAAACTAAACCCTCTAGTTTGAGTGAGTTAATTACAGATGTACATGTACAGTCACTCTATCATCATCCTGGCCTGCACTATTTATCTGTTGTCTACAGAAAATCTTGTAATTCTGTCCTCCAGACCAGATAGTCAATTAGATACGGCCAGTTGGAAGTATCAAGACATCTGAACCATAAGTGTAAAGATATAAGCAAGGAGGGACATTACAGGGTGGTTCATGGAAGAGTCCATGTGAGGCCCGACATCATCATGACTAAACCGATTAAGACCACTGGGCCTCATTCACCAACCGTTCTTAAGAAGAAATTAAATTCATTCTTAAACCCCATTTACGCAGACTTGACGAAGATTCTGGTATTCACCAATGTTTTCTTAGTTGGGGTTTTTTTCTTAGGTAAGAACAAAATCTATGCACACTCAAGAGCACACTTACGCACCTCTGAGTGCTGAAATGTTTGTGCCAAAAAATGATTTTTTTTTTTGTTTTTTTTTTTGTGTGTTTTCTTCAACTCTACACTTGTATAATATTATAGTTTTTAATCTACAATGGTATTTTTTTATTTATTTATAACGTTAATCATTATTTGCGCTACTTTACAAAGCATCATGGTTTTGAATAATCACTACACTAACACCCTGACAGCCAGAAAACAGCTTTGCCTTCCAGGTTTGACAGCAATGAATTGCATGTTAGTAAATTAAAATTAATCTGACTTTTATCAGTGTGATTCTTTATATATTATAATTATTCCGAAGAAGGAAACAAATCACTAAAACAGGACTTTTTCTTCGGATATTTCTTAAGAACAAATTTAAGAAAAATCTTAAGAAGATATTGGTGAATGAGGCCCATTGTTCTCCAGGTACAGTTCCACTTCGGTTGTTTTTTCTTCCTGTACATATGTGGAGGGGTAGATAATTATCTAGCACTGGGACCCAGGCAGGAAGGGAGGACAGAGGCTGTAAAGGGAGACAGGAAGCTCACCTGGGCCTCTTTCCTGCACACCTGAGCTCAAGCTGAGGCCCGCCTTCGTTTGGTGATTTTGTCTCCAGGCACCTGCATGCTTCCAACTGAGGGGACAGGGCTTTGTTTCAGACCTGGAAGTTATTTTACCAGACTTTTCCAACAGAAGGCAGCTACTGTTCTTTTTCCTCAATTTGTTAGGTTTTAGTTTGTCTTAATACAAAATAGTTTGGTCTGTTTTTCTGTTTCATTTCCTTCCAGTGTGGCTGTAGTCAGGCTGTCAGGGAGAACAAATGGTGGCAGTCTGAGTGCATGTTTTGTTTGAGTTTCTTTAGCTGCAGCATATCGTAGTGCTGTGAAATAGTTTGGTTCAGTTCCAATTAGTTTGTTTGCAGTGGTGTTTCATTTTTGCTTGCCTACTTTGCAGTTGCCTAATTTCCCCTTGTTTTGTTGTTGTATACCTTACTCTCCACCAGCCTCCCTCACAATGCAGTTTGGACCCACATTCTTTAGTCCTTCAGTTGTTAATTTATGGTTGATTTTTGTATTAAACATCATTTATTTCAACCCTTCATTATCTCCTGTGTTAAGGCCTCTTTTGTAACATAGTTATTTTACTATCCAGTCAACTTGAGATGTTATATTTTTTATAATGTAATAAACCTTACATCTTTGGCTGTATCAGTCTCAAGTTCCAGTTTATTCTGAGTCCTGTGCATTATCACTTGGTCACACATATTGGACACCAGCCAGCAGCTACGAACAGGTTACATTGACCCACTATGTCGGGATGTTGCTCAGTAATGAGGCCACCGGTGGAGTAATGGAGGGAAGGGTAGCTGAAGAGGGAGTCATCTAGTTAACCACCACCCGTGCAGTCTGTCTTTGACAACAGTGTACTGAAGAAAGTTGTCCTCATGATCCATCTCCTCATAAACTAGTAGCCTAGTGGCTGGCTCTTAAAGGATACTCTGCTGATTTTACACAAGAAAGTGTGTTCCCTTGTGATTGAAGCAAAGAAGGAAGTGAGGTTACAAAGTTTGGGTCAGGGGGAGGTCAGAGATGGTTGGGTGGTTCAAACAGAGGACTGTCTCCCAGCAGACATGTAAATGTTCATTCCTTTATCCAACACTATGCATTTTTAAACAGAAACACCTTGCAAGAAACACGTTTTTTTTCCCGTTTTTTTTTTTACCCGTGCAAAATCTTGATGTAGTCCTTTGGTAAACAAGGACAAATACCAATCTGCTGTTTAGTAATGGTTGCAAATCCTCACAAAATACCTCTCAAGGTGGACTTGCCACATATTTATAGGGTGTCTCAATTATACAATTAAATCAATTCATTGCAAAGACACACATACCACTCTTCATAGCTCTGTTTCAGTGTCACAATACATTTTGTTTGTTCAAGCCTACTCTTGTCTTCTTTATAGGAAAAAAGGGAAATAATGCACACATTTCAAACTCCTGAAACGCTTAGCTGAACTGAGGTGAGACTGCCTGGACACTACAATGACACTCTATCACTTCATAATGAACAAAGTGGTATGACAGGACAAGACTTAAATCTTACATATTGCATCCCAGAGCAGAGATATTCTGTTTTGGGTACGTTTTATCTATTTGAAAACCGGGTGAAAACAGAGTGCCCAGTTTGTGCCACACAAACCTTTTTTTTTTTTTTTATATATATAATTTTCACATTCAAGCCGACAACACATAATTTACACTTGTGATTTCACGCTCACTTCCCAAACTTGGAGGCTGTGTTCCCTGGAAGGTTGAGTAATCCATAGAGGGTTGTTTCACAATCAGTGTTTTATAAATTGGATCATTTCAGCAGCTTTTTATCTTTTAACACTCAAAACTTTTCTCTCACATTAACATGTCGACGCTGTAGCATGCTCATATCAGCATGCCACTTCAAAGCTGTACTGATATGCTCTGCCTTCACAAAATCATTCTTGACAAATTCAGTCTCTCTGTGGTTTGAGAAGTGTGTCTGATACAGTCATAACGTTGATTTTGTGTTATATTATATCCCCACAGAAGCATTTTGGAAATGCTTATGAGGGGTGTAAGAAATGGAACTTACATGCTAATTTGGTAAAAAAGACTACATCATCTCTTGTTGCCAAACTTTAAGCTAGATTCTAATGCCAAATTGCGACAATGTTCTCAATGATAATGCTAAAATACTGATGTTTAACGGTAATGCAGCTTGTTAAAAATGATAGCATTTGCCGGTTATCACTAAATAGTGGGAATATTGGGATAGGGATATCAGCTGTTTTCCAGGTTTTTGCTCAAAACTATAAAAGCCTCCTCGTGCAACGCCCTCCAACTTAAATGACAAAACATTGAATTGATTTTCCATTCGCTCTGTTTCTCTGTGAGCAGACTGTTCCTTCTAAAATTGTGACAGATGCCTGCAGACATTTTTTTAAAGTTTGGTTACGGTTTGAGAACAAAACAACTTGGAAAAGTTCATGGCGTGAGTTTGGGAGAGATTGTGGTTTTGTTTAAAAAAATGCTATCTGTTTGGTAGTGGGAAACAGTGTGATGTTTTGTCGACCCATGCATCCCCTCCAACCTCCTCACTATGTGGAACTTATTGTGCTATAATAAACATTATACAACAAGTAGTTCTGACCCAGAGATCTGTTTGGTCAACTGGACGCTTGGAACGTGCTCAAATCATCATGACATCACACCCTGCTCATCAATAAAATTGTAACCATCCATCCATCCATCCATTATCTATACCCGCTTTATCCTGAACAGGGTCATGAGGGGGGGGGGGGGGGGTGGAGCCTATCCCAGCTCACTTTGGGCGAAGGTAGGGTACACCCTGGACAGGTCGCCAGTCCATCACAGGGCCAACACATAGAGACAGACAGAAACAAAGACCGTTCACACTCTCATTCACACCTAAGAGCAATTTGTAGAATCACCAATTAACCTGAGATGCATGTTTTTGGACGGTGGGAGGAAGCCGGAGTACCTCGAGAGAATCCGAGAATTTCATATAATATCTAATATAAAGTTATTTTTACTTGTTATAGGTCTATTAAATGTGACCCATTTGGTGAAGTCGGGTTTCTTTTGGTCCTTTTTTGTCGCTCCGAGCACCCGTACCGCGACACCACAGAGAGTCATGCACCTAAAATCCGAGCGACGGCTATCTTGACCGGTTTGGTTTTAACACGATACGGTGCGAAAATCTTAAAAATACACGAGTCCATCATAGTTTTTTTTTTTAGCAGATATCTTAGTTACAACCAGACTGAGCTAGCAGCAGTTTAGTGTTTCTGTGTTGTATTTATGAAGTTTGAGAAACCATCTCCAGAAAGCAATAAAATGGACTAGATTCCTCTCTGTTGCTAGGTGGTTGCTAAGGGCCCGACTACTTCCTGGAGTGGTAAACATTGCAAACATCACATAAGAGTCGACTGACGTAACTGATTGTTTTCCAGTTCTTAGTCATACTCAATGTATTTCTGTGGAAACGGTGATCACACAAACAAAAACTTGTATATTTTAAGAATGAATTACGCCACAATATGAGCACATTTTCATTACATATTTCGTCTAGTCGGTAACTCGTTTTATAACCGCAATATTACACTCGAGGGTCTGCTTTAGCTTCAGCGAGATGGTAAGCAAAGCCGTCGTGCCAATAATGACGTTAAAGCACACCCTCTTGTGTGATATTGCTTCGTCAACTAACTTCCTCCTTTACTTTCAGCTTACTATAGCTGCAAGAAGGCTTTGTCACAAGAACTTGGACAAATGTTGTAATGGGATTCTGGCTGGAGCAACTGATAATGTCAGTTTTCTTGGGAGGACAGTCTCGCTGGTGGGGCTACATGGAAAATTAGGGGATCATCAAAGCAATTACTGTCTTTTGCTTGGGAACTACAAATCTGTAGCAAATTGTGTGCTCATCCGTCCAGTACAAGATGGTTGAAAACATAGACTTGTGCATGAGGCAGGAGGAAACGTCAGGGTATCTTCAAAGTAATTAGGTTGATCGAAAATCCTAGCAACGGCTAGCTTGACCGGTTTGTTTTTAACACATGACACGGTGCTAAAATCTTAAAAATACACGACTCCATCGATATTTTTTTTTTAGCAGATATCTTTGTTACAACCAGACTGCAATTTCTTACAGCCTCTTTGAGGTCCATGATGTCTGTACAAAATTCTGTACAGTGGCAATCCACCAATGGTGAACTTTTGACCTTTGTCCGTCTGAATAAATGTGGGGGAAAGGCCTACTGGTATTGCCACCTCCAGCCACTTGCCTCGATAGAATTGCATTGGATTTGTGTAAACACCTAGCATGGCTCCAGACTGTTTGCCTTTTTCAATCAAACAATCCATCCATCCATTGGCTTTACCTGTCTTATCCTGTGCAGGATCACGAGGGGCTGCAGCCAATGGAAATCTGTAATACTTAAATAAGTAATAATCAACCTAATGGCTTAATATAAATACAGTACTGATGCAATATTTGGTGGTTACAGGTAATACATAATTTCCAAAATTTCCCAAAAAGAAAAAGAAAATCACGCGATAATATCACCTTTTTGTTAGATTTCATCTAAATCCTGAATTCACATGGGAACACACTGTCATTATGCTTGTTTTGCTTGATATGCCCTTGATAGGGTCAAAATTACAGCAAGTGTCTGTAAAGGAGTCAGGAAACAGGGAAAGCTGTCGGAGAGATTCTTTCTTTGCATATTTCCATTTGTCAATGATAAACGCCAGGGAACTGATTATAGATGATGATCAGTTAGGCAGTCTGGTTGATTTTCTTTTCTTTCTTATTTTTTTGAAGGTCTGAATAATCAATACAAAGTGGCCTGATTTCTCCTAGTCTAGAGAGTGAGGACTGAGCTGGCTGGGATGAATTACCATCGTGCCCTCAGAGTAGCTTGTCGATAGCAGAAATGTGCTATCTGCAACATGTTCAATTATACTCTCAAATCAGAGAGGAACTTAATCTGGAGCTCCTATCTCATTACGCCCGAGGTCAGTGGCTGTCTCTCCTCACTGCGGAAGGACAGATTTTTGCTCTTCACTAAAGTCTGTAATTTAGCTACCGAGCAGATGATTGAGAGACTGAGAATCTGGCCTGCTCCCAACAGCTGGCACCGCAGGTGGAGCTGACAACATTTGATTATTGTTCGTTGAAGGATTTTGACCAATATACTGTACATACCCAATCTGTAACATAAATCAATCCCAGTGGTTGCCAGACTAAATAAAACTCCAGTCGAGTAGTTTGGCAACAAATTATACCCCTTGTATTTAAAGTTAGTGTTAGTTAGTTGTTGGTTTACTTAACAACTGGTTGTTAACTTCAACTTTTACGTTCTTCTCTGTAATGCTGAAAGGTTCTGTTGTAAAGGCTATGTTAAGTGTCCTTCAATGACCTGTGTTGTGAGTTGGCGCTACACGTAAATTAAATCAAATGGAATTGAACTCTAAACAAAACAAAGAGATCTCTGGCACAGCTGAAAACTCAACTAGAGGTCTAAAAGATTGTCATTGATCGCACAAATGTTTTCGGAAGTACAGAGTTTTCCCCCCAGACGCCATCTGATGTATGAACATCTGGCGAACAACAGATGATCAGTTTACACCAAGTTTAAATTGTAAAAAAAAAAACAAAAAAAAAACTTTTTTTTCTTTCTTGGTGTTAGATAACAGTTTCAGACTGGCCATCACCATTTACCGTTGAGTATTTCACTTTTTTTTTTTAGGTGTTTGCCTGAAAATTTTCACTTGTTGGACAAGTGTGAAATCTTAATTGTTTGTTTATTTGTCAACTTCAAAAATTCCTTCGTAGACATTCTGGAAAAATGTCAACAGATTGTGGGACTATTTTACGGACCACTACCATAAATTATATAATGATATGAACAATACATAGGTACATTGTGAATCCTAAATCTTTTTTTTTTCTTTTATGGGAATCATTATTGCATTTAGGAAATGCATTCAAAGTTCATCTTTTCAGTGCCAGTACTGTTCTCAAGAAAAACCTGATAGATCAACACATTCTCATTTCCAGTACGTCAAATGATGTCATTCAGAAGTGGTCAAATAATGAGATTTTATCAAAACAGTTTGCGTCACATATGGACACACAAGGTGCCATACACCTTACATTTAGGCACCAAAAACGACCTGATTATAGTTGGGAAGAGATCACTGTTACTTTAACAAAATCCACAAAACTGATCTGATGCTGATTTAAATGAGAATTCATGTAAAATGGAGGTTGGGCCATGAACAGTGATCACAGATCACCAGCATAGAATTCCAATAGGCTCCTCTGGTATAATTAAAACTGCAGACAGTATAAACTGATCCCTGGGTCTTATAACATCCTATATAATTAGAATCAGATCTAACAGGAAGTGATTGTTTCTATGACTTTCTGTATAAACTGAAGACCGCTGGAAACTGTCAGACTTGACTGCAGCTTTTTGCTGTGGCCCCCTGCTGCTGCTGCCATCTCTCATCCTCTTTCCAGGCAAACCGCACTTCATCTCAAATGAGCCGACTATTTTTCTTCCCGCTCAGAATTTGTTACATCAGCTGTCTGACAACATTCCTTCCTCAGTTATGAACCAGATCTTGGCCACAACCTCTGTCTACGAGCGCATCATTTAGCTACTATCGACTCTAAAACTGTTCCTTTCTCTGCTGATGTCACCTGTCATTTCAGTGTTAGATCAATGAAATCCTCCCCCACTCAGTGCACCTCTAGTTTCCCCCAGACTTAGAGTCCATCCACTGAGCTGGTCACTCGACTAAATGTTGTGCCCATCATGTCAAATAAATAATTGAATTGCTCTGTATGCCTTTGTCTTATGTGTGTCTCTCCAGACTGAACTACAATATGAGATGTGCTCAAAGCTAAATTTGAAGTAATGTTCCTTCAAATTTGTCTTTAAAGATGTAAACTGAAAAACCTGTGATGTTATCTCCGTAAGGATGTCAGCCTAAAACTTCTTTCACAAAACATGGCGTTATAAGTTCATCAGAGGAGTTCAGGGAAAGTACATTCTGACACATTTCAATCAATCAGTTCATTGAGAAAACAACTACCAGATTAATCCATGTTGAAAAAGCTCATTATCGGTTGCAGCTGACTCCAAAACAGTTTAAAAAATTAAAAAAAAAAAAAAAAAAAAAATCAACCAACTGCAGCAGTGAAATCCTACTTTCATGCATTTGATTTATTTTAATAGGGAGAGGAAGATATCATTCAAATATGTCCAATTTAATACCAAAGCCCTGTTAAAACAATAATTATCATAATAATTGTTGAAATATCATTTGCCGTGATATACTGTGATATTTTCGGAGACTCATACCGTTGCAACCATAATTCTGAGTCAACACAAAGTATTGCAAGAGAACACAAGACATATAGCGAGAGAATGCAAAAAGTGGTGTTCAGAGCCTCTGAAGAAATGGACAAGTGACAGAATGTTATAAAACACAGACACAGGAAACACTGTAATACACCGGTAGGTGTATAATGAGATGTAATAATGTATATTAACTGACCCAGCTCACAATAAACGTAAAACTACTTCAACGAGTTCAAGACCATAGAAGACAAGGAGTTTTTTTTCTCATATTTAGCGCCCCATCAGATTTGATAAAGCTGTTTTAACAAGGCTGTCACATTGTTGATCTGCTTTAACTGTATTTTGAACAGAAATGTTGAGATAAATATACATCCACAACCTCCATTCAGTCATTCTAGAAACTTTTGCAGAAACTTCATCATGGACATCAGGGTTATTTTTAGCAAGCTGAATGAATCAAGGGTGAACAAACTACAGAAATTCATAAAAGATTCACCTTGACTTCATTGGGAGGAGGCGCACATACTCCACAACGCCCCAAAATACACACACAGACGTACTGCAGTGAGGCATCACGCCCACATGCAGCCGTCTGGATGCGTTCTGCTCTGTTTGGTGTGATATCATGTCCCTCCCAGGCAGGACGTGCAGAAAATGCAGACCAACATTAAATCATTATCATGAAAAGCTTTGTTCTAGTTCGACTGAACACCATGCTGCTCAGACGCTGCAATTTGAATGAATTTCTTTTTTTCTTTGATGGAAACTTTCTTGTAATTTTCACTCACTCCTGTGCTCAGCGGGAGATTGACCATTTGCAGACATAGTGAGAAAAGGTTTGCAGAAACAAGAAGCCGGCGGAGTGGTCAAGCCTAAACATTCACAAAGGGCATCTGTTACAAAGTGATCCTTCATCCTTACTGTAGAGACCTACAAATTACAAACTGTTCAGTGTATAATTTCAGCTGTGTAAGACATATGGAGTCATTATGAGATCGTATTCTTATTAGAGAAGAAAATACCTTTGCAGAACATAAAAATACATTTGTTGGAATAAATTCTTTGAATTTGGTGAAAGCAGAAAGTGGGACTTTCACATACATTTCATGTGTTGCCAAATTTGGATTTATACTGGGCTCATTGATTTTGGTATTTACTAATTCTCATTAAGGAATAATAACTGAACATTAATTTCTATGGTGCTGACAGCTCTGAGTTTGATCAGCAGGCAGAACGTTCAGAGAAACAAGAAGACCAAATCTGAAAACCCCATCCAAACCCATCAAAGTAGCAAATTATGACCCGAGACCTAATCTGTACCCGTAACTTTGTGCTATTGATTTGTTTATTCCAATTAAAATTGCACATTTGTATGAATATTCAATATGCAACATGAACAAATTTTCTGTCAAGATGAACAATCATTTTTAAAGTCTTGACATCCTCATGGCCTTTAAACACAATGGAACAGACACAAATCTTACAATCTAAAATAATGTCAGACAAAAGGCCACAGAGTCATAAAGATACAGTAGATTTATTCTTCAGATGTGATCTGAACATTTCCTAGTTTGAAAATGTTTTTGGATGATTTAATATCTTTATAAAGTACACTCACAATTGAGTTGAGTGACATAACTTGATAATACAAATGTGCAACATAATCTTTCTAAGAAGCAGGATTTCTTTGTAACCAAGCCAATCTCATCCAGATTTCTTTGTAATCTCGTCATGATAATTAATTACAAACTGGTGGCTACCAAAATGGAAATAAGCTTTTGGAAACTTCACAATACAGTGATACAGATATAAACCCTACTTGCAAAAGTGTTCAAGCTGAGTAACAAACAGAAATTATTCGGAGATGTCTCAGGCTAAGAGAGGGAATTACTACATTACTGCTACCACCCACAGTCCACTTATTTTAGCGATCATTTCAGAGACTGTAATTTGTGGTGCTGTTGAACTGTACTCAGTTATTCTAAGAAATGTTTCTAATATTTTGCAAATTCAACGCATTCAAATGGAAGGGATAAAAAAAATTATGCGGCAGTATGCCAAACGCAGGCTCAAAAAGGGTCACTGCTGTCATCTTGTAGCATCTGTATCTGCAAAGTGAAGCCAAAGTGCTCATATGACAATGCAAGGCCAGAAGGTTGGATTTGGGATCAATGGAGTGTCAGATGGTCCATTAATCTGAGCGTGGTTGTCTCACACATGGTCCATTTTGGCCACTTACTGCCCATCAGCAGCACATGGAGCTGAAGGATCAAGCGCTCACCACAGCCCTGTCACACCTGGTCTAACTGCTTGATTCAT
This sequence comes from Embiotoca jacksoni, assembly GCF_022577435.1. Lineage (NCBI taxonomy): Eukaryota > Metazoa > Chordata > Actinopteri > Embiotocidae > Embiotoca > Embiotoca jacksoni. The sequence continues at coordinate 19,116,377 of NW_027185241.1, forward strand.
TCAAGCTTAATAAGGAGGGCTTTGTCTCCAGGGAGTTCATCAAAGGTAACTAATAATGTGGACACATCCATGGGTCAGGTCCAACCCACGGCACCTCTGCTGCTGCTGCTGCTGCAGAGAACCAGGTGGGATTCCTTAAATTGTGATAATAGATGTAAAAGGGATGCGATGTTGCTGTCAAACGGGGGCCGAGGATTATGTTCTGTCATCTGATCTTTACATGTCTCACGAGGAAGTAAACCTTTTATATTTGTCCAAACACATTGTCAAGTCAAACGGATGTGCTTCCTCTCTTTGTCAAGTGCCAAGTGAAAAGCGGCCTCAAAATACTATCACAGTACTTCAGAGTATTTCTGCAATGACAACACTTTTCATAATAAAACAAAATATGGAAAAATAATCTATTATTAATTTTAAGAACATACTATTGCAACAACATACGGGTTATCATTTTGCATGTCACCTTAAACAAAACAGTTTGCATTCAGATATTCAGCAAAAACTGGACAAATATCATTTCTCAGTTCTGAAGTTTGAAAACAACAACAGTAACTCAGAGGAGATTAAGATTTTGTTTAAATATAGTCGAGTTTCGCTTCTTGTTGCTGTGTGTAAGTTGCACATGTAACGTATATAATACAGTTACACCGTGTACGACAGTTTGAAGTCATTACGTCAACAAGTTGAATATTCCCATTAATAGATATGACTTTACGTTGATACAGCAAGAACTTTTAAATCATACATATATCTTTGGTTAATAATAGAGTATGGCACACCCCCAAAGGATATTTTAGAGTTTTGGACTTTTTGGTCAGACAAAACTATACATTTGGCTCTGCAAAGTTTCAATCCACATTCTTCATAGTTACAGTTCTAGTTCGTTCCCTCTTTTCCGTTACCTTCATTGTTTGCCCAGCTGCAAAGCAACTGCCAGTAGCTCAACAGTCAAGATTAAAATCAAAAGCATATATTGGGCAAAACAATCTTACCATCTGATCCCGTTGTCACTTTCCTGCCCAGCACCCATGCTGTGTAATTAGCAAATGTACTGAGCACCTCTGGGTGTTTTGCTGTGGTCAGGTGCATTTTTGGCGCATTATCATTATGAGCAAGATAACAATTTAAATGCCCTAAAGTTTAGTGAGCATGATATTTACTGGGTTCTTTATCTTTGTTCAGCATGTTAGCCCTGGCTAATTAGTGCTAAGCACCAAGTATGCTGGTAAAACTGAAATTTGTGTTAAACATATAAGGGGATTTAGATGAGCAAACTCTTTATTAATTTCACACAATGCAATTTTACTCATTAAAGTTAGTTTCTCAAGATACTTAATCCTACAAAACTTGAACTGGTCTTCAAACACTTGGAAGGTACCTTTAACACTAATGACCAGCAGAAACTGTGGTTGCCAACTACAACTGACTGAATGGCCCTTACCTCACACCAAAATCCTAATTTTAACTCAATTAAAACAATGATTCTTGGTTTCAAGTGATAATACACAAATAAAAAACATAATTGGGACATTATATGCCATGTCTGGCATCACATCTTCCTGATTCCTACACACTGAACCTATCCTTGAAAAAAACGGGTGCGCACAAAGGGACAGTGAATAAAGGCGGACGTGTTTATAGCTGTTAAAAACGGTTACATGCAACCTGACCTGAACCCAGCAGGACCTTTACAACACTTTGTAATACCCACTGGGGTGTAGGAACAAAAAAACAAAAAAAAAAAAAAAAAAAAAAAGGGGTGTGGATGCTCGACATTAGCCTGGTGGGCCTGTGGTCAGTGAAACGAGCTTCTGGAAGTCCCCAAATATTTGTGGAGGGTTATTATGTTGTGCCTTTATTTTGGGTAACTGGGCATCTCTGGTGTTAAACCTGTGTTAGGCACACAGCCCTACCCTAAGGCTCTGCTTTGAAGATAAATGCTACTACAATTCACAGTTGAGTTTTGAAAAGGTAGTAACTTCAAACTGCAGCTGGAGGATTTAAGCAACAGGGTGCAAAAAATGGAAAGAACAAAATTAGGTACTGAAAAACTACTGTCAAGAACTTACAAGTTTACTTAAAATGCTAAAAACACATGATAATACTCTCATACTGTGACAGCAAATGTAAGATGCCACGTGAAAAGTACAATCTGCCATTTCAAGCTTTTATTTTCAATGCAGCATTTATCAAAAACAACATATGGCATGTCAATATGTGTTGATATGAAAACCAAGTTGTCCTGTCCTCCTGAATGAGACACTCGGCTGTGCTGACAACGACAGGGCGCCTCTCAGAGAGCAGGTTGGAGGGTTGAGAGCTTTTGCTGGGAGAGGGAGGGGAGAGATTAGCCTAAACGACAGCTCTATTAGAGACTTAACCTGGGCTTTGATCATTTCCTGAGCTCCCCTTCAGATCAGCCCGAGCAACAGACGGCAAATCTGACAGGCTCCTGCTCTACACCCTCAGCCCCACCCTCGCCCTCTCACTTCACTCCCTTCACATCACCACCGCCACTACTCATATCTCTCAAAATGTACCCAGGCTTCACTGTGATCAAAGACCTCCTTTTCTGGTGACTGAGACTTCCATCTGTCTGCCCACAATGGAGAGGACTGGGAGAGAGAGGCTGACTGTCAGACTGAATGAAAGGCACACATATGAGTACAGTATTCTGGAGTCCACTGACAAAAAGCATATGTGATGTTTGTTTTTTATTCTGACACATCATCCCTTCCTCCTTCACTGTGTGACTGAATTGCAGCGTAATGACTTGTGCCAGCTACTCCCATAGGGTGTCAAACGTGATTGGTCTAAGCATGTATTTGCCATAAGTGCACGGTGCTCATACACCAGTGAGGACATATTCAAGTTGGCACTGACTAAAGAATAAAGTTCCACATGGACAGCACTGGTTTACATTACACTCAGACAGAAACAATGAAAACCAACGCATTATTTAAGTTTTATATTGTTAACAGCCACCATAAGTATGTTTGAGTAAGCAGGGAAAGGAAATAAAATATATACGGTGTAATATCTTATCATTTGTAATGAAATGTTTTGTATTAAATTCAATTTCTATTAAAAAGGAAGTATCTCCACTGGTGGTTTCAGACTTCTGTTAGTTTTAAACAAGGCAACAAACAGCGCAAGCTTTCAGACTGCTGCCTCACGGTGGTGCAAGAAGAGAAGTGAGCGGATCAGCAGGGTTCATGGAATTTATCTTCAGATGACCATGAATGTCTGTGAATTTCACTGAAACCCTTCCAGAAGTTAACGAGCAGTTTTAATGTCGATTAAAAGTATTGTGTGGCTAACTGACTGCCAATGCTACCCATAAGGCCATGCACCTACAAACGACAGGGGGAGGTGGATGGACAAAAATCTTGCAACCATGCTGTGTCAGCTAACGACTCCTGTTGTGTGACAGCCAGTGTAAAGTGGATGCCGTGCTGTTTAACAGTGAATGTTATTGTCAGTGAAGAGCTGGCCTTTTAATGACATTTAGACATTGATGATGTGACTTAGAACTATCATCATCATAATGACATACACTGGATGTTTGAATGAGATGAGATAAATATTTGCTATCACATTTTCAACATTTACCCTTAAACTCATTGCATACTGTCAGACATATCAGTCCAATCTTGATATAAGTTGACACCAGCCAGGATACGTGAACACTATTCTATTCCAATCCAGGCTTTATATGCAATGTATGTAAATTGATTGTAGGAAATGTAGTTAATTGACTCTAAAATAGATAAATTATATATTTTCAAGACCAGCAGACACCCTGATCTGGTGATTTGGCATGTATGGATCATTTCAAGTGATGCCGTCATGAGTATTAGAGTCCAAAAATCCATAAAATCTTTTTGTCCTGTTGACAAACATGAAACATTAGTGCATTGTCCTCCTCATCTTCAGATCCATCTCTAATGAATCTCGCTCCATCTGTCCATATTTCAATCTCAAAAATAAACACGCACACGCACACGCGCGCGCACGCACACACACACACACACACACACACACACACACACACACACACACACACACACACACACTTTGGCTGGGAACACGTTTTGCCTCAGGGGTTCTGTCTTGCTCCCACCCCATTACAAGGCTAATGAAAGCACAGAGAGGATCAAATCCAATGAAGCTGCTTTTCACACTGCTTAACCCTCATGAAGACCTGTGACCTCTGCACAAGAGCACACACACGCACGCACACATACGGTATGCATAGAGATAACAATGCACTGCTTAAATACACGCTATATGTAAAGTTTATACACCTGTACTGTATAAAAAGTCATAGTAATTTATACACCACTTAATTAGGCCACATTTTTCCATGTAATCATTGTATTTGTATCTTTTTACTCATGTACATGTAGTGTTGATTGCTTGAATTATTCATTTCTTTATGAATAACAAATGTGTTGTGATGACTGAACACCTGACTCTGATTACATGCTTTATAAGTAGCAACGTGGGTGACAACTCAAATTCATGCAAACTTTCATAAAACCACAGTGTCGACATGCAACTGATATTAATAACACATGCCTGACAGCAAGTGCTGCTCTTTGTCACTACTGAGAGGTTAACTCTTTGCACAACTTTCTGCAAAAGTTCAATATGAAAGACTTTTACTCTGTAATTTACATTTCTATTCTATCATATATTTGCTGTTTCCTGTTGTCCATCTTTATTTACACATTTATGCATTTTCCACTCAGCACTTCTCTCCATCACAAAGATCCAAAATGGTCAGAAAATAATAATGTATATAGAGATTGCCCAACAGACAGTCAATACAGTAGAGCCTGTAGCAGCTATAAAGAGATGACTTTTTTTTTTGTTTAATTTTCTTCTGGTCAATAGTTGTCAAAAGCTAAACTAAAATCAAAATTGAATGAATATTGGACTTAAATTCAGCATTTTACCTGCGATGCAATCCAAAATGGAGGTTCAAGATTTTTCATATATCCTGGAAATGTATTGTTGTTCTCATGTTCACCATCACGGTGATATTACTATATATCAATCTTGTGTTTACTCCCCAAGTCTCCTGATTAATTTTTTTACAAGCTGGTGCTTCAATTCATTGTTGAATTTGCATGATTTTAGTGAACACTTTTCAATACTTATAGTTATCATCTGTTAGTTTCCTTCCTTGTACACATCCTTCTTTTTGTCCTTGTAAAATGCTTCAAGCTCCAGTAGAGATGACAACATTTAGTTGTTTTTTTCTTTGGTTCTCAACAAAAGAAAAATGGTTCACTTAATGTTGGCAAGGTGACAAGAGGATGGTAACTTTAACCAACTGGCTGTTTGTTTGAGGTAGTATCAAAATGCTTTCATTTGTTTATACAGGTGTCACATCTTTGTTGTATATATGAGAGAAAATAAGCCTTTTTTCTAGTCCTGTCAATCACCTGCGGTTGTAATAGGTCACAAAAAAAAAGGTAATGGGAATAAAGAAAAAAACAAATTCCATCTGTCATGTGCAAAACGCAGTGTCAACACAAGCATGTGACTACCAGTTTGGTTCTAAAACAATATTTTGTTGCCATACATGCATAGTCAAAACCATTTTTGGCACCTGTGTGAGACTGTTTGTGGTACAGAGGTGCTTTCAGCTAAATGTTACCGTCTGCATACTAATATGCCTACAACGACAATACTTATTGATGCGAAGCAAGTATGTTATCTTAGTTCAGCATGTTGGATGCTGTTTCACCCTAAATGTGTGAATCAAAATTCAAGGTAATTCTTCCACTACTTAATTGCTTTTCAAAAGGGTGGCGAGCATTGGAAGCAGCAGCTTGGTGTTCCTTGAAAAGCTCTTTTTTGTATGCTCGTGTCACTTTTTAACCCCTTGTTTTGGATTGTATAAGTTGAGTTACTGGGCCTACATCTTCCTCCTAAGAATCTGTGGCACGTGCAATTTTTAGAATTTGACTGCAAACAGAGAAGCATGTGAAGCTCGTGGGGCTATAAGCTAAGCTAAAGGCTGCGCTGCACAAACTACCGCTCCCTACCATCCTTCTCGCAAATTACGATGCCCCTCCGAAAAGATGGAATGTAACATGGCTGTGAGGCCCAAACAATTGTGGCATCCTGTGATTCTCGACCCTTCCTTAAACCCTGGGAAATCTTTGTTGTTGTCAATTAAACTTATTTGCTGCTGGATTGTATGCTGCTAACTGTTTTAGTGTTTCATTTTTCATTTGGCAGTGGTGCAACACCACAGCCAGAACATTAGCACCATCGCAAGATAAACTATTGAATCAAAAGACTATAGCTTTCTAAAACTGAAGTGAAGTCCATATGATTTAGTATTGATCATATTATGATTAAAACATGATAGACTCAACATTAAACATTAGTTAGACCCAAACAGCAACAGATTTGGGAAAAACTAAAATGACCTCTCAAAGCACCACAGCTGAAAACCATCTTATCTATAAATATGTAATAATGCAATGTTAAGCCCTGAGTGGCTGACATGGAAACTGCTGGTAGTATTTTGTTCAGATTTCTTGACTAATCCAAATCAGTGGCCTGCAGTTCATATGCACTTTACATAGAGGGGGACCGGCAATGTTGTCCTCGATGATGTAAAATACTACATGTCAAACCTTTTAAAGGGCAGCATGAAGCAGCATTTTCATGAACAACATCATATTTTGTACTTACCCACTGGCTGGTAGCCCTGCCGTGTAGGACCTCCAAATGGGTTACGACTGCCAAAGGAGCCTCCGTCAATGGAGCCATACGACATTATGCCTGATGGTTGGTGGCGTGTCAGCCAGAGGTTCCTGGGGAGGAAACAATAACCAGATTCAAAACAAGAGAACACAATTTATTCCACTTTGCTCTGCCAGTCTAAAAGTGAATGCACTCACAGTACTGACAGAAACTAAGGAAAGTAAACACCTAAACCCGGTACAGATGGCATGAACCAAAGGAGGGCTGGTAATGGAAGTTTCACCAGAGTGACTTTCTTGTGTCCCACATGAACCAATGCTGTGATTATGATTAAGCATGGTGTGTTTCTTACTGAGCAAGTAACCTGTTTATTCCCCATCAAGTCCAAACTAAAACAAAAGTTACACATATGAAATAACCAAAACTGCTCAAACTTAAAACAGAAAATAAATAATGTGTTCATATCAGATCATATCGCAAATTGATAATTGGGTTTTCCACTGCCTTTAAACTATTGTCTAATGTGGGAATAACTATAAAATAGGGAATAACTAAAATAAGGTTTTGCAAACAAGAGATATGTAAAATCAACCAGTGAGACTGTAACTCCCTTAAAATAGTCATAACTTTGTATTTTTTTTAACAGCATTTGACATATATTTCAGTAGACTTCAGAACAGTCCAGGGATGTTTAAGATAGCAGCTATTGGCTATTATCAGGACTAAATGAAATGTATTTTATGCAACATGTCCAATGATGCATTTATCCAGTTATTCTCGATATAATAGATACTACTTAAATCACAAACGTGAAAAATGAAATGGTCATTCGCAGTTCCATAATAATTAACAGCCAACTATTCAGATTCACTGAGCTTTTGAGGCTTTTTAACTCATTGTTTCTGCTTTCCTGCACATGTATTGTATAGTTCAGTTTAAGAAAAAAAAATAAAAATATATATATATCTTCCACCTTCACTCTTTCCCCAAAGTTTGGTCAGAATCAAAGTGAAACTCTCACGTTCTAATCACAAGCATATCTGCATGTTTGTTGGATACTATCTATGCATAATATAGTATAATTTGCAAATTATAATTGACATCTGTTCACCAGAATAAAATTAACAAATAAAATAATACCTTTGTTTGGTTTGGAAACCATACCAGGTTACACAGTATACTACAACAAACCTGTAAATCCCTTCGGTGCGACTTTATGTTGTCAGTTTGAATGAAGGTGAGTGAACTTGCAGGTAAATGACCAAAGTGATTCGCATTTTCTTCAAACCAACTGCGAGCAAATGAGTTGCAGCTATTGAGGTGAGGACTGCTGAATGATGGTACTTAGCATTTCAGAGTTAGTTGATGTGACTGAATCAGATCCTTTACGTCACCAGTCCGGCATGTGGGCCAGATGAGGTAACTGCAAATTACCAGTAGGCCTAAATGCTGGATGCTTACAAAAAGAAGACATTTTGGAAGTGGCAAAGTTTGTCTGTGAAGTTGTTTGTTTTTCTGTTTGGCTCATCTACATCCTCCCTGATTAAAATTTCTTCCACCTCTATTCTCAATATGGTAGCAGCAGGAGTCTGTCTTTGTGGGCAGAGTGAGTCAGATCCGCTCGCTCCTCCTCAGCTCGCCAAAAAATTATAATATCACCCCTGGCTCCAAAAAAACAAGATGGCAAAGGCTAAGACGCCGGCTTCAAAATGGCAGTTAACAATACAATGGGGGATGTCAAAGTAGGTTGCCGCTTGTTTACAACACACAGTTCCCCACAATGTTGAAAGATAATATTTTTGTATTATTTTACTTTATGTAAAAAATGTTCACATGCCTCTTTGAGGTGAGGGCTTACAGGGAAGTGAAAGGTAAGTAAAGAGTGTGCTGTTGTGCTCCACCACTAATATATATACATCTGTAAGCATATTTAATAATTATATATCAATCTGAAGTCAACAAAAACATTATAGTGAAGTTAAACTCATAATGTGTTTGTAATGCCATTATAAACAATTATAAGAAACACAATGTTTTTATCAACATTCTTAATCAATCTATAAACTTTTAACAAGTTTCTTATAAGTGCGTATAAATGTCTCATAATTTGGGGTGAGGTGTGTGTGTGTGTGTGTGTGTGCGTTATGGATACTATTATGAACACATACATATATATATATCTTAAGAACACGTAATATTAGTGTTAAGGACTTTTAAGGGCCTTATCATCTATTAAATATCACTTATTGCACACACCTTAATATAAATCTTTACCCAGAATACTAATCTGAATGTTGAAGAAAATGTCTCATCATATCATGGACATGTGTTTCACTTGCGGCCAGAGACACGCAGATAAAAATCCAATCAGCAAATCTCCCTCAGCGCTTTGAACACGTCGACCAAAGATCAGAATGTGATATCGGTCAAGTGGCCAAAGCTCTTCCCTGACCGTGAAAAACAAGCATTCATACAAGGATGTGATCACACTCCAGAGTCACTGCAGCGAAGCCAGTGAGTCCGGCCGAAAGGACTGACATTATGGGTGCGAAGTGGGACAGAGATTCAGCGTCCACAAGACGGATTCACTGGGCCACGAGGAGGTTTAATCCGATTAATTTTCATTGAGAAGGAAGATTTATTACTTTTGGCAGTCCATAAACAATCGTCACTACTTGATTTCAAGCCCAATGAGTGCGCCTCACATCCCCTCTGAAGTGTGGACACGCATCGCCTCTCTCTGCATGCGAGATGCACATTCATGTCGGCACACATTTGAATAAACCTCACCCTTCCACCACCGTGCAGAATTAGAAACCCCATCGCCTACTTGTTCACCTAGTTCCTCAAACAAGTGAAAATTGAGGTCCTTAAAGTGGTGATGAAAAAGAAAAAAAAAGAAAAGAAAAGAAAAAAAGGTACCATTACTCATGGACATGATGGCATCATCCCTGATGATGTCATCAGAGCTTGCCCTGTCTCCTGAATCCCACCCCTCTGCTGCAGCTCCGTCACTAGGGTTGTAACTGAGGCCACAAACAGCTTATGTCCTCAATGTAATACCTAATATTTCTATACAGGCATATTTGAACTTGGAATGAATTTTTCATAAAGTGACAATGAATTAGTACAAATATCAATTTCCCTCTCCAAATAAAAATGATTTAACATTTTCTGTTCAAGTGCTTGAGGGTCTATTATTAAACATAGGAGTACCCCAGTATCCTGACATGTCTGTGTAGCTTTGCCCCAGTTTAGTTTAGGAGCTACCAAACATAACGGGCCGCACCTAAATAGTACTGCAAGAAAATAACATGAAACAGCACAATTATGTGACTTTAAGTGGTCAAACCAATAAAAAATGGTCTCTGAGGAAAATAGGGACATCATCCTGTAATGGAAGCGAGACGACATGTAATCTGTAAAATTTACACTCATTTTAGTCTCCTGTTAATCTTGTGTTTTTTTATTTTGCTGAAAGTGTGTGCACAACAGTCACTGCTCCATCAACAAACTGTGGAGTTGAGCTGATAAAAACATTGTATGAGGAATATACTGACAGCAGCTAATTATGAAGACAGACAGACATTTAATGCAGCATTAATAACACATTGCATGAAATACCACACTGTAAATTGTAATATTTATGTATGTATGTCTTAAACCTGTTTGATCATATTCATTCTCAGTTTTGCAATTTTGAGCAGCAACAATATTATTGATTATATGATTTAAGTTGTATATCTGCTATGATATTATTTCGAAGCAAGTTACACAATAAAATATGGATAAGCTTTTATCCGTTTTGTTTTTGTAATTGGTTATTTTTTTAATAGCATTATTTCAAGTATTTGACTTTTATCTTTAATATATTGCCTTATTGTGCTTTCTTATAATCAGCTGGTCTTTCATTTGAAAAGCAGCCTGGCTTGCACCGTATTAAATGTGCAATACAAGTCAGATCAAAGGCAGATTGGATTCGTATATGCACATGTAATCTCCTGATGACTGCTTCTACTGGAAACAATGTATTTTTTTATTTTTTTTTAAGTAAATTTATGGCTTTGCAAGCAATTTCACAGCAAACCTAAATTCCTGGTGGTGAAAGACAAAAGTCTTTCTATTTCTATTTCTATTTTATTTTATATTTATTTCTATTGCATCAACTGCTCTTTTTAAACGGAGACAGACCTCGCTCGTAGAGAAAAAATAAGCCCTCGCAAAGGTGAGCGGAGCAGAGGGGAGGCAGAGCGATGCGCGCTCCTGTGTGACACTGCAGGACACAGACGGATGGTAAATACAGGCCTGGCAGGTCAGAGTGACTGGATCCACAGCTAACTCCCCCCCCCACTGATTTTCATTCAGTCCCCCACTCCTTTCTCAGCTGTCATTATCAGCAACACAAGGCTTAGCTTAGTCTGAGCAGGCAACTGAGCAGAAATAAGCCTACGCCCTGGACACAAATGTTGCATTTATCACAAACAATCGAGGGCCAACCTGAGACAGGACTGTGCTGGAGCGTGTATGTGTGTGTGTGTGTGTGTGTGTGTGTGTGTGTGTGTGTGTGTGTGTGTGTGTGTGTGTGTGTGTGTGTGTGTGTGGGAGGATTCAGCTGATGGCTCTGAAGGTTGACATCGTTATTTGTGGATGGAAGTGACCAATTCTATTTTCATAATTCAATACTGTTGTATTCAACCATTCAAATGTTTTGTCTTGATCCTGTGGAAAAGCCCCTTTTACACCCAAGCTTAAGTGAATGTGAAAGTCACATTCTTCAATTATTTGCTTAACCTGCTTGTATTATTGTATTTTGTTTTTATTTTTTGGTTTATACAGAGTGTTGTTGTTGTTTTTTCCCCACAAACTAGAAATGTTGATGAAGGCAGCTGGATGGAAACACACCTGGAGAAAACAAGGTGACATTGAGAAAAGCATCTTGTGTGCTGCCAATAAGTCTTCGGGAGGTCATTTCGCATCGCATCGCTCGAGTGACTTCTGAGGGCTGACATCGTTCGGAGATGCACTGTGGTGTACGAATGAGGAAGGGAAGCTCATACAAGTCGACCCAATGCTCTCGCCATGACCAATTTAATTAGTCAAGCCCCTTGTGCCAAAGTCACCAAGCTGCGTAGCCTAGGTTGCAAACATTATCAATGATTTAACCAGGATGGCATGTCATTTCAGAACAGGCTGCATCCGCTCCAGCACATTCAGCTCTGTCTGCATCCTGCACTATGAAATGGAGGGGATGTGTAGCTGTCTATCACGGGCCGAGATCTGGTGATGGCAAGTCACCAGCCTGTCACACTCTGTTGTCTCAAGTTTTTTTTGTTTTGCCAAAAGTAGCTGTTTTCAGAGAAAAAGCTCTTAAAAAAAATAAAAATAAAAATAAAAAAGGCTGTACACATCAAGCAGACAAAGTTAGAGACGAGTTGGTGAACATAATGGAACATGGACCCAGGAAGCAGAACAAAATTCAAGACTTACTACGAGTAAGTTACATTAAAAAAAAAAAAAACAGCAGCTCAAAAGGTAGAAAAGGGGAGGAACCGAGAAAGGATTTGACTGTACAACGTGACAGTCTGGCAAACACCAACGTGAAAGACTAGGATTTGATGTACTGAACTATTATCCATATTGGATAATCCTGACCACCCTCTCCACCACCTGCTGCAGGGACAGCGGAGCACTTTCTCCAAAAGACTCCTCCAGCTCCGCTGTCACAAGGACAGATACAGGAGATCATTTCTGCCCACTGCAATAATACTGTACAATAACTCACCTCTGGCAAAATCCATCACACAACAATAACACTGTTGTCTGTTTTTCTTGTTTGTTTAAATATAAAAAATACAAATTTAAAAAAAACTTTGCACTATTGTTTAGTTAGTTTTAATTTAATTTAATTATTCTATTTTATTTTATTCTACTTTTATTTTTGTATTTATTTATTTTATTGTATATACTGTGAATTTTTATATTTTTACTGTGATTTTACTGCTTTCCTGTATCTATAAATGCTGCTGTAGCGAAAAAATTCCCCCTTGGGGATTAATAAAGTAACTACCTACCTCCCTACCTACCTACCTACCTACCTGACGAGGCTGATTGCCAAATGGTTGCAAGTGAGGCAGATTGGGTACCTGGGAGCAGGTGAGGTGGGTGTGGCTGTCTGGAGACACATAAACACTGGGGACAAACAAAACAACAGAAAAGGCAGAAGGGCCAAAACCATAACAATGCTTTGTGCACGCTTTATATGAATGCTGACAATTTTCCAAAGCATACAACATTAATATGACTAACTGACAACATGCAGCTAATACACTGATTATGGATAATACCTCACTCTACTCCACTTAAAAAAAAAAGAAAAATAAATCTATCCCATTTAAATGCATCAACACATTTTTAGCTGAAATACTACAACACATGAATGTGTAAGGTGATAAATGTAGGTTCAAGTGGATTTTTGTAGTGGGGTTGTGATAACACTTGAAATTCTTGGCACACATTTACCTAAGTAATGGTCAATTAAATTATATATTTTATTCATTAATAAACATACGGTTTGTCCTATTTCAATGACGGACCACTTATTATTTCTTTGCTCTGAACAGTAAAGAGAAAACTGCAAAATAGATCTAGATAAGAAATATTCTGAATATGAGGGTTGATCAATAAGTTCCGAGACTACTGCATGTCACGGTGCTGCGCTCCGTGCACGGAACGGTAGAACGATATAACCCCGTAATGAGTTTTGGTACAAATTTATTTGCTTGATCATCAGTTCCTGACTTCCAAATGTTTTTGTGAGCAGTTGGCCGGGTGCGTCTCCGATTTCTCCGTGGAAATGACCAGAGGGCTCACAGAGCTTCAGAGCTAACAGTGCTTCAGGAGGGCTGAGACAATGAAGCAGTGAGTCTGGAGAGGTGTCCTTAGTGACGGGCAGAACGTCGCCGTCCAAAACTTAAAAAAAGGTCATCAGGTCAGGAGTTCAACCAGGTGGGTTTTCTTTGACATGGCTGTGTGCCATGAATTCATCCCAGGAGGGTCGGAGGGAAACCACAGAGATCTGCTGTGACCTTCTGAGGCGTCTGAGGAAAAACGTTGAGTTGAACTGTGGCGATGTCACTTTGGGTTTTCCAACATGACAACACGCATGTTCACAGCGCAATGAAAATGTACGAGTTTCTCCCACAACAACACAATCGTAGCTCCTCACCACTCCAACTCATCGGATTTGGCTCACTGCGACTTCTTTCTGTTCCCCAGACATTTTTCACAAACTTTGATGTTTGCTCTCTGCTGAAGTTTCTGGTGCATAAAACATCACAGATGCAGCCGGTCCACTGCTCACCAAAACGTGTGGAACTCAGGTACTGGTGATGATCAAGCGATGGAATTTGTACCAGTTATCAATCATTAGGGTTATATCTTTTTCCTGCTCCGTGCATGCGCATGAGCGGTAGTCTCAGAACGTATTGATCTACCTTCATATAGTGAAGGTACGATGTTCACCTTAAACATTGAAAACAGTAGTTAGTAGTAGTTCACATGGAGCGTTTGATCATATGTAGATAACCAACCCAAAACTAACATGAATACATTCGTTTTCAAAACTAAGAGACCCAAATTGAGGGGGACCTGAATACGGCTAGACCTGACTCAAATAGACCTGATCCAAAATGTTTGTGATGGAATTTGTGCCGCTGGTTTACTCAACAGAAAGACGCCTCAGGAGACCTCCTTAATGACTCAAACAGCAAGATGTATTGACAGACTCAGTCAGCGAGAGACAGAGTGGCAAGTATAAAGGTGCAAGTATAAAGGTGCCTTGCCAGTCAGTGTCTGAGGTTTCTTCTCTCTGATCCCTAATATTATTCAGTCTTTGAGTTTGCATATATCCTGATAAGAAGAAGCCAGTCTTTGGAACCTGGTATAATCTGGAAAAGACAGGCTATCTCCGTCTATAGCCGTGACAGAACTTACATAACAGTTCAGGAGGTCCTCGCGACCCTACGAGGAAGGGGAACCTGAGGAGACACAGAGCTCTGATTGCATTAGACGGTGAGACCTAACCGATGATTGAAAATTCCTTCACATGGTCGACCTGAACAGACCCGACCGCAGAAACACAAACCCCAGCACCAGCATGATGCGCTATCAATTAATGTCATCGATTAACAAGGAGCCATGGTGCAGCATTACAATAGGAATAAGAAAAAAAAAAGAGTAGTCATAGAAACCTAAATGACTTGTTAATATGGTACAAAATCCTGTGAAGACCTTTTGTCACGTGATCTTCATTAACAGATAGAAACTGGATCTAATCTCAGTTCTTCTGTTGGACGTTTTAGGTGTTTTAAGGTAAATGTAGGTAGTGTAGGTAGTGTGACACATGCATGACATTCAGTACTCATCATGTAATTACATGACTGGGGTTAGTTTCCTGGAGAACACTGGCAGTTATGTTTTTGGACTTCTGTGCTTTCAATACAATACGGCCATCACTGCTCAGGGAACAGCTGAAGGAAGCTGGAGTAGACCGCTTGCATAGTAAACTGACTGCATTTATTTTTTATTTTTTTTATTTAACCTTTATTTAACCAGGAGAGTCCCATTGAGATTAAAAATATATTTTTCAAAGGAGAACTGGCCAAGACAGGCATTGACTACTTCACAAACATAAAGGAGACTGTGATTGACCTCTGCAGGAAAGTATGCCCAAACTACATCGGTGAACATCCAGGGATTGAAAATTCAAATTGTAGATGCATACAAATTCCTGCGTGTTCCCCTCAGCAATAAACTGGACTGGTAGGACAGCACAGATGTCCTGCTCAAAAAGGGTCAGAGTCGACTCCATCTGCTGAGGAGACTGAGGTCCTTTGGGGTATGCGGGACCCTGCTAAGTACTGTCCACGACACTGTGGTGGCATCTGTTATCTTCTATGCAGAGGTCTGCTGGGACTGCACGGTTCATACAGTAAATCCTCCTTATCACTAATGTGCAATATCCTGTAAAATATACTCCACACTTTGTATCTCCTTTGTATCTTATCTTATCTTATCATATAGCTAAAGTTATAAAAGAAACATGTCAGTCAACTAAACAGTACATTCTTCTACTGCACAGATGTAGGCGGTCAGGGTGGATGGAGTTCTTACAAAGCACAAAACATTTACACCAGAGACTGGGATTTAACATGTCTAAGTTGATGTCACAATTTTGAGGTTTTGGCATTGATTTATTCACACCTTCATTCAGTCTGGTTGTTGTGTTCCTATAACTCACTCTTGCTTTTTTAGACCAGCCACTACCACCTGCCCTGCTCTCCTGCTCGCCTTCTCACCTGTTAAAGCTGCTAATCAGCCCCGTGAGTATTTATACCCTCATTCACCAGATTTTCTTAGTTTCATGCCTAAACTATACAGCTTTCGGTTTCTGTCCTCGGTCATGACTTGCTTGTGTTTTTTTTTTTTTAACCTTGCCTACAATCTCTTGGGTCCTCTGCACAGAACAGTCTTTAGGATTCTTATTAACCTTGACCTCTAAATATTATTTTGTCTTTTAACTTCCTGTCTGCTCCAGAGGTGGGATGTATTGTGTTGTCGATTTGACTTCTCTTGCCCGTGAACAGGCCTGTGATTGTGGGGGCTTACAGTCATCCACAGCTGTTTGCATGGAAGCCAATCAGATCAGTTCTCACTGTGACCAGATCAGCTCACTGAGTGGTGTTGGCATTTGTGTTGTTTTCATGACATCAAAAGTTGTTTGAATGTATAATTAGTGGTTGCGAAAAGGTGTGTGCTGACAAAAGAAGGTGAAACATCTTTTGATTTAGAGATTGTTTTTAAAGAATGTAAATTCTGATGCTAATAAATTCATTATGTTCTGCTTTTAATAACTTGTGTCTGAGAAACTGTTTGCCAAAACATTGCATTTCATTGGTTCTTCGTCGCCTCCTCTCATTGAAAAATACAGAATTCATGAATAGGCAAAATTTTGTCAAAAGTATATTTGCTGGATAAAATAAACATCCAATATACCATACCTCATTTTCAGTGCTCCACATCCCACTGGTGTATGTTGACGTTTGCACTGGTTCCAGAAAATCAAAACTGCTCAGTTTTACACCTTAAAACTCAGATTTAGATGTTACGAATCTAAAACATCGAAGATGATCACAAACAACTAAAACACCTTTTCCAGTGGAAAGGCACGATTAAACAAGTAAACTAGTGTTAGCTCTGAACTTTTCCATATTTAGCCACGAGCTGCATCTAACCTTTATTTGTCTCGAGTGCCTGGAAATTTTGCAACTCGACATACAGTATAACTGGCAAGAGTTACACACATTCATTCCTTATCATTGGCATGACCAGTTTGTGTTGCTGCACAAGCTGCAACCATTTTCCAACCGTATTTGCCCTTAGATGTCTTTTAATATGATGTTAAAGTGTGGCAGTTATAGCATCTGTACCCTTTGAGCCGCAGAATTGAACCTGTTTAACCTTCAGTCGGAGTGAACATTTGCGCTAAATTTGAAGAAATTCCCTCAAAGTGTTCCTGAGATATTATATTCACAAGAATGGAATAGATGGACAGGACAAAAGTAGATCGTAGTGACCTTGATCTTTAATCTGCAATCACAAAATTTGAAGAAAGTCCCTCGAGGTTTTCTGGAGATATTGCAGTTAATAAATGGGAAAGACGTGAGGTCACAAAGACCTTAAACTTGGATTACCAAAATCAAATCCATTCATTGTTAAGGTATAGATAACTGTTGTGCTAAATGTAAAGTCATCTTCTTTAGGGCTTCCTGAAATATTGCTTTAACTAGTATGGGTCAATATGAGGTGACAGTGGCCTTCACCTCTGAGCCTCAAAATATTATCATTTCATTGCTGAGTGAATTTTTTTTTTTGCCAAATGCTAAGAAATTCCCCGAAGACAATCTTGAGATGTGAGTTTTCAGTAATCTTGATCTTTGAACTATGATTACCAAAAGCAATTCCATTCATCCTTGAGTCCATATGACCGATTGTTTCAAATTTCGAGGTCCCTCAAAGCGTTCCTAAGATATCTCTTTCAAGAATGGGAAAAATGTGAGGTCACAATGACCTTAAACCTTGGCGATTGAACACTAAACTCGAATCACCCCATTATTGAAGCGAAGTGACCTTTTGTGCCATATTAGAATAATTTCTCTCCATACATTCTTGACATAGAATGTTTATGAGAATAAATCTATCAGTTCATCATTCCATTAAGATCTGTTGCTTTCTACATCACCCTGTAGACGGCAGCCTGCCTGTGATTTACTAAACATAGTGGTGTGACTGAAATCAGCTTGATGAAAGATTCATAAGGTTTTTTTTATATTACTGGGTTGGTACCCAGCTATATCTAAATTAACTGATCCCAATGGGTTCTTGGGAGGCATGGAATTAATCTCAACATGCAGACCACCAGCTGGATCCTTTAATGAAGACAAGGTGAAGCTCACTTCTGGTTCTTAGTAGGGGGAACGCTGAGAAAGTGGACGCTGAACGGTCAGTATATAATGGTTAATGAAAGGCATTGGTAGACCCATATATCAGCTTATTCCCACATCCCCGTAGTGTGTGTGTAATATAGGCCAATATTATAATTTCTAGGCACACCACAAGCTCCAAAGTACAAAAGTTCATGTTTGCTTATTCAAAAGGTTGTGACCACACAATGGAATTACATTTAAAAATAAGTGTGATTAAAGCTCTATTTCACATTACTGTCAGTGTGATGGGATCAGTGAGACATGAAGACCACATGAACACTGCAGTGTTGTTTCTTCAAGACAAGTCTGACCCTAATCAGCCAAGCCTATTTTGTCCATTATGCTCATTCAGACATCAAAACATTCTGATTGCCAACTCAGATTGAAGCTCCCTGTCTAATTATCTCTCACACATTAAGTGGCTCAGGTCAACGGATGTACAGTATAACTGTGTTAGATATGATTCATTCACCAACCCAGAAATGTCTGTTGGAATTATTCCATATTCCACAGTACTCAGTAATGTTTCTCATTTAACCATAATGATTATGATTGGCCTCAGGCAGGTTGAGCGGGGGATATGGAATATTATATGTATAATGTATGATATGTATGCCGTGTTCTGCTCTGAAACTGAAGTGTACAATAACAATATATACATATATATATATATATATATATATATATATATATATAAATATGGAAATAAAGGAGTCACAGGAAGCCAGATGCTGAAAAGGGGGTGATGGGAAACAAGATTGTTATGTGGAGGATGCCTTTGCAATGCTCTGTGAGCATTATTTATATATTTATATATATATATAAATATGTATACATACATATACATACACAACCCAAAGCGATGCTCTTGGGTTCTCCAACATGACAAATCGCCTGCTCACGGAGCATTGAAAAGGCATCCTCCACATAACAATCGTTGTTTCCCACCACCCCCTTTTCAGCATCTGGCTTCCTGTGACTCCTTTCTGTTACCCAAAAAATAGACACAAATTTGATATGCTGTCTCTGCTCAATTTTCAGGCCCATGTTCAAATTGCAAATGTGTACACACCATGTGTTGACGCATAGACGCGTGTAGCTCTGGTGCTGATTTTGATCAAGCGACAAAACTTGGAGTACTAATTCACAAAAGTTATTTCCTTCCCGTGCTCCATGCATATCATGATACTGTGCTCCATTTGCGTGAAACAGGAGCACTCTCTGACCTTTTTGATTTTCCCTTATGTAATTTTGATGAACAGAAATTCGTTTTTAGGAGTTTAATCAACATGAGCAGAGAGACTTTACCTAATTTAAGCCATTCATTTGCAATTTCTGTCAGTTTCTCCTCCTTTCAATTCTCATTCTACTTTTTTCAGTGCAAAATCTGAAATATGGGAACTATACCACAAAGCATGCATCCGCTCCACATACAGTACACACCAGCCTCTTACACACACACCAGTGTCCTATCGCTATGTCAGATTAGGCTCTGAAATAGCCTTAATGCAGCTCTCCATATCGATGATTGCAAAGCCCTCTAGAAACAAACTACAGCCACCTTGTAATTTGAGATTAAAGGGAAAGGACGTTTTGCAGATACCATGTAGAGAACCAAGTCATTGCTGTTTGATTTTAAGATTTTTGATGTGCATAATTGGAGATAGAGCTATTCAACCACATTGTAGATTTGTATGACAGGATCAAAGGGAAGAATACAAATCAAAAGTATTTCTGTTTTGAGGCTCAACCCTCGACAGTAACCTCTTCAGAAGAGAAAAGAAAGATGAACTGAAAATCAGTGTCTCTCCAGTGCGAAAGTGGCTCTGCTTCATCTCCTCTTTTTATTGTCACCTCTCCAGCTGACACAGCCAAACTTAAGGATTGCTCATGTGTGTTCACTAAAGCCTCCTCCCTCGTCCCCAGTCTGATCTTAGGCCATTCCATCCACACTGCTTCCCTTTGAAAACAACCTTCAAGCTGAGGAGGAGTCGAGAGAAAACAAAAAACGCCTCTGGGCAGTGAAATTGCCTTGTCACACAAAAAGGAGTCATTATTGAGATAAATCACCTCATTCTATTCCACAACTAAACTCTGCCTCAGCTTACCTTCCAGTGGCACCTGTCATCCAGGCTGAGTCATCACATGTACTGCACTCTGCATCCTGAGACTGTGTCTGCCAGAAGGATTCAACACTGCCTCTGGTTGTTTTGGTTTGACAATGTGATTTACACAAAAAGTATTTCATTGAACACATAAATCCCAAAGCTAAAACATGTTCTGCTTAAAACAAGACAGCAAAATATGCTGCATGAATCACTTTAATAATGTTGTTTTAACTGAGGTTTCCCAAGATGCTCGCTAAAACTTTAAATATGTGCCAATTCAGATTTATGTAAAGTGCACATAAATGCCCCATTCTTGCAGTGATTATTGTGGCCCCCCTCACACCAAGGATGAATTGACATCTTCTCTTTGACAACGTGTACACAGCACCTAAAGAAATTGTATTATTATTTTTGCTAACCAGTCAAGGGGTAGTTTAGCTCTACGATTTGTGATAAAGGGATAGAAAAAGGATTTAACCTGAACTTGTATTTGTAGGTCTGTCCAAACAGCTGATTCCTGATCAACATAAAAAAAGACATATCTTTGCACTGTCCCAACTAATGTTTTGACAGCAACTTCTGGTATCATGAACTGTTTTGTTCATTAGTAGACCTACTTTGGGTTGTTTGATTTTTCATTTACTGAACTTAAATAGTAAATTTTGATTGCATAGCTTCCATCCTGCAGAAATGATACCTTTGCAAAAAACATTGCATTTAAGCACTTATGTGCAGTGTATTTTGCTATGTATTTAACCCTTCAACATTTATCAAATGTAAAAATTGAGAAATGTTATTGTTTTATGAAAAATGTATGCTCATTTTGAATTTTAAGTGCCGCAACATGTTTCAAAAAAGTTGGAACAGGGTCAACAAAAGACTGGAAAAGTTGTGTAACAAAAACAAAATACCTGGTGGAACATCTCAAATAATTAGGTTAACTGGTAACAGATCAGTAACATGATTGCATAAAAAAGAGCATCCCACAGAGGCAGAGTCTATCAGCAGTGAAGATGGGGAGGGGTTCACAACTCTGTGAAAGACTGTGTGGGCAAATGGTGCAACAATCAAGAATGATGTTCCTCAACATAAAATTGCAAATAAGTTGGGGATTTCATGACCTGCAGTACATAAAATCATTTAAAGATTCAGAGAATCTTGAAAAATCTCTGAGCAAGGGAAAGGCCAAATAACAATACTGGATGGCTGTAAACTTTGGGCCCTCAGGTGGCACTGCATTAGAAGCCATGATTATGTTGTGGAAATCACTGCATGGGCTCAGAAACATACCGAAAACCACTGTCCGTGAACACAGTTTGTCGTTGCATCCACAAGTGCAGGTTCAAACTCTACTATGCAAAGGTATGAATGAAATCAGATATAATATAATGATCCATAAACACCGCCTCCTTCTCTGGAACTGAGCTCATTTAAGATGAGCTGATGCGAAGTGGAAAACTGTCCTGGGATCTGACAAATCAATAGAAATTTGGGAAGGCACCATTAGTGCTGAATGATACATACAGGTTTTGGAGCAACATATGTTACTTATTTTAGCAAAACAATGCCAAACCACATTCTGCACCTATTAAAACAGCATGGCTCCATAGTAGAATATTCCAGGTGCTAAACTGGCCTACCTGCAGTCCAGACCTGTCACCCATTGAAATCATTGATGCCCATCATTAAAGGACAAATACGACCAAGGAAACCTCGAACAGTTGAGCAGTTGAAATCCTTTGGCAGTCAAGAATGGGAAAACATTTCACTTTTAAAACTCAGCAACTGGTCTTTTCAGTTCCCGCATGTTTACAGAGTGTTGTTAAAATAAGTGATAAACATTCCCCTGTTCCAACTTTGTTGAAATGTGTTTCAGGCAACAAATTTAAAATTAGCATATATTTTTCCTAAAATAATAACATTTCTCAGTTTTAACATTTACTATGTTGTCTATTTTCAATTAAATATGGGTGTATGATGATTTAAAATGGTAAATGGTCTGTACTTGTATAGTGCTTTATCACCTTACGGTCTCAAAGTGCTTTTACATGGTTTTCCATTTGCCCATTCACACACTAATGAGACTGAGCTGCCATGCAATCAGCAACCAGGAGTACATTCACACACTGATGGTATGCCATCGGGAGCAACTTAGAATTCAGTGTCTTGCTCAAGGACACTTAGGCATGTGGACAGGGGGAGTTGGGGATTGAGCCACCAACCTTCTGATTAGTGTGCAACCCACTCTACCATCTGAGCCACAGACTCCCCAAATCATCACATTCTGTTTTTATTTCTATTTTACACAGGGTCCCAAATTTTTAGAAAACAGGGTTGTACCGGTTTAAAAAACATAATCACATCCAGACAGTAATCAATAGCGTAAAAAGGATCAGTTTGGAAAGTCCAGTACTGCTCCGTCTTAATTTGTTACATGAAGTAAAAACATAGTTCACCTCCTTCCCTGCTGTCCAATGTTAAATTCTGCTCTGTTAACATAAATTACCAGCTTTGAGAAGCGGAAAAATGCAGCTTGGTAGGCTCAAAACATTCAGGGCAGCCATTGGAACCTACAAGGCAGGGGCCAGCAGGGACCCAGTGGGGATCTGCCACAGATCTGTTTGGGCCCTGTCATACACCAGCCAGCAATTTTAGGTGACTGCATCTGTAATTATTATATGATTTCTTGACTCATGGCCAAATATGTATTTAATGAGATGAGAGGAACATTGAACTTTGACCACCAAATTCGTATCAGTTCATTGTTGAATTCAAATAAATGTTTGTGCCACATTTAAATACATTCCCTCAAAGCATTCCTGAGATATCACAGTCACAAGAAAGAGCTAGACAGATGGATGGACAACGCAAAAACATAATGTAGAGCCGCAAAAAAGCAGTAAAGTCATAAACATTTCAAAGGACTTATTTAGTTCTTACTGTATGTTTGTATGCAAGGCTTTAATCTTTTGTATGTTCGTTAACATCTTTCGAGTCATTGGAGTTACATGTGCGTGGTTGATCCATCCAGCCCTCATGTGAGTCTGAATGGGTGTTAAGCTTCCTCGTGAGGGATCTTGGGACCGCATTAGAGTGGCTTCTAGGTGATGTGGTAGAACACATTCTCTGTTCAGTGATGATCGTCGCAGCTTTGTCACCAGCCTGAGCATTCCTTGCCGCATTGATCTGCTTAAACTGCTTCACTATGCTTATGCCTGGATGTCTTGTGTTTGGGGCACACAAGCTTCTGCCTTAGTGTTACTGGGCTTGCAATGCACAGGGATGCTGAGTTTTCTAGATACTCCCACAACATATGGAATAATCGTGTTGTGTTTCTTGTCTTTTTCCCCTGTGTCTGTTCTGGAGCTTATTTGGGTTTGGTGAAGCCCCAGCTTTGGTAATCACACATTTTATGTGCTTTCCTGGTGTGCTTTCTTGTTTTTTTTTTTTTTTCTCTCTTTTCCTTTCACTCTGTCCGAGAGGGCACTGTCTGAATCAATCAGATTGAATGCAATCAGATTTTAAACACAATGTAAAAAAAATGATATTGTTAAGTAATTTTCATCATGGATTAAAACCCATTTAGTCATGTATTTATCTATTCCATGTTATGGTGGAGCGGTTGTGCCAAAAATAACACCACTGAGAGCGAAGATGAGCCTTTGTCAATTTTGAAGCTTTGGTAGCTAAATCAGTTTTTGCCATCAAAATAGACATATGCACCTCCGGCCTCTCGGCAGTCTTATTTTTGTCCCATTTCCTGCGCCATACTGTGTGAGCTATTTTGTTTCACGATGGTAGTTCAGTTAAATTGTATTTATATAGCACCAAATCATAACAAAAATCATTTCTGCGCAGTCATTTCTGACGCTGGACCTTGATACCACTTTCCCATTCACTTGAGTTAATCTTTATATACAGTCTGTAGCAAAGCCATATTCAACCATATTGCAAATCAGTCTCTTTATGCAAGAGCCACGCATAAATTTATGCAGCCCAGTATTTCAAGAATTTCATCAATAATAGACGACGTGTAAAACCGGTGTTAGCACTCAGTGTCACCACAGGAAGTAGTGTCCTTTATGTAAGTAGACAACGAATGTGGAGTTTTAGGGGGTTTAATGGTTGTGTAGTTCATTGTGTCCTGTTATAGACTTAAGATTAATGTTCATAACCACAATCCTTGTCTAACATGAACCAAGTGGTTTAGCTGCTAACGCTAATCAAACCGTAACCATATTTTAATTGCGACAACTGCAGTCTTAAGCATGCCATTCAGTTACCATGAGCATGAGGTATTGTAGCAAGTGAAAATCTTAAGGAACACTGGCACTGGACATAATCCTGGATTTTGCAGAATCATTTAATAAATAGTGTTATTTGTACAGTTGTTGACATGAGCTATTAAGTTGTCAAGCTTCCACGCCAAGAATCACCTAATTCAAGTGAACGGTGCAAATTAATTTTGGGGTCATTTCTGGTTTGACAAGGCCTCCTTATTGAAATAGTAATTAACAAATAAATAAGAAAGAAATTTAACCATATCAAAATGGTGAGGTCATCCAACAGGGTCAGAACTGTGTTTACCATTTTTAGCACTCATTACTGTAAACTGGATCATCTGCAGTGCACTCGATCATGAGTATGACTGAATATCACTACAATCTCAGTTTTCAGTGCAGTACTTGGATAAACATGTAAAGTTAAAAAAGGTAAAGGTAAAATAAAAAAAAAGATAAAATGAAAAGAAGATAAAGTTAAGCCACCAGTTTCATGGCGGGGCTCCCGTTAGCACACGTGGACTGCTACCAAAAACACATGACGAGATAGTTCTGTTTTCAGGCACAGGTACATACAATGGTTTGATCTCAAAAGCTCTTGAAATTCTCAAATGGTCAGTTGCATTTTGTAGCAAACAAAACGGTTCAGTCTGAGGCACTTATCCCATGAAACTCCATTTATAGCAAATGACTATGACGTACAACTAGCCTCGCAGGTCTTTGAGTAATGGACATGGATATCTAGCAGGTTGCCCTTTAAATGCGTCAGAAGTTGCCTGAGATCATCAGGTTTTTAAGCTTTCTTCAGTAACAAAGTAATCCGGTGATGTCTGTAAATGGGCACGTTTCACTAAATGACGGGGAACTTGCTGTCCACCAACAGTCATGCATGACTTTTCATTTTGAATTGAACCTTAAAAAGCCTCTTGGTGTCACCGACCAATACTCAAAGACACCCAGCAGCGTGAGAAAGGAAATTAGAAATCTTCATGGAAACGTCATCCAACTTGGAGGAGTATCAAGTTTGAAAAAAATGCATCAAACTTGTTTTGATACTGTCATAATAAAGAAGCCCATAGTTGTTTTCTACTCCCCTAAACTATGCAAAAGGACTTGGACAAAAAGAGGAAAAGCGGATTGTCACACACAATGTATCCCTGGTTGTCTACAATACAAATTTGACAGGCTGCTTGAGTAAGAAAGCCAATGAATGGAAATACATAATTCCAGAAATTCGCTATTTTCTTTGAGCCAGTATAATGGCGTGAAAGACAAAAGAGTGGCCTGTCCTACTGTACAAAGGCAGAGTGCAGTAACCACAGAAGCAGTGAAGTGGAGAAAAAAGGGTTTAAAGTTTTCAGCCTGCATGGCAAACTAAATGCAAGCGTTTGTAATGCTTTCATTGCAGTCTTTTTAGCTCGATTATTTTACCCCTAAAAAATGTACACTGCATTTTGCCTTTGGATAATTTGCTGCAGTATCTACAAAAAAATGGTGTTCTCTCAGCTTTGTGATCCGTGTTAACATAGTTTGTTAACAAAAATTAAAGTGCTCCAGTACTATTAGTATTAATATTTAAGTTATACAATTTTTATGTGTTGAAACAGCAGCTGACATCTAAAGAAGAATACTGCTTCCTGACTCTACAAAACTACTTAGTGTGAATATATTTTTTTATTAAAGCATTGCAAAGTCCATGTCTATGAAAGAAACATTTTACAGTTCAACAGTTTAAAATGTGTAAACATGTATGCATAATGCAACAGAACGATGTACAAATAAACCATATGTTGATTTATTCATTCATAGCAACCCTGGATGTGGACCATTGTCAAACCAGGGCCATGCTTGGTGTAAAACAAAGCTTAAACATAATAAAGTCCAGTTTGGTCTATTTTCAATTCAAATCCCTTTACCATTATTTTTGAGTTAAAATTATAAAATAAAAAAAGACAGTCCCTTATGAAAATGACCACCTTGCAATAATTAACACAAATTCACATAATGTCCACAATATGTGTAGGAACTTTCAATTTTGAAAAATAGTAAGTCATTCCAAGCAAAAAAGTAAGATTTACAGATGTGTACAACAATCTGGGTGCAATTGGTTTGTACTCACAAATGTGTGTTCCAATCCACAAACAAATACCAAGCTCTTTACCCAATCTTTAAGGCTGAACCCAGCCACCCTCCAGAGGAAACATTTCAGCGGCTTATATTAATGATCTCATTCTTTCAGTCACCTCATCATAGGTGAGGGCCAAGAACAAAGATCGACTGGTAAATGGAAATCTCCCTTCTCACTAAAACGATCTGGTACAACACCAGCTTCACTGCTGAACTGCTCCAATTTACCTTTCAATCTCCTGCTCCATTATACTCTCACTCAAGAACAAGATCCGGAGATACTTAAAGTCCCTCACTTGGAGAAGGAACTCCGTGCCAACCCAAAGGGGGAAATTCACCTTTCTTCTGGCAGAGAACCATCGCCTCAGACTGGGAGGTGTTCGCTCTCATCCCGGCTGCTTCACACTCCAAACTGCCCCAACGCACGCTGAAGGTCATCGAGACAACCCTGCTGCAAGAGCTTGTTCTCCTCAATCAGAAGACATTTACAATCAATGGACTCTAAACAGCAGCTTATAAATGGAAAGATGCGGTTTAAATATGCCACTTCCAGATTGTGGACTTGTTCTTCTACTTGGAAGACAGCCAGTCCAGGAAAAAAAGCAGACGCAAGTGTCAGTTGAAATCCATTTTGCCGAGTAGATCTCAGAACAAACTCAGGCTCTGTTTTGTGGAGTTGCTCAGAAAAATAAAAATCTTATCAAGTTTTTAAAGATTATCTATGATAAAACTGTTCTGAGTTTTTATCAATTTTGTTTTGTCCAGCTCTGACAACATATAATATTGCAAAGTATTGACATCTATTTACTGGCAACTCTAGTACTCTAGATTACATTTAATTGTTTTTTTTTTCTGTGCCATTTCTGAAATGTATATACAAGAAACAAAAAGCAAAGGGTATCCTGTAATTGGCTTCAAAGTAGTTGGAACAATTTTCATTGACAACATTTGACTAGATATTTACTGTCAACTTGATGGGTTTCATTTTTGACAGGGTACGTGTTTATTTGCATACTGAGCAGGAAAGTGAAATCTGAACACAAGCCGTCAACTGTGACGCAGGTGGAGACACAGTCTGATGGCAGGTTCGAACTCATGTACTTGAGCGGTCCAGTTGGGATCAGATCACCCAAGACACATGTTGTGACAGGTGTGAACAGGACCTATGACTTCAGTAGCAGTTTCTTTACCTGTGTAGTTAAAGGTGTTTATAGCTTTCTTGCTGTGTAGTCAGCTGTAGGGCATAATTTGTAAATCAGGAGGTCCTTGAACAAAAAAGTCACAGGATGCATACAAAAAAAAAATCCGCATTACCTCAAGCATACTGGACAACACTGAGGTACTTGCTGTGACAACTAAACAAAACTATGTATCTTTGTATTTATCAATGCATCCATCATCCATCCATCCATCGTTCGTTCGTTGCCTGTCGCTTCACTTCCCTTTTTTTTCCTTCTGTCTGTGGATCACAACATTCGGGGAAATTGGAATTGGGGCCCAAAGTTCTATTTGCAATCATGAAAAGCCAGCAGCCCAAGAAACTGACGTACAGTGCATCCGGAACGTTTTCACAGCGCTTCACTTTTTCCACATTTTGTTCTGTTACAAGCCTTATCCCAAAATGGATTAAATTCATTTTTTTCTCTCACAATTCTACACACAATAACTCATAATGATAACATGAAAAAACGTTTTGGGGATTTTTTGCAAATCTATTGAAAATAAAAATGAAAAAAATCACATACATAAGTATTGGTAAATGGTCTGTACTTGTATAATGCTTTATCACCTTTTGGTCTCAAAGTGATTTAACATGTTTTTTTCCATTCACACTAATGAGACAGATCACCATGCAGGGTGCTGACATCAGGAGCACATTCACACACCGATGGTACACCATCAGGAGCAACTTAGGGTTCAGTGTCTTGCTCAAGGACACTTGGGCATGCGAACAGGAGGAGCTGGGGATCGAACCACCAACCTTCCGATTAGTGTGTAACCCACTCTACCATCTGAGCCACAGCCTCCCACTGTATTCACAGCCTTTGCCATGACACTCAAAATTGAGCTGAGGTGCATCCTGTTTCCACTGACCATCCTTGAGATGTTTCTACAATTTCATTGGAGTCCACCTAAAAAAAATGATTTGGAAAGGCACACATCTGTCTATATAAGGTCCCACAGTTGACAGTGCATGTCAGAGCAGAAACTAAGCCATGAAGTCCAAGGAATTGTCTGTAGACCTCCGAGACAGGATTGTATTGAGGCACAGATCTGGGGAAGGGTACAGAAAGATTTCTGCAGCAGTGAAGGTCCCAATGAGCACAATGGTCTCCATCATCCGTAAATGGAAGAAGTTTGGAACCACCAGGACTCTTCCTAGAGTCGGCCGCCCGGCCGAACTGAGCGATCGGGGGAGAAGGGCCTTAGTCAGGGAGGTGACCAAGAACCCGATGGTCACTCTGACAGAGCTCCAACGTTTCTCTGTGAAGAGAGGAGAACCTTCCAGAAGGACAACCATCTCTGCAGCACTCCACCAAGCAGGCCTGTATGGTAGAGTGGCCAGACGGAAGCCACTCCTCAGTAAAAGGCACATGACAGCCCACCTGGAGTTTGACAAAAGGCACCTGAAGGACTCTCAGATCATGAGAAACTAAATACTCTAGTCTGATGAAACAAAGATTGAACTCTTTGGCCTGAATGCCAAGCGTCATGTCTGGAGGAAACCAGGCACCGCTCATCACCTGGCCAATACCATCTCTACGGTGAAGCATGGTGGTGGCAGCATCATGCTGTGGGGATGTTTTTCAGCGGCAGGAACTCGGAGACTAGTCAGGATGGAGGGAAAGATGAATGCAGCAATGTACAGAGACATCCTTGATGAAAACCTGCTGCAGAGCGCTCTGGACCTCAGACTGGGGCGAAGGGTCATCTTCCAACAGGACAATGACCCGAAGCACACAGCCAAGATAACAAAGGAATGGCTTCGGGACAACTCTGTGAATGTCCTTCAGTGGCCCAGCCAGAGCCCAGACTTGAACCCGACTGAACATCTCTGGAGAGATCTGAAAATGGCTGTGCACCGACGCTCCCCATCCAACCTGATGGAGCTTGAGAGGTCCTGCAAAGAAGAATGGGAGAAACTGCCCAAGAATAGGTGCCAAGCTTGTAGCATCATACTCAAAAAGACTTGAGGCTGTAATTGCTGCCAAAGGTGCTTCAACAAAGTATTGAGCAACGGCTGTGAATACTTGTTATATTTCCGTTCTTTATTTTGAATAGATTTGCAAAAAATGTAAACAAACGTTTTTTTACTTTTGGGGTATTGTATGTAGAATTTTGAGGGAAAAAAATGAATTTAATCCATTTTAGAATAAGGCTGTAACATAACAAAATGTGAAAAAAAACGTTCCGCATGCACTGTAAATGACGTGTTCTGTGTGTCTTTTAATCGATCTCCTCTACTCTGTTTCGGTATTATCACAGCACGGCACCCACACACAACAAACAGCTCCGTGGCTGCTCTGCAACAACAGCTAGTCACGTGTATCTTTTCCAATCATTTTGTTGTCTTTGCTATTTTTCTACAGATACACAATGCTTAAACTGAGGGAACAAAAAATATAAGCATCTGACGTGAAAATAAAGCTCAGATTAGACTTTACATGCACATACAGCATGATGTGCTACATGTGAAGGGAGGTTTGTGTCATTGTGAGAGCACTTCAAACTAAATAAAATTTGTAAGCATAAATATGTGAACTAAAAATAAAATAATTAGGATTGAAAAGAAATTATCCGAGCCTCTTTATTTTGTTACAATAAGCTTCAAATCAGGCCTCTTTGGGTGCGAGTGTAAAACGTTTGGTTGTGAGTTTAATTGGATGTAACGGCCGGACCAAGGCTGATGGAGGAGACGAGTTTCTGTTGGTGGG
Organism: Embiotoca jacksoni; assembly: GCF_022577435.1. Lineage (NCBI taxonomy): Eukaryota > Metazoa > Chordata > Actinopteri > Embiotocidae > Embiotoca > Embiotoca jacksoni. The sequence continues at coordinate 19,147,099 of NW_027185241.1, forward strand.
TTTGATTTGGAGCAACGAAAGAAGGCGGTCTGGTTTGATGAAACGTGTGGACGACCGGGTATTTGTACATCGTTTTCCTGGAAGAGAGGGCAGCAGGAAGCACCGTGTGAAAAAGGCACACCAGCAGAAGGATTCACTGCAGCAGAAACATGTTGCTGGTGCCAGCATTTTCTTTTGTTTGTGACCCCCCAGAGTGTGGCCATCAAACAACACGTGCTTTCCATCCCCTACCCCACCCATAAGGTCTTCAATTTCTGTATAAGAAAATTTCCTTTTCCTCATCCTCCCATTCAATGTTGCCATGATTCACCACAGAGAACCATTGATCTACGTATGCTGCAACTCATACATCAGCATTCATGAGGGACTTTACATTGATCATTTATAGTCGAATGTGGGCGGTTAGAAGGCGGTTTATGAGGCCGATATGCGTGTGATCCTATGCACGGTTTATAAATGATGCCCCTGGTGATGTACTACAGCACTTTCTCTTACTCTTCAATAACGTGTGGATTTGCAGGGATAATGTAAAAACACCAAGATGTGTTATCTGTGTTTGTTCTCTGCTACAGCTGCGGCCTTAGTAAGGCACAGACTGGCAGCAGTACAGCTCGATACATAACACCGTGTGAAGAGAGGCACATCGCACTTCTCCAAATATGGATTTCAGCCCGGGTATTAGTAAATGATCATCACAATTAAATACCTATGAACAACTAAAATTTAACTATTCTAGTTGTTCATAGGTATTTCATTCTTTTATTCTGACACATTTAGTATCTCTGGAATGTGAACTTGGCAGCAACTCCAACATGTCGGCAGAATGAAACACAGTGAGTGTCTTTACATGTTGAATTAAGAGACAATAGTGCAATGCTTGGAACACTTAGGGATGGAGGGAGTTGCTAGCGTGCTGGGTGAGGCCGGGGTCTTCGTCGCTACTACCCATCACGCCCGAGCCTTCTCAGCTCTCTAATTGGAACAACCTCTTTAATTGGGTTTGGAAACCATGGACACGGCCGCTCTGTCTGGGAGCTAACAAGCTGAAAGAGACACCTTCAACAGAGGAGCTAATGTCGAGCGAGGCAGCCTTGCAGCTTTGCAGTGACTGAGATGTCTCAGAGGCGAGCAAGAAAGGGAGCGACAGAAGTTGCGTCAATGCCCAAAAAAAGTCCCCATAAATCCCTTTGCTGTAGGTAGTCAATAAGACGGGTTTAAAAAAGGGCAGGTTCACAATGGCTTCCGTTAAAGCGAGGACTTTTAGACTTCAACTTGTACTGTGGCCAGGTGGATGGACAGTAGTTAATCAATTCCATTTACCTGCTGTTTAACGTTAATACGAGTACAGCATTAAAAGTCGATGTAGATTAAAATATATTGATCTACCTCAATACTGGACCCTGTAGGTTTTACAAATTAAACAACTTGGCTAAAAGACAGTATTTCCTAGACCGATAGGAGACATTAACTTCCAGATCAAGATTTTTTTTATTTTTTTTATCTCTCTGTAAATTGTTTTGCAGCAATGTGCAAAGGTGTTTATGTCTTTGTCTCAGGCTGGTGAAGTGCACACCCTATCTCATAGCATGCTGATTGCCATATGACTAAACCCTGCACCAGGAAGCACCCATAAAACCTGCATCAACTGGGAAATAATGGATAATATAAATCTCAAATTACTGTTTACTCTTTCACTCTTTAAAAAAAAAAAAATCACTGAAAAACTGTGTAGAACACATTTCCTCTCTTTTTCAAACAGAGAGAATTGGTGATGAAAAAAGACAATGTTGAATTTGTTTGACAATCTAATTGCAGCAGGCTCTTGAGAGACAAACTTAGTCAGAAGACAAAGTGAGAAGAGTCAAAGATGGAAGAAAAATCACGTGAAAGAATTCAGAAAGTCCAATTTTTATCAGCTAATGTTTTTTTAGTGTATGAAGGGAGAATGTCTGAATCTCTCACATAGTAACTGGAGAGGTAATACAATATAAATGACCTCAGGAAAGCATGAGAGTAGAGCAGATGCCATCTGCATAGCATGACAATGCACATCTCTGACACTGATCATGTCAAACATGATCAGACTCATGCACTATGAATGGAGTTTGAGTAAAAAGGAGTCGCTTAGCATAGAGGATGTACCAAAAAAGAAAGAGAAAATTAGAATGAAATGTGGTTATAAATGTTCTCTTGCAAGGAGGGACATTAAAGCAGTCATGGAGTTTGACTTTCAGTGACAGACCCACACAACTAGCACATGAACACAAAGTGGTCCTGGCAGGGTTCTCTTAATACCCTCGTTACACCAAACAGGACTATCAGTGGCGTGCAGTCGCAGCAAGCAAGGCGAGCGGTGCTTGACTAGTTAAAGCTAAAAACCCACATCAATTAGAACAATACTGAAGTAGAAGTGATATCTCTCCATACATCTCAGAACATTGATGTTGTCAGTAGACTATAGCCTCTGGAGGGTTTTCTACCAGCCGTATTATTTAACATTTCTGTCATTTTTGTGGTTGTGGGTATGGCTGTGTGTCTTTGTCAAAGGCTGGGACTCAAATAGAGGGAGGAGCAACATTCGTTGGACATTTGCACGTGTGCATTATTGATCCTCCTGGGACCTATGAAGTGTGGCTATCGCTAGCAACAGATGAGTTTGTTTGTCAGGCTTCCCTTGACTTAGCTTCCATTGTTCTGAGACCAGTTATGTACATTGAGAACATTGTTATACACGTGCAAATAAGTGTGTAAACAGTCATCAGTCATTTCCTCGCCAGCATTAAGAGGTAGCAGTAGAAAGTAAAATAGCCCTCGGCCCTCAGTGGTACTGCAGTTTAGGGCACTTTGGCTTCACTTTAATGACCCAGAAGCTATGTCCATTTGTTTGATAAAATCTATAGCTAGCACCAGTGGTCGATATCAGGAAGGATCTAAAGCCAAACATTCTCCACGGAAGTATGCAAACTCAAATGCTACAAGTGACTCCTTCTATTTTCTTTCACTCCCACTCAAAACAATCATACTGACCCGTTCCAAGAAACTCAAGTCAAACTTTGCCAACTCTTCATTAAAACGGTATCAATTCAAAGGTCGCACATATCACTTCTGCCTTTTCTTATTCCTTTAGTGCAGTGAGCACAGCAGTGCTTGTTTACTACTATGGCAATGGAAATGCTCTGATTAGCTTTGAGGACTGAAATTAATCACCTACAGCCATGTGTAGGAGCCTCCAGGAATGGCGCCAAGCTGTGCAACAATTTTGGCATAGTGTCCAACCAGCGATCCTACAACTTCCACATTCATCACTTGAAGCCCAAAAGCATTTCCCCAAAAAACAGTTGTGGGAATAGGCTTAAAATACCAGAATTTTTTGAAAGTCACAAACTGCCCAACTGACAGAATTTGATTAGTTTAACCCTGTAACATTTGGAGCATGGAACTTGTCCTGTTAGCTTTAGGTTATATCGTTACAGCTATAAGCGGCAGTTTGGTGTCTGCAAGGAACCAGCTGTATCTTTATTAGTGAGCAGGTGTCCCGGCACTATATACATAATTTAGCCAAACGAGTATCAATAACACTTTGTGGAAAGTCACAGCAAGACAGGAATGCTTTAGTGAAAGGTGACCTTGAGTCAGAGGGCTAAACCGCTATGCTGCTTTCATTTGTTTAAAAGGACCAGAAAGGTTGTCCTCTCTGCACTTATTTGATTGGATTGTCAATGGCAGGATGAGAGTTTTCTGCCGCACGTCGCTGCCTTGCTTGCATATGAATGTGGTGCGGAGCAGGTGATGGTCCTAAGGGGAGACTGTTCATTATTCCACAAACTCCTCTCACTAATCTGTGCTTAAGAACTCTTCTGCTCTCTTTTTCCTTCAGACTCTCTCACTTTTACTCCCAATCTGGTTGTGGCCTTTCTCTAAAGGACAGCCGAGCGTGCAGAGCACTTTATCGGGCTTCCTTTTTATCTGACCTTTGAAAAAAAAAGTAGCTATTATTACCTGAAACTTGTGTAACAGGCGCCCACATACCTACAGTAATATCCCAAGTCAGGCTGTTCAACAGCTGATTGTATTTTTAGAATGGTGTCAAAGAAAAGTAGAAAACAAAGACACAACTAGAAGGCATATGATTTTAGTTGAGGCTGAAATATATTAACACAACTCGTACGTCAAAGGGACATATGTTTGGTTCAACAGAAGCACAGAGACATCAAACACAGGATGTATGGCCATGGTACAACACCATATGCTGTGAATGTTTGCTCTTCCCTGTTAAAGGGTATGCTTATAGAGCTGTCATTACCATCCCAAAAAAACTATAAATCTGAAAAATGATTGTTCAAAATGAAACAAAGGCATTTTTACATGTCTATGAAATGCCTGCATTTAGATTATTTCATCAGCAAAGCCAAACCCAATTCATTTACATGTGATCCAAACAATTTCTGACTAACCATTGAGTAAATTAAGCTCAAGCTCCAAAATCCTAGGTTGTTCCACTTCTGTTACTACTTAAAGTCACTCCATTTCAAACTGCATGCCCCACCTCATGATCTGATTTTTCTGTTAAGAAGCCCAGCCTGAGATACAGTAGTCAATGTGAGGCTTAAGTCATCTGAGTTTGTGAAATCAAATGTAAACTTTCCAAAATTACAGTATTCCCAATGCAAAAGTCCTTCTCCAATAAAAAAAAAATAAACTAATATTATTATTATTTTATTATTATTTGTATTAATTCAACGTTAAAAGTGCTTTGTTGTTTAGCTGCAGTGCAAAGATAACAACATAAAGAGAGAGTGTCCCACTTCAAGGACTGTGGAAGTAACTTGATTAATCTAATTTAGACTTCTGTGGATTGTGACCTCCAACACTTAAATTAGAAGTGAATTATGATTGGGATGTCTCAACAGTCAGCAAGAACAAGAGGATTGCAGCAAGCAAAACATATCTTGGTTGGGCAACGCTTGATATTCCAACAGATGTGGCGTGGCACATGTCAGCAGCATCCAGACGTGACTCGGTGCTCTGCGTAAATCAGATTGTGTAAATCCTCTAGTCTCACCAGCAGGTTAATTTATTTGACTTTTAGTAAAAGCTCCTGGCAAATATTGGCTTGATTGCCATTAAACTTGGTCCAGATATTTTAATGTTCCCAAAGTATGTAACCTACTGACTGGTGATCCCCTGAATTTTATTCTAGTGGTACGAAGAGGTCAACATTTTCAACATTAAGTAAACGGCCTGGCACATAACTTGGTACATTCAGAGGGATCTCTTGACTTTAGTGCCATCATAAGGTTAACATTTCAGTAATTAAGTACTATGGTTTACAACCAAATACCTGCAAAGCTTACTATGATTTTCCCAGCAGCCTTTACACTGTCTGACTTCCTGCCGGGCTGATCTGCTCTGTTCAGATTTACACAATCTTTGACACCATCACAATCACCACTTCTATGTCACAAGAAATTCAACAGCATATGGAGTGTTTTCTGACATCTGTAGTGCTCTAGAGCTAATAGAAGTTACAGTAACACCACATCAGCTGTGAAATGCCAATAGTTCTCCTCAGGCCTCGTAGACAGGCCTCCCGTGACCCCGTCTGCCAACGCCTTCCCTGTTTGGAGCCTAAGGACTTGGCCCAAGATAGGGAAGAGTGATGATCTTTGGCCGATGAGTGAGCCATGCTGTGGCCACTTCCACTCTAGCAGTCCCATTCTGCACACCAACAAATGCACCGCACGGAGTCATCGCTCAAATTTAGGACATTTTCTGGACGTTCCATTGAGACAGTCTGAAGTTCAATGTCTGGGATGTGCTGAGGAACTCTCGGGGGAGGGGGGAAGCCAGTGCCATCCTGGGCCCTGGCATTTTGAAAATCCCGTTATTTCTGTGTGGTTTCCAGGGAGGGGGCGGGGAGTAAACAGCAGATGGCCAACTGGACGTCCGCAATGTGGCCTTCTGGTGCCATCCGCGTGCTACATATGCTTCACCCCGCGGCTATGACTTCCTGGTGATTGCTTTCTCACAGTCCCTCACAGCTGTCACCATGGCTACACAATCCCAATTGTAGGAGACAGACCTCAGCGCGCACAAACACAAATACACCAGCATGAAAACCCTCTTCAAGCCCTAAATCACCACATGCAAGGGATTCCAAAGCCACTGTCGGGTATTCTTTATCAACGTAAAACATTCTGGTAATGCTGGACAGTGGGTAACTGCCGTCACTTCCTCTAAACATTCAGATTTCACAAGTCATGAAGCTGAATTGTTGGAACGAGATGATAAGATGCATCTCGGTCAAACCTCGGAAAAAAAAACAGACTCTTGAGCAAATGGATTTCACTCTCTGGTTATGACAAGATAATCAGAGGCATTTCCAAACACAAAGCTGAGCAGTCATCTGGTCACGCTTTGGGAAACAATCGGGCTGCTTTGGCTGGCTGATAAGCTTGGGATCACCTGTGGAATACTTAGAAAGCAAACACAATTGATTATATTGCAATCAAATTGATTCTGCAGAGCGTGGCAGATGAGGTACACAGGCAGGTGGCTAAAATGGTGGAAAATACACATAAAAGAGAGCTTTGAAGAGACAAACTCACAATTACAAAGGCGACTATGCAGGCCAGTTGTATTAGGCTGAATATCAATTTGTAATTTGTAAGCTCGAAAATAACATATTTTTTGTTTTGTTTTGAGAACAAATGAACGGAAATAGATGGGCTACTTATTTAAATACATGTTTCCATTATTTTTTTCTTCATCAATATTCACATCACGGTTTAGCAAGGAGGGTACATTTTTAATTAGTAAATGAAATTGTCGAGTCGTGGTGTGAAATAAAACTTCAGAGTTGTTCAAAAAGAAAATACTGTTGTTCCTCAAATTGGTACTTAAACATGAGTAACTTGATTAAATATACTTCTGATTACCAGAGGGAAATACTTTCATGACAACCTAATACTGGAAGCTGGCAGTTACATCAGCTAGACACTTGAAATGTGTCACAAATCTGTTTCTTATTTAGTTTAGTTTACTTTAGTTAAAATCTCTATGCGTGTGTTTAAATTTTAATTCGGATTTCTCAGCTGGTTTCTCAAATGTTGTGTAAAGAAGAAACCTGAGGCCTCGACTATGAAGCAGGATTTGCGGTTATCCAGATAATTTCAGGTTTAATTAATTCCAGGTTTTTAGTACTATGAAGGTGGTTCACTTCTTACCTGTGTACATCACCATGGTAACTTATGCAGAGGTAACCTGCTCCATAGCAGGTTATGTTTGAGGTATCAGATCAAAACGTACAAAAGTGCCGCCTGCTGATCAATCAGTTCTCTTGGAAAATGTCATCACCAATCGTAGAAGATCCTGTGGAGCTCGGTGCACACATAGTGAGATGGTTTTTAATTAGTTTTCAGAGACCAGCAAACCTCTTCAAGTAAACCTTACAAGAAATATTCCTTTTCATTTTTCTACTGCTATTATCAATATAAGTAGTAAACCCTCTTTTTTTTTTTTAATATGACAGTAAGCCAATTTACAGCTTTAAAATATATTATATTATATTGATTTGTCCGTTTGACACCTCCAGGGCAGCAGATAGAGGGCTAACATTAAAACATTATTTCAATGGGATAGACAGTGTAATTAGAGTCAGATCTTCCCGTGCGCTACTGATAGCTATTATAAGCCTTTCAACTTAGGCTAAACATTCAGTCACTGTTTTTTTACCACCACATCCCTCCATCATTTGACTTTCAGTTTAAATTATGGGTTTAACTTACTCGTATTTTTCTAAGGTTATATTTTGCTCCTCATTTGCGGCTACGTGTCCATATTTGTGATTGGTCAAATACTGCAAACACCTCCCCTTTTATGTGAATGGGCTCGTAGCTGCACAGAATAACCCTGGGTTGACATAGCGAGTTTGTTAACCAGCTTTGTGTGACCGTTTAGTGCGATCTCGTTTGTTAGGTTCTGTTAAGCCAGATAACAGAAAGATATCCTGGGTATGTTGAACCTGCTTTGTAGTACAGACCTCTGGTTTCTGTTAGCAAGGTAGAGAAACTGGCTTCTTCAGACATTTCTTGTGGAAAATGCTGATTTCTCTCCCATGTATACGAATAACCAAGTTTCTATTTAGTGCCACAAGTTTACACACATGTATAATAAAAGACGGAAGACAGAGAAAGTAGCAGCAGAGTGCCAAGTGAAAGATGTATCCTTATGTACAAAATTATGACATCCAAACTATGACTGAAGCTGAAACTACCACAGATGAACACTTAACTTAAAAAAGACACATTCATGCTCTGAAGGAAGCACTGTCTCACGGACCTCCAGTCTAGACAACACCTTCTATCACCAATTCAGTTCAACTAAGCAAGACATGCTTCCAAAATAACTTGGGGGTAGAACACAGCATCTAGTGACCATCTGAGGTATTGAACATTCAAGTACTTTTTTTTTGTATCTGTGCAGATGCATTAAAAAGACATTATAAAACTAGTCTTCATCTGTAATAGCAGCACACGCAGAAGCCATTGGCTGCACTCGCTGCAGCTGGTGAAGTTTGTTGAAGCATTTTTTTTTTTTTTTGGGCGGCACAAAGCCACTGCTTTGATTCTGTCTTACCGCTCTCATCAACCTTCTTTCCAGGCAGGTGCTTTCAGTGAAAAAAATGACATTAAAGCCACTGTACACTACCTGACCAGCACCAAACAGCAGACAAAGTTAGAGATGAGCTTGTGAACACCGTGCCGTCTTTCTAAAAAGTCAGTCCTTCAGGTAAAGACATGAGAAACAGTTATTGAAATGACATCCCTCAACTGGTTATAAATACAACTCCAAATAAATTGCCATTGTTTCTTTGTGTCTGTTGGATGTGTAAACAGGAAATAACTTTGCGAAGGTAGAAAGATCAAATGTGTGACTGTCAGTATGTTAAACATCACAAACTGATTAATGCAGCTTTACAGTAAGACCTTTGGGTTTGAAACAACATTTTCCAAAATGTAATTTTTGCTCTATAACAGTTCTGACAATGAAATTGAAGCAGCAACAGGCGACTTATGGAGTAACACAGATGACAAACCTTTACAAATGGTTTTACATATACTCTGGAGAATAAGATTGTTTCAAAATATTAAAACATGAATAACCGTTTAGGTCGCCTGTCTGCAGTGACTGTCTTGATGATAAACAAAGTGTAACTAGTATAACTTTTCATGTCCTCATCTTTATATTTTGGTCAGACACATGAGTAATTACACAGAGACAACACAGACACAGCAGCTCATTATCTGCATTCTGTTGTTCTATCACTCCATTCTCTGGGGAGAGTAAACCACGGCATCTCTATGCCCTTGCCAATACTTTGTGGAACAAACAAAGTTGTGAGGCAGAACCAGGAACTAATTTCATTAGTGGCTGCCATTTGTGACTGATTACAGGCTGTTCTCAGTGGCTGGCGAGGGGGTCCAAAGTTCTGGGAGGTTAATAACCAGTAACAATCAATTACTTAACCAATCTGATATGATCAATGGGGTTTCCAATCTGGCAGACAACAAGATGAGTAGCAAAATACAATAAAACCTCTAACATGCTGAATGCTCTCCAGCGGCAATGAGCCACAGCTGAACTTTTCCCAAAAGCTCAACTGTTTTGCATCAGCAAAATGGAGAACATGCAAATGTACAACTGAAAAGAGAGAAAAGCTGTCTTTGAAAAAATTTAAAATAATTACACAGTCAAGCAAAACTGTCCAATGGAGCTCCAGTAAAACAGAACAGGAAAAATGTAAGTCTAATGAGTAAAAAACTAAAGATGAATGAAATGTAATGGGCAAATCAGGATGAAACAAAGAGCAGAGGCAAAGTAATGAAAAACTCCCAGCCAGAGGCGGGATCATATGTCTGCATTGTCAAAAAAAGAGAGCAGTGCACCAGCAGCATCTAAATTAGTGCACTATGAGCCATCAGTAGGCCTCCCCTGTATTGCAGTGCATCTCCATCCACATCAGGACTGATTATTCTAATGATGTCTAAACCTCTGTCCAGCCATTATTCACACATCACAGAGTCTGGCCTTGTTATCTAAGACGGCAAGGCCTCTTGTCTCCCTGAATCCACAAATTAAATCTAGAAAAGGCCCCTTTTCCTTTCCTCCTTGTCCTTACTAAAGGGTCTCGGTTGCCATCCAGCATTGCTGTCACTTAAGCTATTTGGTGCATTACAATAACTGTCCTCTGAATGGCGGTGAGAAAATGTTTGCATTTCCATTGCATCTTTTGTATCACAACACGGCTTTGCGTGTAAAACCCTGCTTGATGCTTACATTTCTGCTAAGCCCCGCCTTATTACAGTGTTGTATGTAAAACACATGTTGAACAAGTTTGCTATTCTAAAAGTCTGCTACAAGAAAGGCGATGGGATCTTTCAAATCTTCCTTCAGCTCTCAGCAGTAATGACTTCATTAACTTCTTTACCAATAAAATTCTCACTATTAGGGAGAGAATCGGGCCAACTCTTCCTGCCACCGTCACTGATGTGATGTTAAGCACAGCAGCCCTGGAAGCAACTGTAGGACCAGATGTATACTTGGAAAATGTCTCTCCTGTTGAGCTCTCTGAGTTAACTAGAATTATTTCTTCATCTAGATCCTCTAGCTGTCTGTTAGATCCCATCCCAAATAAACGTGTTAAGGAAGTCTTTCCTTTAATTAATACTTCCATATTAGATCAGATCAACCTATCTATTGTAACCGGCTATGTACCGCAGGCTTTTAAAGTGGCTGTAATTAAACCTTTACTTAAAAAGCCGACTCTTGATCCAGCTGTTTTAGGAAACTACAGACCAATTTCCAACCTGATGTTTATTTCTAAAATCCTTGAAAAAGTTGTTGCAAATCAACTTTTTGATCATTTACAAAAGAATGATCTGTTTGAAGGTTTTCAGTCAGGCTTTAGAGTTAATCATAGCACAGAAACAGCTCTGGTGAAAGTTACTAACGACCTTTTGTTAGCTTCAGATAATGGACTCGTCTCTGTACTTGTTCTTCTGGACCTCAGTGCTGCTTTTGATACGATTGATCATACGATCTTATTACAGAGATTAGAAGGATTACGAGGATTAAATAAACTGCATTAGACTGGTTCAAATCCTACTTATCAGATAGATTCCAGTTTGTCCATGTCAACAATGAGTCTTCCAGACAAACAAGAGTTAGTTATGGAGTTCCACAAGGCTCAGTGTTAGGCACAATACTTTTTACTTTGTACAAGCTTCCATTAGGAGATGTCATCAGGAAGCACTGCATAAACTTCCATTGGTATGCAGATGACACTCAGCTATATCTTAAAACCAGATGAAACTAATCAGTTAGTAAAACTTGAAGCCTGCCTAAAAGACATAAAGGCCTGGATGACCAAAAACGTCCTGCTTCTAAATTCAGACAAAACGGAAGTTATTGTACTTGGTCCTAAACACCTCAGAAACTCTTTCTGTAATCACTTAGTTACTCAAGATGACGTTGTCTTCGCCTCCAGCAAAACTGTGAGGAACCTTGGAGTCATCTTTGATGAGGATTTGTCCTTTACCCACCATATAAAGCAAATCTCCAGAACTGCCTTCTTTCATCTACGTAATATTAATAAAATCAGGAAAATCATTCCTCAGCGTGACACAGAAAAACTCATTCATGCATTTGTTACTTCTAGGTTCGATTATTGTAATTCCTTGTTGTTAGGATGTCCAAATTACTCATTAAAAACCTTGCAGCTGATCCAAAATGCTGCAGCAAGAGTACTGATGGGATTTAGCAAGAGAGATCATATTTCTCCAGTTTCATCTTCTCTTCACTAGCTTCCTGTGAAATCAAGAATAGAATTTAAAATTCTCTTGATGACTTACAAAGCCCTACATGACCAGGCTCCATCATATCTTAGAGATCTTATAGAACCATATAATCCTAGCAGAGCACTTTGCTCTCAGTACGCTGGTCTACTTGTGGTTCCCAGAGTTTAAAGAAGTAGAATGGGAGGTGGAGCTTCAGTTTTCAGGCTCCTCTCCTGTGGAACCAACCAGCTCCCAGTTTGTGTTCGAGGGGCAGAAACCCTCTCTAGCTTTAAGATTAGACTCAAAACATTCCTTTTTGATAAAGCCTATAGTTAGGGCTGGCTCAGGTAGACCTGAACCAACCCTTAGTTATGCTGTTATATGCCGACGCTGCTGGAGGACCTCGTTACATGCTGAGCTTCTTTTCTTTCCTCCTACTCTTTAACTGACTCATACCTCACCATCTTGTTCTCTCCCATAATGTTTGCTTACTGTCTGTTGTCTCCATTCAGTTCCCTCGCTCGCGTAGTTTCTGTTCTTTCTTTTGCAGATGTCCCGTCATGGAGCTGCATGTCTCAGCCCTGTGCTTGTCGTCTCCACCAACAGCTCTTCTCTTCTATCTCTATGCTGTCCTTTTCTCTCTCTGCTCTCCTCTCACCCCAACCGGTCGAGGCAGATGGCCGCCCACCTCTGAGCCTGGTTCTTTGGGAGGTTTCTTCCTGTTAAGAGGGAGTTTTTCTTCCCTCTGTTGGAGGTTTTTCTCCCTTAAAGAGGAGGTTTTTTTCCCCCTTCCTAGCTGATGTGGGATTTGTTGAATTGTTGGGTTTCTCTGTTTAATGTTGTAAAGTTCTGCTGTAAGGACTTTAATGTGTTAAGTGCCATGAAATAACCTGTGTTGTGATTTGGCGCTATATAAATAAAATAGAATTTAATTGAATTGAAATCAAACTTATTTATCTTTTTGCCAACCTTACTTTTGCTGGATGATGACGTGTTGATGATATATTTTGCGTGCAATGTTCTGTAGATATTTTTGCTATAAGTCGTACAAGAAAGCTGAGGCATCTAAAATGGGTTCATGCTACAGAAACATTAACTGAACTCAGCAGACTTCACAACAATTCAAGATTCTGGTGCAAAAACAATCTTCAACACACTAAAATTCTGTTGCCACACTCAATACTTTCTAGGTGTTTCGTTTCTATGTTCCTGTGGGAAATTCTTTACTGTGATTAATGATTCCGATTATCTAGTAACAACTGAACATATTAAGGTTAGGTACGTATTAGATGGTCAAAGTCAGCATCAGGGACCAATGGGAAAGGGATGAATTGTTATGGTCAGATGGCAGGATTGGCGCATCTTTAAAACAGCAAGCCTCATGGGATGCTCCCAGTGAGCCTTGATGAGTATTTTAGAGCAGTGGTCGAACAAAAGGGTGTTGGGGGATGTGCTGGAACAAGACTGATCTACGACGGCTCCAACCAGTAGTTTACAGAACCTTAGGGACCTGCTGCTTACATCGTGGTACCAGGACAAGTCATTTAAAATCTTAATCGTCCTCCACCTATCTATGTATGAATCACGGTGGCAGCAGTTAAATCAAAGTACCCCAGTCATCCTTCTCTAGCCATGTTCTCCATCTCAGGCATTATCATACCTTGAGAGATTTATTGTTAAAAACTTTGAATCTGATTCAGAATCTGATTTTGTACTGTAGCCCCATTGTGTTGTCCAGCTAATACCTCATAGCTTCAGTCATTTACAGGCACTTTTTTTTTACCCAAAAAAATTCAGGTGGGAATAAAAAAACCTTCTACTTTAGTGTGTTCAAACTTGTATAACTGTGCCAGTAACACCTATAGTGAGTCCTACTGTTGGGGATAAAACTTAGTGTTTCCTTTCAAAAAAGACCAAACTCATGTTTGTACTACAAATGGTTCAAGAACAACTTTCATTTTACTTCGGGGATGCCTTAACGAGACAGTTTATGCAAATTGTTTTGGAAGCATAAGCAAGGAAACCCAGATTATTATTTCACCCAGAATTGTGCCGGTGGTGGCATTTCGAGTGATTTGGGTGGTTGTGGCTCAGATAGTAGAGCAGGTTACTGACCGTTCATAAAGTTGGTGGTTCAATATCCTTGTTGAAGTGTCCATGGGCAAGACACTAAACTCCAAGTTGCTCCTGGTGGTAGGGGAGCACCTGGTGTGTGATTGCCATTGGTGTGTGAGTGTGTTTGTGTGTGCATGGGTGACCATTAACTACAAGAGGATTAAACCCACTGCCATTTGCTCAGTCAAGCCTCAAGTCTTATTCTGGACTTGTGGGCAACCAAGAAATGGTCCTGCATCTTTGAACTGTGCAAATATTTGCTTGTTGCCCTGATGGTGGTGCTGGAAAAATAGTTTGTGGATCACAACAACGAGGACTCTAAAATTATCCCACAATGCCAAGCAAAAAGTATTTATTTTCACAGTGTGACGGTGAATGTTTGCTGAAGGATTACCATATATTTGTACAGATACTACAGCAGATGGTAGTTCTGAATGGAAACCATGTGTAAACATTATCCAAAAATGTAATGGAGGTTAAAAATCTCATGCCATGCTGACACAGCTGAATGTCTGGGTGTGTCTTTTGCTGAGATTTCAGTACGACACTTTATATCACACAACCCTGCAAATGCCACCTCGGTTTACACCATGTGAGCTGTACTCGTCTTGAAATGACAACACAAATCTACCATGGTCAGAGGAAACTCTGAACATCTCTTATAAAAGGCATTTTGTTGAGGGTATGGGGTTATACTGTTAATTTCGGTGTATAAATGCTCATTACTGTGAGCTCTGTTTGTGTGCAACAGCTCTGAACATTTTGACTGCATCTTATATACACAAAATATACAACATGAGAAAGACCAACTTGGAATAGAGATGCATTCACTCCCAAAGTTTGGCCAAAGTGCAATGCTGGAACAATAATGGAATCCTACACTGGGTCCCAACTCCCAAAACTCATCTGTGGCTCAGACAGTAGAGTGGGTTGCACACTAATCGGAAGGTTGGTGGTTCGATCCCCAGCTCCTCCTGTCCACATGCCTAAGTGTCCTTGAGCAAGACACTGAACCCTTAGTTGCTCCTGTTGGTGTACCATCGGTGTGTGAATATGCTCCTGATGGCAGCACCCTGCATGGTGATCTGTCTCATTAATGGGTGAATGAGAAAATCACGTTAAAGCGCTTTGAGACCGAAAGGTGATAAAGCGCTATACAAGTACAGACCATTTACCATCTGAGCAAAACTGATCAATCTTAGAAAGTTATACGGAGTTGTGCCCGAATAACCCTGACAATTAGTGTGTGATGAAATAGCAACTACACCAACAAATAGAAGAAATATGAGAGTAGGAAGAGAGCAATCTTCCATCCATATAGGCTAGATGACTAATGAGTCATACAGTCATGCAAGACTTGCCTTTCAACACTTTTCAAAAATATAAAGACTTCAGATTATATTATTAAACCTATTTTAACAATCACATTCTTTTCTAACTTTTGGAAATTATGTAATGTAAAAAAATGGTGACTCAGTCGCAGTACAAAACTGTACACCTACACACCCCGATTCATGCAGATAAATTACAGTTTAATAGGTTGTGTTCAGAAAACAAAAAATTATTGAAGGTTCACTGTTCTTTATTTCATAACCTGTCTGTTTAAAAGGGACAGACTCTCTATAGTTAACATTTCTTTGATACTGCATCTGGCCATGTCCATATATATATGTCAGACAAACTGTTGTTCAAACACTTCTTTAAGTCAGCAAATCTGGACCCTTTATGACGACCAAATTACAGCTCGACTTCCAAGTTTCCCCTTTGAGCCCGGGGGCCTGAAAAAAAGAGCACGCCACTCCCTACACAAAATTAATTTATAATAACAAACGTGACTGGAAAATCTGCTCAACTGTATGCAAACTCTGACCCATGCGTTTTGGAGACACTGGGAATTAGCGACATAGATGGTGAAGTGGTGAAATAAAGTCAGATTGTAGAAATTAAATGTGATAGGCGACACATAACAATGACTATCACACATTTCATGTTATTTGGGCCGAGATCCAAATTATAATCAACACAAACCAGCAGTTTAATTTGTGCCAGTTCTGCTCAATATTTCACGTCCCACCAACACGTTCCCTCGGAGCTCAGAGCAGAGGGCTGCACTGACTCTCATGGCCACAACAATAAGGTTAGTTTTCATGCTTCTGCAGCACAAAATAATCAAACCAGTCTTGCATCTAAATATGTAATAGCTATGCTGGATCAGTGTGCAAAATGCATTAATTTACTGCTTCTATCTCCATCCACTCCTCCACAGCTCACCTGCTGCTCAAGCTGGTCGCTTAAAGATATGGAAAGGCTCACCCTGCACGTTGACGGGATTGGTTCTTTAGGTATGTGACATATAAAACTCAGTCTGAAGCCGTCAGCCTGTCACTCCAGTTCTAAAACAGAAATCCTTGGCTGTGGCATTGACTGTACATTTTGCTTATGATATGCCTTCCACATTATAAAAAAAACCTTAATCTAACAAGTTTAAAAAGCCAAACTTGAGCTAGTTTCCTCCACAACTATCTGGTGACCCCGGTTGGTAACCACTAACTTATCTATATTTCATAAAACCAATGCACAAAACTGAGTGTACCAGACTGAACATGTTTCCAACAGATTTTTGGCAATGTGTTGTCTTTGTCTACATGCTTTGATCTTTTAAAAGGGAAGCCTGGTTTTTAATCCTTGTTAAATTATACAAAACGATACTAAACCTATATTCAAAAACAGCTTCTTAAATGACAAATTCACTGCAACAAAGAGTAGGAAGTAAACAGGAAACAGGAATCATCCAGCCATACCTGCTGCCAATGTAATGACAGATAGCTCTTATATCAAAAGAGGAAGTGAATGTAACACTCACATATCAACCCTTTTCCTTATCAGATCCTTGCATATCTCCAACAATATGACATCCATCCAAAGACACACACACACTCCTCACACTAAACCTCAAGGCACAATATGTTTACAGAAGATAGATTTAAACAGTGCAACATATGCTCCCTCGTTGTCAAGAGAAAGCAACGGAGAGGCATCTCTGTTGGCCTCCCATCCCCCTCATCCTAGCCTCCCCTCTCCCCCCTCGGCTGCTCCTCCTGCCTTTGTGTGAAGCTGCAGCATCCATCGCTAAAGGCAGACAAACACAGGGTGAAAAGGAGGGATTCCTCCAGCTTTACCTTCACACGTAGGGAGGGATGTGGACTGTGATTCAGCTGAGATCTTGGTGCTCCGCAGCCTCAGCTAACAACATCATATGACCACAAACCACCTGCTCCTCTTGTGTGGTCATATGACCAGATTAAATCCTAGCAAGGAATTCTGGGATTTGCAGTTTAGAGGATGGACAGGAGGTGAAATGTCCCAGTGTGTCTTGCCGAAACCAGAGTAACATAACTACACTAAATATATCAGGACCAATGTAGGATTTTCTGAATTTTAGGAAATCTAAAAATAATGAATGTATGTATAGAAGTAGAGCAATGAGAACAGGCATTGATAGATAGATAGATAGATAGATAGATAGATAGATAGATAGATAGATAGATAGATAGATAGATAGATAGATAGATAGATAGATAGATAGATAGATAGATAGATAGATAGATAGATAGATAGATAGATAGATAGATAGATAGGTGAATTTTGTATCACTGAAAGTTTATTATAATAATATATTATAATATAATAGGACATTAAGTAATATAATATAAAAATATAATCGTTATATCATATAATATAATCGGTTATTCTGGTTTCCACCATGATGTTACAATGATGAAGACAAAGTAATATTACAATAATGTTGTATTAGTGATAATCACAAATAAAAATTGTATACTTTTAAGTTCTGTCAATTTTGTAATGAGGGACATGAATTACCATTCCAATAAATTGACTGTTATTAGTTAGCTGCTTCTTAACTGATTTTCTTTATCAAATATGTTCTAATCAGACAAGTTAAAAACTCATGTATGAACATAACTCGCCAGGGCCGATAATACAGCAAACTCAAAAAGCACTAGATTGTGCTGAGCAAATATCACATGACAATAGAGCATAATGTCAGAAACTAAATATTAAACGTGTAGCCTTGTGGTTGTATTGTTCATGGCACATGGTAAATAATATGTGAACACACCTCCAGTATACACACCCAAACCATGCAAAACAGACCATCTGGCCACTAGCAAAGGACATTGGTCATAGAAATGACTAATGAATTTGTGCATTTAAAGCCAGGCCTTTAGATTTCATGTAAAGGTACAATAAAATGCACAAATTTGTATTTCAGCTGAAAAGGTGCTCAAAATTTGAAAAGCTCTAAGAAAGAAGCAAGTTTAAAAACAGAACTTTATCTGACGGAAATAGCTGGAAGAGTGGGAAATTCCTCTATTTAGAATCGCTAACATTACACTGAAATTATTGTTTTTAATCTGCAAATTCATGACACATAAAATGTACCATATATTTCCCTTTTGCTGTGCTGTTGCAGAATTAAAAGTGCGATAAATATTTCTCAACTTTGTGATTTTGTGTGATTTCAATATTATTTATCTGCCTTCTCCACAGAGATGTTGTATTTCATAATTTATTGTCATTACAATAAAAGCTGCCCCCATATTGGCCCCTTAGCGTTAGCCGATGAGAAAAGTTTTAGTCGACCAAATTTTTATTCTTCAGTGAGTTTCAGAAAGAAAGAAAACAAAAAAACAAAGCTAAAATCATACCTTGTCAAGGATGTTATAAATAACATACAGAAATATATCGTTAGGGAAGGTAGCCTTGAGGGCATGTTCAGTGGGTCCTTCTTATGCAAAGTAATCAACTGTCTCTTGTATAAGAAGTAATGCTACCAACACAAACTGAATTGCATGTGGACAGGCGTGATTAAGTTACAGCAATCAGCCATTAAGTGTCGAGATAGGCCCATGTTTTAGTCTAATAGTTTTCCAAATTTTCTGCCTTGTGTTTGCTGCCCCAGGAAATGAAATAAAGGTCTCTAAATGTCTGTGCTTCTTCTCTGCATCACTGCAGAGTTTTTGAGGACCAGCTAAAAGCCAGACTAGACACATAACAGAGTAAATGGACTGGGAAAGCAACGCATTGCACACAATAGGCTTTTACCAGTTGACTAAAGTAATCTTTAGTTAGGAGTAGCCTTAATTACTGTATTATATGTAGTATTGGTTGTATTATATGTTTGCAGGCAGCAGCAGCGGTGTGGTGGTGCAGGCAGTAAGATGCTCGGCTTTAAGCCAGTTTGGCTTAAAGTCTCACCAGTGGGCTCAGCCAAGCTGGAGCTTAAGACTGACAGTAAGCCCAGCTGGGCAGCGGGTCTCAGCCAAGTCTGACTGTTCTCACACTAGATATGTGCCACTCCCTTTCTGCTTCCTGGGGATCTCCATTGTGGCGCTACGCCTGGTTGACAGAAGACATGCAGAGCAACTGAAATGCTTTGACGGTTTCTGCTACAGTCAGGACATTCAACTCCATACCTTCCATGACTGAGCTCTTTAGATTGTGTCTCCTCTGGAATCTGGTACATGAAACTCCACTAGGCTAGCACACAATGAAAGAACATCATATGAAAACCTTTCTAGCTTTGGCTGCTGTAATCCTGAATGAGCAATCGGTGGTGGTTATCACTATTTTTAATCATCATGCAGTGAGGTTACTCTTTAGAAAGCCATAATGGCCTTTTTGACATTGAATTACATGCATTTGGTTTGCACTGTGAACCAAAAGCTACCTTTTTTTTTTTTACACCAAATTATGTCTTCAAAAGGGATTAAAAACACTTTAAACTTAACCTGACAACTACATTACTGAGTGTCATAATCCCTTTATTAACTATTGATAATCTGCTTATAAATGATTAACAGAGACACTTAAAATTAGATTAAAAGAGTTGAATATGTCATGTCACTTCAGTAAATGGCCAGCGCTTTACAAGTTTGGCCTCCAATTCACACACACACTAACACATCTATGGCGAAAGAGATGCAATGCAAGGTGCTCACCTGAACTGGCAACCTTATGATTAGTGGACAACCGTCTCTACCATCTGAGCCGGAGCCACAAGGAGGACACCCTCCCTCCCTCATAGTCAATGGCTTCAAGAGAGGCAACATAGAAAGCACGATAGTATTTGAGAGCTGGAAAAGAGCACGTAGTTGGGACAAAAAGGGTAATAGATATGTATATTGAACCAACACCATACAAAGATGAAATACAAATAATACACATTTAGATACATTTCTTTGAACAATTTAATCCCATAAAGTATATGCCCAAAATAACTTAAGTTACTTCGGTTTAAGTTAGTTTGGATGTATGTTATAGATATTTTGAGAAAATATTCAAGTCAGATCCCTTTTTATATATAAATCCTTTTTACACGAGGGTTTTGTTTTGAAAAAAATGTATGAGCATAAGTGAGATGTAAACAGTCAGGACGTCCCATGTAACTGACTGTTTACATTGCACACGCACTGAACAGCTGTAGGCCAAGCGGCAGAATGGACCAGGCGGGTGAGCCGATCCACGGTGGCAAAGACTAGCTGTAGGGACGTGGAATGTCACCTCCCTAGTGGGGGAAAGAGTCGGAGCTGGTGCGGGAGGTGGAGCTAGATATAGTTGGGCTCACCTCCATGAACAGCAGTAGCATGAGGAACGAAGCTCTTGGAGAGGGGCTGGACTTTGTCCTTTTCTGGAGTTGCCCAGAGTGAGAGGCGCTGAGCGGGTGAGGGGATAGTCATGAGCTCCCGGATGAGTGCCGCTGTGTTGGAAGTTTTACCCGGAGAACAAGAGGGTCCCCTCCATGAGCCTGCGGGTTGCTGAGAGGAAGCCTTTAACTGTCATTTGTGCTTATGCACGAAACTGGGGTTCTAAGTATCCTGCCTTCTTGGAGTTAGTGGGAGAGTACTGGAAAGGCCGCAGCCCGCCGATTCCATAGATCTGACTGAAGGGGTTCAACCCTCATATGGGAAACGATGGAGAAACCTGGCGAGGGGGTGTTTTGGAGGAACGGCCTGCCCGATCGGAACCCGAATGGTGTTTCGTTGTTGGACTTATATGCAAAAGAACGAGATCGCGGTTACAAGCGGCTGAAATGATTTTCCTCATTAACGTGGCCGGGCTCAGCCTCAGCGATAGGGTAAGGAGCTCAGACATCAGGAGGGAGCTCAGAGTAGACCTGCTACTTCTTTGCGTCAAAAGAAATCAACTGAGGTGGCCCGGGCATCTGATCAGGATCCGGAGGTTTTCCAGGCATGGCCAACTAGCAGGAAACCTCAGGGCAGACCCAGAACATGCTGAGGAGATTATATATCCCAGCTGGCCTGGGAACACCTAGGGATCCCTCAGCATGAGCTGGAAAATGTCGCCGTGGAGAGGGAATTCTGGGCCAAGTTGCTTGACCTGCTGCCACCGCAACCCGATCCCGGATAAGTGGAAGAAAATGGATGGATGGACTTCAACAGAACAAAAAATCTGTACAAATAAATGTGCACTAACAAATATTAGATATCTTGTCTAAATCTGGATTGGTAGATGATTTGATAAGAAATGTAAAATCGGTTTATTATGTTTTATAGAAACCTGGTTGCAACAGGAAGCATTTTTCAGTCTAAATAAATTCTCAATTGTCACGTTGCTCTATTTATAGGTTGAGGTGAGGGAGTAACAGGAATCTTCCACTCAAACAATCAATCAACCAGGGACCTAAACTCATCTGAAAGCCTTATTCTTAGCCTTCCAAATCCCAACTGGAAAACACAAAAATATATTTGTTGATGTTTATCGTCCACCTCCCTCTTTGACATTAGTGTTTTTAATGTCATTTTTGTTCTTTTTTTTTCTCCTTCTGTGTGTTTCTTTGTGTTTGTAAAGTGTTTTGGCCCTATACTGTAGGTTGGACGGTAATGTTACACCTCACGTCTGATTAGTATTAAAATTCATTTCATGTTGTGCGGTTGAACCATGGTTTGCTCTGACTTTGAACTTTTAACCATGAAGTGGGACCTCTCCAGGAGCGTTGCATCCACAGAGACATCTGCCTTGCTGACACCAAAATGACTTTCACTGACCGTCCCACTGTCTGATCAGTGTCGTGCATATGGCAAGAAAAAAAATATAGAGACTGTGGCCAGCTGTCCTGTCCAGAGTGAGACATATCTCTAATCAATAATCGAGCAGTTAATGACTTCTTTGGATCTCAGCCAGTCAGTGTTGTCCATGGCTGTGTTGATGGAAGATTATCCTGTCTTTACTCAATCTTTATGTTGTGTGTGTGAAACAAGCTGCTCCGCTGCACCAATAATTATGTTGATGACAGCTTCATTTACAAAGTTTAACAGCCTTACTGAGTAGAGTAAAAAATAATAACCACACATCTCTGAGAGATTCTATGTCATGTATAACATGACCAATATATTTTAGAGTCATGTATACTGCCCTCTTTCTACCTCTTACTCTCTCTTTTTACTGCCAGCTGTCCATGCAGGAGGAGTTTAAAGTCGCCGTTAAAGCTGCTTGAATCAAATTCTTCATATGAAAAAATGGCCAAATAACACTTCTTTGTAACCACAGAATTATCACCCAAACAGCCAATTCCTATCAACTCAATGGTGTATTTTTCATTTAAAGTATTGGTTTGATTTAGAGGACAAAATCCACGGTGTTGATGAACCACTCTTGTAATTTTGATTTCTAGCTCATTTTGATATTTTTCGCAGCAGTTTGGGAAGACCAAAACAAAACTAAAAGGAAAGAGAACACTGGACTCAGAGTTGAAAAGAAACTGTTCAGTTGGTTTATGAGGGTTAAGGGCTGTGCAGTTACTTTTTCTTTTCTGCCCTTTAGTCTTTATTTTAGTATGGATTTGTGTTTTCTGATTTATTTTTATTCACCTGTAGAGTCATTTCAGTTCCTGCATGTTTCAAACTCCATAGAATATTTGTACTTGTTTTTTACTTTGCCACCTCAGCCATAGATATATAGATACTTTATTCATCCCCTCAGGGAAATTCAATTATCTAGTAGCTCAGGCATATAAATAAAGGTGTAAAAGGCAGGACAATAAAGAAAGCAATCAATAAAAGTCAAAGCCAGAAGTAATAGTCGGTTAAAAACAGGGCTAAGAACAGAAGGATGACTAAAATCAACTCAACCATGAATAAATGGATGAATAAAAAGTGCTAATGGGACAAAAGTGACACTGATAATCATTACACAAAGAAAAAAAAACAGTTCTATACATTTAGCTCCTGTTCCCTTCTACTTAATGGGTATGCCTGCATTTAAAACATTTTATTTAAAAAAAAAAAAGTGTTATACAATGAAAACGCCTCATAAACATTTTAGCACCATTTCAGAAATAGTCTGTCGCGTTTGGTCAAGTAGGAAGTAGTTTGTTTTCCTCTGTAAAATAATTGACGTCAAATCAGGGAACGACATGACTGTTAAGACCCAATCAGGAAGGGAACGTGAGTGTCTGTGTTAACCTTTCCAAAAATCTAAAACAGTCTCAGAGTTTCAAATAAAAATGGGGCCAGCGTCGTTTACAAAAGAAGTTCAAAAACGCAGAAGTAGTGCGGACACTAGGTATAAATGTAGCAAATGATGAGTTTCAAAATGAAAATGTAACGTTATACTGGGTTCTGTTTTCAGTTTGACCTCACCTGTTCCTTCTCTGACAAACAAAAATGTGATACTTGACGTTGAAATCAGACCAGGGGCAACTCTAAAGAAAATAATGACTCATGCATTACTCACACAAACTGTACAATTATTTATAATGATGAAGAGAACGCTCTGGAAAAACATGGCAACAGATGCCAATTGTAAAATACCTGAGCAGAGAGGAGCAGCGGTGGGAAGTGGCAGCATAGACAGGAACAGACAGATATTTAACAAGGACAGATGCTCCAGACATTACCGCCGTTCAACATGGTACAGAATATACAAGGTACTCCAAGGAGGAGTGCAAGAAAGGTAAGGGAGGCTGTGGCTCAATCGGTAGAGTGGGTTGCACACTCATTGGAAGGTTGGTGGTTCAATCCCCAGTTTCTCCTGTCCAAATGCCTAAGTGTCCTTGAGCAAGACACTGAACCCTAAATTGCTTCCAATGGTGTATCATCGGTGTGTTGTAAGTCTCTTTGGATAAAAGCGCCAGCTAAATGAAATGAAATGTTCTGAAAAAAACTAACTCTGACAAGGAACACAAAGGTAAGACTGACAATTTTTCAAACATAAATTTTGGATTTTACAAAAGATTTTAGGCAAAGGATGAAGACTTAAGTATTTGACAAACGTCCATCTGTTTAACCATCCAACTTGGTTAAAGAGTAGCAGACGGCCAATGTTCTGACGTTTTTAGGGAACGATTCGGACTGTTTCCCACACATGGGATGAGACTTTCCTGACAGACACCTGTTCCTGGCCTCATCTGAGAGCTTTGAGTGATTTAAAAGTAACCATAAAATGTTTTCTACTTTATTTGAACATTATGGGGCCTTTGCGTGAAATATTCAGTTTAATATGGTTTTATTATCCGACAATATTTAGTTTATTTTAGCTTAATGTTTCCTGTATTTATTATCTCATTATGTCTACAGTGATACTTATTTTGTCATTATGTGCTCAAAATATTGAGATTATTGTTGTTTTCTAAAATATTTTGTTTATTATGTCATTATGTTTTAAGATGATATGTAACTGTTTGCCAGTTGCTTCCATATGCCTGCAGTTTTTGTCAAAATCACACATATAACTGAAAAAAATGCTGCATTTACAAGCTTTGTTTTAATAACTCTGTGGAATGATAGTGGAAAGGACATCTTATATCATTGTCATATCTAATTATTGATTGTAAATCAAGGTTTTATAACATGCACACACCAATGTGTGTATAAATACTATATCTATTGAATTCATTTAAATTTTACTTATATAGACATTTGCATTTCTCTCAACATTATAGGGAGAAAACCAACAATTCCCATATGAGCATCACTGGAGAGGAAACAATCCTTTTTAACAAGAAGAAACACCCGACAGATCTAAGACTCACAGGTGGGAGGCCATCTAACTCCACCGGTTGGAGTGAGGGGAGAGCATGGAACGAAAAGAGCAGCATAGAGAGACGGGGGGAAAAAAACACTGGGCATGTTGGTGAGGCCATTAATCACGGATCAGAAACATGCAGATCTGTACTCAAAGATACCAGCAGAAAGGTCAGAGCGAGGACAGAGGAAAAAACACAAACCCCGGGAGAGAGAAGAAACAGTTATACGTATATGCATGGAGAGTGAAAGCAATGGTAGAGAACAGGAGAGGTCTTCAGTGCATCATGGGAGGTACCCCTGCAGCCTCGACCTAAAGCAGCATATCTAAGGAGTCATTCAGGACCACCAGAGCCAGAGCACACCATATACATAGGCTTTATTTTGATCTCCTTCCATCCTGTGTATGTATGGGGGGGTTCCAGAAACAACTTCTGGGCCAGCGAGGGAAGACGCCTTGTTGCCCCGCTTCTCTTCTGTAGCCAAACCCTCCTTTGTCTGTCTTTGGGAACTGTGATGAGACAGGAAGAGAAACAGCATGAAACTGCCTCCCAATTGAATTATGCATGCCTCCATCTGCTGACAGAGGACAAGTCTGTCAGGCCTTTTCAGTGTCACCACACACACACACACACACACACACACACACACCATTACATGCACAGCCCACTTTACTCACGCAGATCTATAGCTCATTGGCCCACTGTGTCTACAACAAGCACAATCCCTCAGGTTAACTGTGCCATTCACTTCACTCCTCTCCACCGTTGTTCATGAGCTGATTTAAGAGCAAACTCAAAGCTTGCATCAGTATTCCCAACAGGACTGTTATTCAGGAATATCAACATACCTTAGATTGCACTTCCGAGTCAGTGTGGTATCTATCATATATTTTATAGCTGGCTGTGGATGATAGGCATTCATTTTGTCTTCATTTCGAAAATGGGAAAAGAGCAGCCCGTGAACCTTACTCATTACCACATACGAATAACAATGAGACTTGAAGATGAACAGTTAAATTGCTTTTACAGAATAGTATATTGTACTGTGAAATTAGCATTTATGTGTCACTTAGTGTCAGATTTCTCTGAATTCTGTCACTGCTTCACCCACATAACAAAATAACCTGACAAAACAATGAGTTTGTGTCTATCAGTTCTTGCATCTACAGTATGTATGGGGGGTGGGGATGTTTGTAAGGTACAGTGCTTGTGAGTATACAATATTCGGTACCTGCAAATTCAAGTTTTTTTTTTAATAAAATGTTCTACTGCACCGTTTCAAGTGTCGAAAATACTAAAGATATCACGTATAAAATAACACATTGCATTATGCAGTAAACTAGCGGTGTTACAAAAACTAAAATGAGTTTTATATTCTAAATTCCTCAAAGCAGCCACTGTTTGTCTTAATGACATATTTATACATTATTGTCAATTTCTTAACCATCTTAACAAGATCATTACACAGAACGGGTTTCAGTTTACAAGAAAGCCTCGTCGAAAGTTAACTGGTAGAATGTTTTGCTTTCTTAATGTGTTTGAGACCATCAAGTGAGTTGTGCCGAGGTAGTGCTGGTTAACAAGGAATAGCCCTACTCCATCTGCTGTAAATTATGGCAAGAACCACTAAAGAATAAGAAACACTCTCTTATTACTTTGATACAGTGAGGTCAGTCAGTTCAGAAAATAACTTTGAAAGTTTCTTCAAATATAGTGGGAAAAAAACTGACTTTGTCATGAAACTGGCTCTCATGAGGATGCCTGAAGAAAGAAAGACCAAGAGTTTTTGCTGCAGAGAAGTTCGTTAGTGACTATCCACAGAAATGAACCATTAACTGCACCTTACATTAGAGCTCAGGCAGGCCTTCATGGTTGAACTGCTGCAAAGAAGCCACTATTGAAATCACTATTTGTGAGATTTTTTTTTAGCAGGACAAGGGTACACATCACACCTCCAGGCTCGGTAAGGGCTGTTTGACCAAGAACTGTTGGACTAATAGGTAGAGTGATGCGGTGCTGCATCAGGGGACCTGGCTAGACAGATCTGGTAAATCCAAATGTGTCGTGAAAGTGAACCAGGAATTTCTGGCGCAGGCCCCATATTGATTAGGTCTATAACTCCCACGTCCAGAAGAGATTCTCATGCATCATAGGCGAGGTTGTGGACAGAATCCATTTAGACCATGTTCAAAGCCTCCATTGGGGATGTGGCTGCAAGGAGTTGTGGTTGGAAAGTTGTCAGTACCTGTCATTGTGGCAACCTAAAAAAAACACTGGTAGAAACCAGTGGTGAGGAAAACTGTCAAGATTTTTGGTCTGGCTGGTCCAGAGATCTCCTTAAGCAGTGGATAGGTACCGGCAGGCCAGAAGGGCTGCAGCTAGGGCAGTCATGGACACAAACGCACAAGGGGGAGTTTACAGGAGGCCATGAAGGACTTTTGGTTGGGCTCAAGGAAGTTCTAGCAAACCATCTTTCACACCTTTGGAAGGGAAAGCTGGGCTTACCCCAGGTCAGAGAACAGAGAACAGTGTCCGGGCTCAGCCTTAGAGATGGGGTAAGGAGCTAAGAGTCGAGGCGCTGCTCCAGTTAAGACGGTTTAGGCCTCTGATTAGAACCTCTATCATTTGGGCAGGGAGTTGGAAAAAGTTGCTGGAGAGAGTTCACTGGGCTAACCTGCTGCCGCCACTCCTCGATAAACAGTAGAAAATGGATG
Source organism: Embiotoca jacksoni (assembly GCF_022577435.1). NCBI lineage: Eukaryota > Metazoa > Chordata > Actinopteri > Embiotocidae > Embiotoca > Embiotoca jacksoni. The sequence goes on from NW_027185241.1 coordinate 19,174,833, forward strand.
TATGGTTGGCTGATAAGATTTTAAGAATAAATAAATTCAAGATTAAATAAATGAAAATAATTCCAAGGGGTTAACGTACTTGGTTTACTACTATTTTGTTTTATCACTTTTTGTGTGATGCAAGGCAAAAATAATACATAGAAAATATTAAGTATGCTGTTCTTTGAAAAACAAAACAGAAAACAAAGTAACTCAGTTAAGTACGTTAACAAGGCTGATAGCATGCCAACCCTTTGTATTTGAAATGCTCCTGGTTGTTTACCATGTGTGGCTCTCAGCTGTTTATAATGTCTGTGTTAACAGCTCCTGCACGGCTGTGATCCTGCATGCCGCAGACGGCTGTGGAGTGGTTGGGGGTTGAGATGGCTGTTTGCTCCGGTCCTCCCACCCAGATGGTAGCGAGTGGAGAAATCCCTCATACAATAACCCTCCTCTAGACACCCAAAGAACCAGAGCATTAGCAGAGATGAGAAATCTAAACTGAACACTCAACAGGCGGAATAAGGACCCCAATTATCTTCTCAATGGACGATGCGCTCACCATCTCTTCCCACTCTTTACAGTAAAAGCTATAAAACAAAAAGACTCCGCTGTGTTGATCACTGATCATTTAATGAGACCCAACACATTTCTTAGTCTTTAATAGCAGCTGTCTAGACTGTGGAGTACATACTTTAGACTGAATATATGTACACTTCATACTTAAAGCAGCTAGAATTAAACTCTTTAAGAAATAAGAACAAACATTTCTCAACACTGGTCATCGCTCAGTGTGTCTGCCAGTAGCTTCCAAGCTCTTGGCACAGAAAAACTACCTGAAGAGCCAAGTTAACACAGCAAGTGTGACTTCATGACCCGACACAGTGGAATATAAACTGTTCTCTGATAACACTGTGAACATCTTTCCCAAGGGACACAAAGAGCACTCTGAAGGTCCCCCAGGAGGTCTCCAGCTAAATTAAGTGTGCAGAGGCTTTACAGCTGGGTCAGGGGTCGCCTAATAACCACATTTTGGTACGTTGCGGGCATTTCCTGTTGAACGAAATATTCATTACTGCATATTTATATAATGCGTCACATGAAATGTCCAAAAAACAGAAGTGCCTCTGAATGCATCAGATGAGAAACATCCAAAAACATCATGTGCTTTTAAATGCGCTATTAGAGAAATATCTAAAAACCACATGTGCTTCTGAATACAGCATATACTGTATGATGCATGCAAAAAACATTCCCAACGGTGTATTTTTGTAATGAGGATGGACTGCCCTCGTGTAAACCTGGTCACATTTAAAGATTAGAAAGGTGATGCGGACCAGAGTCAGAGAGAACTAGGACTGCAGGAGTTCAGGAATTGAACGTCAGTAAAGAGGCACAACACAACTGTATTAACAACAACTGCAGTACAGATAGCTAAACAACAAATGACAAAATTCTCCCAAAAAATAACAAACTAAAATAATAAAGTGCGCATGAATAATATAATTAAATGTCTCTGAGCCCAGTCTGTGATGTCAGTCACTGGCTCGATCTGTGCTTGTGTTGTTATCCGTCCTACCACAACGTGAAGTGAAGGGAAATCCTCCTCAAAGACTCGTAGGGCGGCTCGCCATCCAGTTAACTGGAATATTTTCTCTGTCGCTGGATGTTCTTTACCAACCGGACTTGCATCAAATCCGTTATAACAACAATGTTGTTACATCTGTACACGGTAGAATATGCTGGAAAACTGGAGCAGAAACAGTGCTGATAGTGTGTTTTTGTCCCCCAGTCAGACGGCTGAAAGGGTGCAGGAATTTAATCAGTCACCACTTTGTCACAAACTAATCTGGGTTTTCATCTAGCTTTTGATTAGCGTGTAAAACGATTATCGGAATTCTTTATAGGTTAATGTTAACAAGAGCAACTAGTGATTCTGAGTTAAGCGAACATGTTTCAAGTCTTACATGTATCAGGTATCCACATTCACACTGCCTGCCAGGTGTTAACATGATGCAGATGCCATGATACAGTGAAAAGTCAGTCCTTCATACCCCCATATAATCAATCTGGGTCCTTCACCTGGCCTGTGTACCTCAACCTCTCAGCTCTGACCTGAAACGTCTGAGCTCGACTCTGAGCTTTTTACCTCGTAGAACACCGATGATCCAAAGAAAGAGGAAACGAGCCCAGGAGATGGATGACGTTGATGCTGCACTCGTTCAGAGGCTGGCAGAACTTAGAGAAGAGACACGTGCAGTCCAGCACATATACAGCAGCATTACACATCTTCATGTTCCTTGCACAGACTGTTTTTTGTTTCTACATTGCACGATTTTTGTGATATTGTTTGTTTTTGGCCAACCAGAAGCCTGTGGTATGAATCTTATGATATCACTGCCCCATCACTAGGGCACGAGTGCATCTAACCATGATAAGATTTGTGTATTTCATTAAAAAATGTGTTGCTTGTATGTTTTCTTTGGAATCACAATTGAATTTATTGCCAAGTAAGGTTTCACATACACACAAAAGGCAGATCAAATCAAATTTCACAATAAACTACAAAATACATATAGAACAGTATAAACAGTTTGTGAAATGTGTAATATAATACGACAAAGAATACTAATAATTGCGTTAAAAGTTCTCTATTAAATGTGATAAATTTACATACATGCAGATTAAGATTATAGATTTTAATATAATGTGTATTGTTATGGTTTGTACTACCATTTTATCCTATTCTTCCAGCTGCAACCCTGGAAGTGTCAAACGGACTGAGGAGCAAATAAGAAATATGAGCATATTACAAAACGTTAGTAAGGCTCAGTATCTGTTGTAGGATGGTATCAGAATACAAAAGCCCAATAAAAGTCCATATCTCATAAAAACTGTCAGGGAAAGCCGAAGGGGTTTGCCGGTTTCTGAACATTCTGCCCTGCACAGGAAATCTCCCACTGTCCAAGCTCCACGGGATCTTCTAAATCTAAATGCAATTTTTTTCATCTATAAAACTCTTCACTTGTTTAGGAGGTTAAATAATATTATTTCACATCAGTCAGTTTTGTTACTCTTTTATATCCCAAACTATCTCAACTAAAAACTTAAATAGATTGTGGTTCATTCTTACTGGTTTTTGAGATCATCTACAATATATAATTTCAATATTGTAATGCATTACTTTAATGAATAGTGTATAGCTTTTGAATGTCATCCACTATCAAGGAAGACCCTAACTCAGACTATTTCTTGTTCTGCTGTAACATAGACTTTTGCCTCTGGGGATCAATTATCTCATTTTTTATAACATAAAGACATGATTCCATGTGAACAGTGGCTTACTCCATTATTACTCCCCCCGGTCGCTGTGCCTCCTCTGTCTTGAAGCAGGATTATTCTCCTCCATCTGCTCTTTTTTTGTATTTTTTTAAACTTAGCCCCTATTAGACGGTTGTCTGTTGAGAGTGCCAGGTGGAGGGAAATGCGGAAAATGAAGCAGCCGTCCATTACTGTACAGGTGTGCTGGGACAAAAGGACGGCCTGTCATCTCCTGTTTTTGAAGAGGTGAAGGTCAGGCAGAAGTCGCCACTGCCTCTCGTCCTGCTCAGACACCCGAGGATAATGAGGGGGAAGACGACTCCATTACCGGCCGTCCCTTCTCTCAATGTCTCCTTTGGTCCAGGGTATGACAGCAGGCAGCAGCAAATCGATACACAAAACATTGGAATACTGGCAAGACGAATGGACTGCAAACAAGGATGTGAAGTGGGAAATGGATTTTTTTTTAGTCACCCTGCAAAGCATTTGCAAGTGACATTTAAAACAGGTACTCAGTCTCAGCTGGGTAAGTGCTGGGCATCTATTGGAAAAGCCACGACAACTTTGAGTTAGACAAGCAACGGTAGACTGATGGACAATATTACTTCAGCATTAATGACAAAAGAAAACTTCAATCTTTTTGAAATGAGAGGTTTTATAAAAGCTGATTTTTTTTTGGGGGAAGCATGAAGATTGTCTTTGTAAAGATACATCTTTAGAGTCTCCAAGTCTGATGGGAGACATTCTCTCTTCTCGATTGAATCAATTAAGTGCTAATATTTGTTCTCTCCTTTATTCACATAATGCTGATTTCCCAGTCTTTAACACAAATTGATCTCAGTGGTTCCTACCTGCGCTGAAGCCACAAGGAAGGAGTGCAGGAGGATATTCTTTGAGCGAAACCAGGGCTGCCATGGACAACAGAAAAGATGCAGGAAATATATTTTCTTTTTTGTTGTTGTTTGTTTAAAAAGAGGACAGTGCAGAAGATTGATTTTCATTTAATAGCATGTATAAGTTCAAAGGGAAATATGAAGGGTGATCAAAAGAGACAAAGACTGTTCCTGTTGCATGTGAACGGAGCATAGCACAGTAGGTGCACACCTTAATCAATGTCATCATTAATGTCCAGCCATGTTATACTAAGAAAAAAAGTGTACTAATACACATTTCTGAATACAAAACACATTTTGGGTTTGTGTAGAACAAAAAAAAAATACGTACCCTGTATCTAAAATCTGAACTGGAGTTTCCTGAGTTTCATTACAACCAAAACCTCCCCAGCAATCAAATATTGGAGGTTGAGTCATAATCTGAAAAACTCACACATTCTAGTAAGCAAAGTCTGAATTATCTACTTAGATTATATTCTATGTTATCAACTTTCAATTGTGCGCATGTTTAAAGAAGGAATTGCTAATCAAGATCAGAGTCCAACATCGAGACCAACATCTGATTATATACAGTACCATGAAAACAGCTGAGGCTGGTGCTCCACACTCAGTTTGGCCAAAAACACAATCATTTCAAACCAACAGTACCGGAAAGGGTTCCGTACATGTGGCCCTCTAACTTTTTGTTGGTATTGATGTTGTAGACAAAGCACCTCCCTGCCATCTGAAACAAAGCATCGTGTTCATTTTGTCAATTTGTCAGAAAAGTATGACAAATATAAATTAAACTCAGGTTATAACCTCCAAACATGTAAGCCTCCTTAAATAGGGAATTGTTGCTGGGATTTTTCATTGGATTATTTTTGCCATTTCAAATTATTTAAAATGAGGTTAAACACAACTGTGGTGAAATGCTAATATTGCTGAACCACAAAGAAGCAGAAATAAATCTTTGACATGAAAAGTAATTTATCTATTCAGTAAAATAACTCATTTTCACTTACGTCAGTGCTTCGATGTTTGACAATAGGAACTGTTGTGGATAGCTCTAAATAAGCAGTAAACTACCTGTCAGAAGTATTTGAGCACAGGTACACATAACAACCCAGATAGAACTAACAAGGCAACCCAATGATAGTTTACAAAATGTTCAAAACAATGCTATCCAGTAGCCTTAGCATCAAAAACAAGCTATAGCTCGTAATATAGCATTAGCATGACTACAATACAGTAAGGTGAAATATACGCGACAGATGATTTCTGTAAACGTTACCAACCTTAGCCTTGTGGTTAATTTTGTTCAATAGCAGATCAAGCAAATCAAGTTAGAGTAGTAACCCTGTTGAGCAGAAATGTGGCTAACTAGCATTGGCTTTGACCCCTCTGGTAAACTGGCCCCCAAAAAAAGATAGCTTTCAACACGATCATTGGGCTGCAAATTTATAGAATACTGACCAAATGGGAACCGTATGAAGAACAATAAATAGCACCCTTATAATCATGAGTGAGTGAACTTTGATGTCATTTGAACATTTAATCTGACCTCAACCGTCTCCTTGAATGAACCATGCTCTGTAACGTTTGACAAATGGTGGCAGGTTGTGATTGAATCACGCATCCCTGTTTTGGGACCTGCAGGGTGGAAAGGGTTAACGGAATATCAGACAGCCTGGTGGGTGGATATTGAGAATGTGCATGCTCTCAGTTTGCTTGGCTGGAGAAGCACCCTATTGAGCATGCTTTATGAGCTCAAAAATGCTGAAGCATGAGGAAGCTTACAAAATCCCACTCAATCCTGCAGTGCTTTTTTTTTTTAATAAACTGTATGTTTAACACCAGGGAGACAGACTAGACCCCAATGCACGAGTCAGGAACCGGAATAGAAGTTAAAGGCTTTTACTCAGGTTGTGATCAAGGTACAACACAGAGTAGCAACAGATCACAGCAACAGTAAACACCACAAGTCAGGTGATGTTTAAAACCTGGTAAAAACAAATCAGGCAGAAGTACAAAAGGGCAAAAAACAAGATGCTAAAATCTAAGTGCAGTGGTATTTTGGTTTGTGCAGGCCAAGGTGAAAGGGGTAAAAATTCCAAAGCCTTTTCCTCTACTCATAGTAATCTAGCCAGCCGTGCAAGGACACCGAGTCACTTTCACTGTGTCATTTAAAGGTTCAGGGCAATTTACTCACAGCAGCTCAGACCGTTTCATTAATTATTTGAAAGTAAATCATTCACACTCAAAACATCGATGCAGTTTATTTTTTGACTTCACAACATCAGTGACGTTTGGAGCACATTGTTATTAATCAGTGTCTTTTATACATTAATTGCGGGTGGAGCTTTAAGTGTGCGTAATTAACTTCAGCTCACTCATCAGCGTAATCCCAGCACCTGATGTCATGACCGTGCAGTTCCCCTCACTCACGTAGTTTTGTGTTTTCTTTTGCATATATCCCTGGAGCTACGTGTCTTGTGCCCCACCAACAGTTCATTGTCCTGGATCGCTATGCTGTTCCCCAGCTGGTGAAGGCAGGTGCTCCGCCCACCTTTGAGCCTGGTTCTGTCAGAGGTTTTTCTTCCTGTTAAGAGGGAGTTTTTCCTTCTCTATGTCAGAAGTTTTTCCTCCTGTTAAGGGGGAGCCCCCCCTCCCCCTCCCCCAAGCTGGTCATGTGGAAATTGCTGAATCGTTGGAGTCCTCTGTATAACGTTGCAAAGTTCTGTTGTAAGGACTTTACCACGTGAAGTGCCCTGCAATAAATTGTGCTGTGTTTGTCGCTATATGAATAAAACTGAATTGAATTGAAAATTGAATTGAATAATTAAAGTGGGCTGTGGGTCTGACACTTTGTACTTCTGTTTTCATTTCTGATTTCTCTGCTCTTCTTGAGTTCAACTGAACTGCGTTGAAAGGTTCAGATATGACTAAACAACACCTTCTCTGTGAAGACTCACCTCAAACGCAGTTTTTTAGATTACACTGGCTTTTTTCTGTTTTTTTTCAAAAATGATGGTATCCAACCTGCATCCGCACATATGTATGCGTCGTGCCTACAAGTGTGTGTGTTGCCCCTATGAAATAGAAATCTATATTCTGTTTTGCAAATTTGACACTGCTGACCTCTCAGCTTCATTTCCAGTTCGTTATTTCAGGTCCTTCATTAAAATGTATGCACGGTTTTCACTTTCAATAGTTCTAGTGTGTCTTAGGTTTATCTGCATTGGTTTATATCTCTCTAAGATTTCTGTCTCCACACTAACATGATGGAGGTGGATGGAATTTAGTTTATGATACTCACTGTACTGAAAAATGACCATAATAAATCCAACAATAATGTCTATATTCAGATAGTCCACAGATCTTGTGATGTACTGCTTTTGAATAATAAATCAGTTGTCCGTCTTTAAAAACAATGAGGTCAGTAAGTTGATTATCCAAGAATAACCCGGCTGTTACTATGTAAACATTTATTTGAACACTGAATATTGACATGGATAAAGCACCTGCCAGGATCATTTCTGTGATGCCAGCTCAACCAGTACAGTGAACTGAGATTCATAAGAACTCAAAACAAACACAAATCATATCACACAAACAACTGCAAATGCATTGTGGTTGAACCCGCAAAAGTGAAAATCATTGAAAATTATAAAAGAGTGAAAATTAAATTCTTAAAGCTGCATTTAATGATTTTGTATCATTTTGGGTAGCAAACAACCTTTAAACAAAAACAGTTTTTAGGGGGAACTTACCAATGAGTGGCTTTTGTACAACATTAGCACTTGATAGTCTCTTTTGCATCCATCTGATAAATATAAGTCCAATACCAACCTATTCTCCTTCCTGACACACCCCTCCCCCACCCCATTAATTGAAATCCCAGCGCCATGAAGGCGGAACACATTATCATAATAAAAAGGCATGAGATGACAACAGTCAGCTTTACTTTACTCCCTCTCTATGTTGAAATTCTAATGTTAAACTCTGAAGGTTCTTTTCAGACAGAAGTAAAACAGTAGGCAACATGACTCTCGCACTTAACTTATTTATTATTAGCAAGCTTTCCATGCGTGAAACGTTCATAAAGATTTAATTTTTGTACATTTAACAAAAGTTGGAAAAGGAGGAACTCGTTAATAATTAAAGAAGGCAGAGTTGCCCATTTAAAACAAGCACTGCCACCTGCACATTAAGACACACAGACAAAAGCTTGTGTGCACATGCACGAGTTAATCTTTCTGCTACATCTGCAGCAAGCTAATGTTACACATACTGTATACACTGTATGCACATATCCATGTGAATTCTTGTTTTTCACCCCGTGCCAGAGCAGAATATTCCAGCTCCTCAGACCTCATCCATGATCACACACTGACAGGAGCACAATCTCAGTTAGTAACACACACACACACACTCGGTTAAATCAGTGTCAATGCTTGCATCCATACCAGTGCACTGCAAACCTTTTCATTTTAAAATCAAGTATTTTAATTAATGTCATCTAAGTTAGGATTGGTTGGATTTCATTTCTGATGAACAATTACTGTTTTTTGTTCCATTGTGGCCTTTCTCAGGGCACTATATATTTGATAAATTGACGCATGCAGAATTCAAACACTCAAATAACGTGGTGAAAAGTAAATCTAGTGCAATATGTAGCATGGACTGATTTTGGACACAGCGGTGGCTCTGCTTTCCGTCTTTAAGAATGAGAGTGATATCAGTCTCAATGTATAACTCTCAGCAGAAAAATCACATAAGCACTTCCTCCACGCCCCCCAAAAATATGTCCTCTTAAAGCCTCTTAAATCCAGAAGCGTAGTGGTGAGTATGTGCAGGTATGCAGCATACCTACCTACCACTGGTACATATCAGTGCACTGTAAATCGTTTAGGTTCATTCAAAGAAATCTTTTGAATTCTAAAATCAATACAAGTTTGGTGAAGTGACCTTGAAAAAACATGTCATTAGGATCACGGAACCTTCACAAAGCTGGTTCAAATTATATATATATGAGATAGAATTAAATGTGTTCAAAGTGTCACTTCCACGCACGTAAAAATGTGTTATTCAATGCTGCAATGTTCGACGCTAGGTCCAATACTTTTCACTTTATACATGCTTCCCTTCGGCGGTATAATAAGGAAACACTGCATACATTTCCATTGTTATGCAGATGACAACCAGTTATTTTTATCTATGAAACCTGATGAAACAAATCAGTCAGGGAAACTTCAAGCATGCCAAAACATTTTCTGGTGACTTTCTATTTTCCTCTTCTAAATGTTTGACAAAACCGAAGTTACTATAATTGCCCATAAACACCTTAGAAATTCTTCACCTAAACCCCAATTAATCTAGATATTGCCCTCACCTCCAGCACAACTATGAGGAATCTTGGAGTCATCTTTGATGAGGATATGTTCTACAAATCACACATAAAGCAAGTCTCTATGACTGCTTATTTTCACATGCATTGTTCCATGCATTTGTTACTTCCAGGCTAGATTATTGTAGCCTCTGTAAGGCTGAGCCTGCCCCCCTGTGAAGGAAACTCATTTCACCTACTTGTAACCACAATCTCATTCTTTCAGATATAAAACCAGCATTGGCTCTTTAATATTGAAATCATTTTAGCAATTGAGTATTATACCATTTTTCCACTAATTAATCAAGTAATTGTATCAGAAATACATTATCTTTATTAAAGAGCAATAATAAATACAACCCAGTTTCCCAAGAAGTTGGGACGCTGTGTGAATTGTAAAAAAAAAAAAAAAAGAAGAATGCCATGACATGATGTAAATCATGTAAACCCATATTTAATTGAAAATAGTTTGCAGACAGCATATCAAACTGAGAAATCCCCCCAAAAAATGTGTGACAGTGTCAACAAAAGACTGGAAAAGTTGTGTAATACAAAAAAAATTTAAACCTGGTGGATCATTTCACAGCTAATTACGTTAACTGGCAAAAGGTCAGTAACATGACTGGAAATAAAAAAAAGAGCATCACAGAGAGGCAAAGTCTCTCAGCAGTGAAGATAGGGAGGGGTCCACCACTCTGTAAAAGACTGTGTGGGCAAATAAGTATAAGCATTTGGGGACTTCATTATCTATGGTACATAATATCATAAAGAGATTCAGAGAATCAGGAGAAAACTCTGTACACAAGGGACAAGGCCAAAACAACAATATTGGTAGGCCATCATCTTCGGGCCCTCAGGCAGCAATACATTGCAAACAGACACAAATCTGCAGTGGAAATCATTGTCTGAACTAAGAAACACTTCCGATAACCATCGCCTGTGAACGCAGTTCATCGCTGGATCCACAAATCACTCATCCAGAAGGGTCTCTGCTTTTTCTGTGCCCAAGCTCATTCAAGGTGGACTGAGGCAAAGCGGAAAACCTTCTTGTGGTCTGACGAATCAAAATTTTAGATGCTTTTTGGAAATCATGGACGCTGAATCCTCTGGGTTGAAGAGGAGAGGCACCACCCATCTTGTTATCAGCGCACAGTGGAAAAGCCAGCGTCCGTGATGGTACAGAGATGTATTAGTGCACATGGCATCGGTAGCTTACACATCTGTGAAGGAACCATGAATGCTGAATTGTAATAGACAGGCATTGGAGCACATTTGCTGAAATCCAAACTCTGCACATATTATAACAGCATGGCTCTGTAGTCGAAGTGTCCGGCAGCTAGACTGGCCCGCCTGCAGTCCAGACCTGTCATCCATTCAGAACATTTGGCATATGAAGTGAAAAGTGAATGTTTTTTTTTTTTTACAAAAGAGTCATTCCCCAACAGAACTGGCTGCCGGGGTTAAAATATGTGGAATCTGTTGCTGGATGACACATTAAAGAAGAAAGTCTCACCTCAAAACAACTGGCACAACTGGCTCTGCCTCATACAGTGAACTCTACCAGTATCCTATTAGTAGATTGGACAGGTGGTACTGTTTGATTAAATACTCTGGGTAGAGCTTAGGCAGTATTTCAGCACTTAAGAAGCTTCATTGCATCGTACACTTCTATCAGTGAGTCTCTATTATTAAAGCTCCACATGAAGCGAAAGTAAATTCCTGCGGGCTAATTATGCTTTGCTAAACACATACAAGCTTCATTAAAGTTTAATGGAGTGATGTACATTGAAATGTGTTCATATCTAATGAAGCTGAAAAAAACTACCGCTTGTATATTTAAACAGGATGTGGGTGACATTCTAATCATTTTCCCATTGTTATTTCATTGTATGGCTTTATGAACACTTGGCTCTACTATAAGCAGTATAAACTATACACCCATTTTGGTGATTCAAATTATTTGCTTTGAATTTACCACATGAGATTGAATGTAAACAGCTTGCAAAATGGTGAATAAACACTGCTAGTAAGGCTGATATTGTAAGAGAGACATGATATGCTGCCTACAGACATGACAATCTTCATTCTAGTATAAAATGAACTGTTCAGAAATCACTGCACTGGTAAAGTGTTCTAGTAAATTTTTAAATGAATCTATTAGCCAGCTAACTGTATACAAGTATAGATCTGGTGTTGCACCCAGGTAACTACAATATCTTTGCCATGTTAATTTCACAGCATTATGACAAATACATTGAGAGGGGTCCCCTATTAACCGCATACCCTTATTACTAACGGGTAATAACCCACAACTATGTTTAACAGGGAAAAACACTATTACACACAACATTTTTTGACAAATAAACAAATTGACACACCAATAACTATGCATATTGGAAGCTAGTAAATATATTGCAAATACCCTGGCAACTCTCACAATGAATTTAAAGGTGGACTACCAGTAAAATGAATATATCCTGACAGCTGTGATGGAGCTCAATACGGAGCCTCCATCTGATTCTGGACGCTGTGTGACAAAAACTTAAGTGCAGATTATAAACTTTGACTCTATGTGTCAGGACACCAGTTTAACGTGAAGCTAATTAGGCTACACATTGTCATTTACCATTAGATCCTGAAAAATATCCATGTATGTAGCTTATGTATTCATGAAGTTACCGCTGTTATGCCTCAGGCACAAATTTGCACAACTCTGGCTTTGGAGACGCACATAAGGATCTTGCTGCTGTGTGTATCATAAATTGAGAGTAAAGACTCCTACAAACAGCTGGAAGCAATTGTATTACATTATTGATGAGTCTATCCCTGTAGAGTCTGTCGCTAAACTGACACTTTTGCGCTTTTTGTAATGTTTTTGGATCAATATTGGTGCTGAAATGTAGAAAGATTCAAATGTTCAGAACTGTGTTTAGAAATGAAATCATGGATACGGCTGTTTTTTTTAGGGAGGGGCTTTGAGCTGTCTGTTTAAGCTCGTCATCCTGTCTACTCATATTTATCGACAATCATTTTAATCACATAATTGTATGAAAACAACTGTTAAAAATTCATAAAACATAGGCATCACATGTTAAGCTTAAAAATGTACCATATCATCATTGCGGAACGAGCAAGTGATGTGTTATATAAAATGTTGCTGCTGCAAGGAATTGTGGGATGACGTTTGTCTCCTATTCTTCCATAAAGGATGGTCGGTACATAAGCTCCTTAGCATAAGATACAGAGGGAAACATTGAGAGAATTCAAACAGCTCTTGATATGGTTTCAACTGCTACACTTTGGGGTCATTTCACTGTCGGGAACCTTCCAAAGCAAAATGGAATAGTCTAACACGGAGGTCTTCAACAGGGGGTCCGTGAAATGTTTGGTTGATTAGAAAATGAATGTTTTGTTTTTTTTGTTTTTTCACAAATTGAAATGTCTTGAAATACACATTAACATGAATCTGGCATATTGTAGCAAATGGATAAATGGAGGCAGAAGATCTTATCTTTCAGTCAGAAATGCACACATTCAGCGACACACAGGCACTCTCAAGCCGGGCACCGGTTCGCTCACAGCGCGAGACTAGCCTGGACCTGTCCCTCCAAGCCTCCTGCACTCCTCCAGTTTAATATAAAACACAATTTTATACAATTTATATAGTAGGGGGTCCCTGCTCCATCTCTCTATCAGTTTGGGGGTCCTTGGCCTGAAAAACGTTGAAGACCCCTGGTCTAACGCAACTTCAGTTCCCCTGTCTGACTTGACTCTTTGATCAGTGACACAGCAAATACGCTCCCAGTCAGACACCTATCATTGCAAAAAAACAAGTCAAAGATGTGTCTGTACTTCCCACACAGAAGCATATGAGTGGCCAGAGTGAAGTGCTGTTTAATAAGGTCAACAAGAGACTTCTGATAATTTCAACGGTTGTTTTGGATTATTGATCTAAAGTGCGATCGTCCGATTTTGGTCGCAACACGTTCCTGCAAATGTTTCACAACAAATGCCTTTTTAAGAAATGAGGGGTTTCTGTCTAATAAAACGCTGGAGTTATCTTAATCTGAAATAATACAGGAAGTGTTGGTAATGCAGTAACTTTGACAGCACAAATGGCAGCAGATCACAGCAAGGCCTCAGGTTGATGTTGGGAATCAATTAATACATCTCAAATGCAATTATAGCAAACTAGACCATTCTATTAGTTTTAATTGTCTCTGTTGAATAATAAGATTTAGATTTTCAAACACACAAAATATGTAAATTAATTCAACCACATTTGATTTTCCTCACTTGAAGAAAAAAAGTGAAGAGCGTCAAAAAAGTGACTGCGGCAGCACTACACTCCTGATGAGTGAGTCTTTGTGTTAACAGTGTTGCTCTCCTCTGAATGTGTTTGCTTTTCATTGGACTGTGGACATCGTATACCTTTGTGCTCTGTTACCACTTGGACATTATATTTGTGCCAAATTGCAAAGTGTCTTTTGATCGTTTCAACTGGCTTGTGTTGGGCTTTTGGGTTCTTCTTCTTTTTGATGATCAAAGGTCAAGAACCTGGTGACCTTGTGTCTTTCCTATTCTAGTGAACACAATATCTCAGGAACGCTTTGAGGGACCTTTTTCAGATTTGGCACAAATATTCTCTTGGACTCAAAGTTGAGGTAAAACGATTTTGGTGATTAATGGTCAAGAGGTCAAGGTCAACATCCCCTCACGTCTGTCCGATAATTCAGTTCAATTCTAGTGAATATAATATCTCAGGAATGCCTAGAGGGATTTCTTTGTTTTTTGTTTTTAATTTGGGACTGACATTAATTTGGACTGAAGGATGAACTGATCAGAAGTCGGTGGTCAAAGATAAGCGTGAACTCACAAAACTTTTGTGGCCATAACTCAATAGTTAAATTGTTTTAATTATGACAATTCATACAAATATCTCAGAGAATACAAATATTGTTATTCTTTCCTGCCTATTATTCAATATAGAGGAGAAGAAGGGAAAATTATGAACATATTTCACATTTATGAAAACTTTTAGACGGATATGAATGTAAAGTACAACTTTAGTGGCTGGTGCAGACATACAACTGCAGTAATTCTAGTTGTTCTTTCTTTTTCCTCTTCAGTGTTATCTTTTTATTTTCTGTCTCTTTATTTTGTTCTTATCTTTATTATAATCTTAAATGTTCTCTTCTCTTGTTTTCTGTTTTTCTGTTCTTGTCTTCCCTTTCTTATCTCTGCTATTCTCTCTATCGTCTTCACTTTTTTTCTTCAATGTTCTTTTATTGATCTTCACTTGTAATTCCTTTCAACTCGTCTTCTCTTCTGTTTTCTTCTTTTATCTTAGTTTTCTTCTTGTTGCTAAATTAATCAAATTAACTTGTCTGGTCTTCAATTGGGGGCACATTCTTAGCACTGTACAGCATTTGTAGATGTGTCTGGGTATTTATTAGTTATCTGTGTGTCTGTGCGTGTGTGTGTGTGTGTGTGTGCTGCTCTGGAGGCCAGTATTGAGAGCCACCTAAGCTCCTCTATGGCCTTGATGAAATATAAAGCAGCAGTGTTTTCTCCGAATCAGCATGCTAGTAATTGCATACGACAGAAATGGATTTCCTGTCACTCCTGGGTTTTATGAACAGGGCTGAGACAAAAAAATATGTTCACAACATTTGTTTTGCTTTTCAGCATCGTAAAAGGTGATAAATTGGCAGACACTTTTACCAGCCGTCAACTCAAACATGACATAGTTGATCTCAGCTTCAAGATAAGACACGGTCCACGAGGGGCCACTCTGCTTTCTAAAGGTTCGTTTGGTTTGTTTTCAGTTGTTCGAGGCTATTTTTCTCTCCATACGTTTAGTCAGCTGTATTAAGTGCAGATACATGAATCAACTAGAAGAATCTTGCTGCCATAATTTTCCATTTAAGTACACAAAGTGGAATAAATTGCTGACTTAATAAGTGTTCAACTTGGCATTAGAATCTGATGAGAAAAGCATTTATAGAAACACATTAAAAAGTTTCTGGAAAGAAAAAAAAAAAAAGAAGAGTGCTGCCCTGGATTAATATGGTTCCACCAGAACAATTTTTCATTTTCTAAGTCATAAAACAACATTTCATATTTACGCTTTATTTTACATGTTTGTGTAAAGACAAGAGGGGGAAATCAAGCAGACAGTGGTAACGTGTCAGTGAACTCTGCTTGCATGTACAGTATTCTTCCAGCCATCTAATTTCATGCCATTCACACACTCAGCCTTGCATGACTGGTCCTTTGGGTGGTCAGTTAGTGAACCGTAACTTATTGGTGCTTCCAGAGCAGCTGGGCGGCCTTGGATTGGTTTGCCAGGCTGGTGGAAGCCATTGGGCTCTGATGATCTGATGCTGCTAGTTATCTGCAAGTGATATCATTTTGGAACATATGTGCGGTAATGATAATCGCAGATCATTTAAATTGTATCATCAGTATATCCTGTAATTATTCCTAAACAGACACTTAAGCCAGGAGAAAAGATATACACAATAAAAGAAGAAATCAATGAAGATTTTTTTGTAAGATGAGAATGTAATGCTTTTTATATTAACAAAGGTTCAACTTGCTGTGCGGTGTAATTCTGAAGTCATGGACAAACCATCACCTCTGATGACTAACGCTGCAGTTCCTCTCATCTCTCTCTCGAGACACTGATGTCGTTCAGTAACCTTCTTTCAGTCTTTCATCTTTCCCTTTTTCTGCTTTCACCAGAATTCTTGTGCATTCAATTAGTGACTTCAATATTTCTAACATCCACTCCATGTAACTTTTTTTTATCAAAAAATATAACTTTCATAGAGAAGAATTATCCAAATTAGGTGCAATGAAATCACTGATTGAATTATGTTTAATTGTGAGGCAGCATGTATTTAAGGGCGTGAAGCAACACATTTAGTGAACTGCATTAGAGGCACGAGACAGTTTGGGTTAATGGTGATCTTATAGAGCACACGGGAGACAGATGTTTACACCTCGACTGTCAGGATTTATGCAAGAAAAGCACTTTGGTTAAGGTTAAAGTAAGACTGCCTGACGGTAGAAGATCAAACCATCTGTATTAAATCAAACACTACCAGAGTGTGTAACAGTTTCTTTCTTCAGGCGATAAGACTGTTAAACATGGAACATTCTGCACTTTGTTGGACTCTATTTATGCTGCTTTACTGAGACCTTTAACATAGGATATTCTGGTCACTGTTGTTTTTTAGTTTTTTTATATCTTATATTCATTGCTTTTTATTCTGAGAAACGTTATCTGGTTCCACTGTATCTTTATTAATATGGATATAGATAAATTAGCCTTGAACTTTAAAGATGGCGTTATGGATTACATAAACACATCTGTCTTACGTCGTTGTTGACTTTGTCTGTTTTTTAACAGACCACCATCTTTCTCTATTTTTACCCAGGAGCTGCCAGAAATTAAAGATAAACATGAAAAAAAAGGAAGCTGAATCGTGCTGTAGTCACTTCAAGTGGGTATCATGCTGCAAAATAGAATTAATTGGGGGGAAAAACTTTGGTAAATTGCAAATATGTTAATACTTAAACCCATTGGGGTTACACTTCACTGAAGGGTGAATGAATTGGTAAATGGTCTGTACTTGTATAGCGCTTGATCACCTTTCGGTCTCAAAGTGCTTTAACATGTTTTTTCCCATTCACCCACTAATGAGACAGATCACCATGCAAGGTGCTGCCATCAGGAGCACATTTACACACCGATGGTATACCATCAGGAGCAACTTAGGGTTTAGTGTCTTGCTCAAGGACACTTAGGCATGTGGACAGGAGGAGCTGGGGATTGAACCACCAACCTTCCGATTAGTGTGCAACCCACTCTACCGTCTGAGCCACAGCCTCCCTTAATTAAAAAGATAAACAAGGTTTCCTCATTACAGTGTTATACATTTTATCTGTTCTAATCTTACCAAGAAAGTGTTGTAATTGTAGTAATAATTCATTGATCTATAGCTTTTGTTGTTCATAGAACCAATGGATTGTGTATGAAGTGTTGTCAGGAATTGTTCCACGAAAGAGAAAATAACATCTACGTATTCTCATTGTGTACTCATTTTGCAGGAAGATGACTGTAAATGTAAGTCAATGACAGTCTGCACTTTTAGTCTCAATTACGTACTTACGCACTACCACTTAATATGTCCGGTGCATAAGTGCATTCTCCCTGTCAGGTAAAGAAATGTGGAGTGCATTATAGGTATTCAAAATATTCAACAAATTGAGTTGGAAACGTTGGACAATGTTCACCCTAGCTGGTCGCCATTATGACTACATAGCAGAGAGGAAGGCACCATTAACCTAAAGTACACAGGCATCTGAGGAAGCTGCAGCTACGAATGCACATTGTACATGTCCACACAAATATGTTTCTTTTTCATTAACGTACCACTATACTGTTATTGGACATAAGTCATCAAGATGTTCAGTGTGTGGATGAAACAGAGGTCACAAAAAAAACATAATTTTAATGTGAAATAGTCAAAGCCGGCAGATGTGTCACTCCGACCTGTGAATCTGAAAAAGAGTGTCGGCTGGTTTCAGCACAAGCCGATTGGTTAAAATTAACCCGAGGTGTACGCCCACTAGGATGGGCCGTCTGCAAACGATTCTCTATGGAGGGTAACAGACCCATATAACCACACCCTGGAATTGGGTCGGGTTCACATCAGGATACCAACTGACCGGCTATCAGGTCAAATTTTGTTGGACAAGAATCCAAGAGAAGGAGCAGAGATCCAAGAGCAGAGGTTTTATGAGTAAACGGAAGCTACTCGTGTGCAAAGAGCAGGGGTTAAGATGGATGAGAGGAAATCTGTGCAAGGACAGAGCCCTTAGTTCAACACAATATCTGAATGTAAAGGCAATAATTCATGCTATACATGATTCCTATCAATTAAAAATAGGAATCATGTATAGCCCTTTATTCAAGCTACACGGTGGGACACCTCAAGCACTATTGGGCGCCCCCTGGTGGCCATGGGACCCAACACAGGCGATTAGTTTGCTTGTGTCGGGCCAGCTTTGCAGATGTAAAAAGACAAGTTTGTTGCAGGAACCTTGGTTGTTTTCAATAGTAGTAAGAGACAGTAAGAGAATCTGACAACGTCACTTGTTTGCTGTGCCAAAAATTACATCAGCAATACAATGCTTAATTTTGTGCACAAAAGCATAAACCGAAGACGATTCAGTTATCCAGTTAATTTTTTTGCATGTCTGCAGTTTGTCTGTTGGAGAAAACCAATTTGAGCTACTTAAAAATCCATTCTGGTTGAAAAACCCGCTGCCAAACCTACCTGCCAGTCTGTACATGTTTATGTTTCAACATAAATGACAAAATGTTTTTGGCTCCCTTGATAAAAAAAAAAAGTGTTAGTTTTAGACACACACACACACACACACACACACACACACACACACACACACACACACACACACACACACACACATTTTTATCAGTCAGTAACTAAACCCTGTGTAGCAACCATTGAGGCTTTTCCTGTGCGTGGAGATGTTTCATCTTGGAGTGAATTGACGTTTACATTTCAAAACGCTTTTCTGAAATTCAGCACTTCCTTTAGCTATCGAAACAATGTGCAGCGCTGATGAACATAAACAGCTTTTAACCTGGGTCCAACCCTAGATTGATTCAGAAGTGGACATGCCTGAATGAATACGATGTCTCTGTAATAACTGCTTTTAAGATGGCTGTAACATTAGATCAACATAAAAGAGATGGTTTTAAGTGCAGTGGCTTTCTGCTGTCAGACTCATTAGGAGGGGAACATCAAACACTCCGCTGGGAGATAATCGTAGCCGGTTCTCAGCGCTTCAGTGTTTCAGCAATAATCAAAGAATACAGGTAGATGCAGACTAAATTAATCCTGCAGATTAGTGGGAGTGCATGAAAATGACAGAAGGGAAAGAAGGAGGAAGAAAAAAGCTCCTGACATGGAAGACCACAAAAAAAGCAAGCAGCTCCAAGAGCTGTAAGAAGAGTGAGTTTCCTGCTGTTGGAGCGGCCTCCTTTCAGGTTAATTCACATGTCCTGCTCAATACCACAGAAATCCATACACTGGCACACAACTCAATACACTACTCATTCGGCATTAGTAGCTATTAAAGGGTATTGATCACATAACGTTTTTTGCAATTGCAAGGATCCTGCAAATTCACGTTCTGTGCTTAAGTAGCTTCATGTTTGTGCTCAATGAGGGGCTGTTGTTCCACAGAAGACCAGGATTCCTTCTGCTTTTATTAACACTGCGATGTGAGAGATTTATCTTACAGAACGTACCATTAAAGGCGTCTTAATGAATATCTAACATAAAGTGTCTTCATATAGTTTGCTGGCACCAAGGGGATTCCAGCTATCAGTCAAAGCAAACATATCTTCTGGTGATATTAAATCAGACGTTCCCAAACCTTTCAGACCATGTAAATCATCACGAGTTGTTTGCAGCTTACATATCTTACTATCTTTCTCAGCATCACTCTCAAGCTCTTCTCCACCATTGAAAGATTTGTCTGAACTGTCAGGTGTAGGGTGTAGGTCGCTTGCCTCAACTGTTTCTGAAACATTGTAACCTTTTCAAAATTCAACTAATTTCGCTTCCAAAAATCAAGGTCTGGTGAGTCTAATTCCAACTGCGTCTAGCTAAATTTAGCTTCATCCGATAATAATGTAATGTCACCTACTAGGGTAAGCACAGGGATATTTCATTTCTAAAGTACTTAAATGATTGCTCATATTTGGGCCCTATTTTATTCCGCCTTCTGCACAACACAGCACAACGTCTGGCACACCTGCGCCGGCGGTGAGAATAGTCGTGGCTAATGTGTTTGGTATTTTGGTGAACACAGGTTCAGGGTACGCCTACAAAATGTGTCACAGCAGACTGCAAATCATGGCCAACCAAATCAGCTCCTCTCGACCGTTGTGAAGAAGCAGACTCATTTTCTTATAAATAAAGCAAGACCAGACCGACACCAAAACTGACATACATGTCTGGAGGTTCAGGTTCTGCATGGGCTGGTCACGGGCTCCAGAAAAGGTTACTGGTATTATGAATTGCTCTTCCCCTAGTATTATGAGAACCGAGTGTAGGAAGCAGTTCAATGTTATGAGACAAAAACCTGCATCTTATGGACACCAAACAGTGGCATTAAGTTAAATGTCAAAGTGAAAAAAGACCTTGCTGCTGGAACGATATTGAGGAGTGGCAGAAGTAAATTACGCACACTTAAAGCTCCTGACTGATAGAGTGCAATGTGCTCCAAACGTCATTGATGCTGTTAATGTATAAAGTGCATCGATGCTTTGGGTGTGTCTAATTTATTTTTGAAAACATTAACTAAATGACCCAGGCTGCCATGAAACTGCATTGAACCTTTTGTGCGTAAATGACGCACTGTCACACTGTGGCCTTGCGCAGCTGAGTAGATTACTAAAACAGAGATTAGTACACCTACCAGTGGAAGAGGGAGGACCAACCCTTCCTGGACCACAGCAAGCTGACTTTGACATGCTAGCCAGTGTCCTTTTATGTTTTATGACTGGGATTGTCTGCTGCATAATGATGCGTGCCAACTGCCTGATTCACATCTGATTTATCAGACCAGTCATCTTCATTTTTCACATGATTAACTGAATAATAAAAAAAACAAAACATATATTGTTTTATTTATGTATGTGAGTGGAATTAGATACATAGAACATCCACCAAACCTGTCTGTGGGATTTTTGATAGGTCTGTTCATGTGTGCTCTGCCCACTGAATCCACAAATATAGCTCTCTGCTGGTTGCGCCGGACTTACTCCTGGTCTGAGCTGATGGAGGCACAGACGCAGTCCACCTCAAAATGTACACCAAAATTGCACTGCAGCAGTGCCTATTCAGTGACATATCCCTGTTTGCCTTGGTCAAAAACAAAAACTGCAAGTTAAGTGAAGTATGCCTGGTAGATTCCCCAGGAGAGTGAGGTCGGCTCAGAGGATTCCCTTTTTTCTTTTGCGCTCCATTTGGAGGCGCACTTGAGGAGTTTGGTGGGTTTTTTTCCAGGTTTTTGGTGCTCATAGTGGTTTTACGCCTTTTTTTTTTTGCTTCTTCTCAAGTAGTCACAGGACAAGGAAAGGTAAGCATTGACCTCTGCAATTATCCAGTTGAGCTGACTCCCCTGCGGGCATAGCCGATTCGGTTTCTTGGGCTTGTTGCATTGTTTGGGGTGTTTAGAGTGTTAGAGCGTAGTTCTGGCAGAGTTGGTAGTGTGCTGGTCGCTTTGCCACACTACTGCTTTGCAGTGTGTAAGTATTCGCCATCTGTATCCTCTGATGACTGAGGTTGAGTTATTTAGATCTGGTAAGGCAGTGAGGGGGGGATGTTCAGTCTGTGAGGTAACGTGTTAGCTTAGGTGGTGCACAGGTAAGGTCAATACTGTAATAAACTTTGTTCCACAAGTAAGGTGTAGAGAGCCTGTGCACAATGTTTACTGTGTGCACAATTCAAGTCCAAAAGCCAGAAGGTAGCAGGAAATGACAATCTTTATTATTACTAATTTATAAGAGGATAACAGCCTTACACACAGGTAGTCCGGGGCAAAAAAAAAGGACACACTGAAATCTCTGCTATGCAAAGAAACCCGTACTTTCAGGGCGCATACGGGGTGACTACTGAGTGGGTGAGCCTCGGTTTATCAGCTCTTCCACGCCATGCGGGGACTGTAATCCATATATCTTCAAATCATTAACACTAAACAAATTACATAGGACGCGACAAAGACACGCAAATAAATGCTAAATATAATCTAAAACTATTTAACCATCCTGGGTTACAAGACCCTTCCCCAGGGTCTGAGCTTGGCGCTTTTTCAGAAGAAACTAACACAGGTGCCTTTACGCTGTTGCTAGGAATGGACATGTACATTTTTGATTTGCCTGTCCATAAACTTGCGCTTTACTCAGAGTTGTTTGAAGGTGAGGTGAAAATGAACACGCCTGGGCTGATCACCGTAAGCATCCATTGGTTGTTTCTATACCGAATGATAATAATGGACTACATGAAAAGTACTTCCCTGACGTGTTCAATGCGTGCACTGTTATGCGTGTCATGAGATGACCAGCTGTTTTGCAGGTGTCTTGGATGTAAAATAAGAAGTTGGTTACATCAATTTTCCTGTATTTGCTTTGTCTGTTTCTTGGTAATTGAACAGAGATCCGATTCCACACTGAAGGAGCTGTTTCAGTGTGTTCTTCCAACAGACAAGGTTAAAAACCATTCACAGTGATATTTCCTTCAGAATGAGGTACTGTTGAGGTAGTGGATACCACATGGCGATGTTTTGTGGAAAAGGTCGTTCATGAGATTTTTTTTATGAAGTTTTGTGGGTTGGTTTTGCGAATCTAGGGGAACATAGGAGTTGCTAAAACATACAATCGTATTCTGAGGCTTTTCTCTTTTTTTTTTGGTCTCATGAAGAGAAGCGTCTCAGAGTATATGAGGACATGTCAAACTTAAATGACGAACCAGTAGTGGAACAGCTTTCTGAGGCGTGCCTCACTGTGAACTTAGCAAAGTGTGAGTTGGCTCAAGTGATGTATCTTGGTCGGCAGGTTGGACTGGGGGAAGTGCGTCCCCTGCGGGCAAGCCAGCAGGAAATACATCAATATCCACCACCAGTTACAAACAAAGATCTCATGAGATTTTTGGGTTTGGTTGGTGGGAACCCTGCCTTTATGGGATGTGTGTGATTGCCCCAAGGACCTCTGCCAGGGCTTGTGTGCTTTGCTGTGTTTGAGTCTTTCAGTGCCACTGTTTCCTGGTTGGTTGAGGAGTCATCAAGGCATCTGTGGGCAAATGTAGGCAACTGGCGACAAACTCCAGGCAACTTAAATGCCACCACCTCCAACAGTCTGTGGACTTCTGCTCCCCTGGCACTACGTCAGCTGTGCCAGACCTGTCAGGTGATTTTGCCATTCTTTTATTTAGCTGGACAACATGTTTTCTCTAAGACTTTTGTTAGAATATCGCTTTTGTTAATTTTGATTAAATAAAATGCATTACTTTTAGTGAAATCCTTGTGTGTGCTTCCTTAATTGGTCTCAGAGCCGGGCCATAGCACACCCTCTTCCTTGTTCACACAGGATGTGGTAGATGACAAAACATGATTGGTCAGTCTACAACTTGTAGTCTGTCATGTGTCTTGGCGAAGTCATGAAAAGAATATATGACTCGAACATGCTTAATGTGACACATTGACCATCTTATTACACAAATTCATTGATTAGACCAGTGTTGGTCTGTTGGAGAGCAAACCACAAGCCTTGCCACTTTGGGAATGCTCTGATCTCGGCATCTGGCTATAATGGTCGGCGCTTGTAGTAGACAATGGGTGGTCAATTCCAGTAGGACACTGTTATTTAGCCATTTTATTGCCAGGCCACGCGGGGGGGGGGGGGGGGGGGGGGGGGGGCCAGGTGCAAATGTTCCAACAAAACAAGTTTCCGCTGACATTATTTTGCAAGGACACCAATATTGCATCCAGGGCTTATCACCCACCCTCCCACACACACACACACACACACACACACACACACACACACACACACACACACACACCTAAGACAATTGTGATTGGGTTAGATAAATACAAACAAGTCAGAGTGTTTTCTCTCCTGTAGCAAAATGATGTATGGAGGCAGTCCAACCATTTTCAAGAGCTGGCACAATGCGGTGGTGATAGGTCTGGATAAGCAAGTGGATAAACAGTGTTGGTGACAGCACCCAGGAGAGGAATGGAAGATTTTCGACAAGCTGCTTCAACTTGCCGTGTGACCATGACAACCACAGAAAATACAGCAAGGGAGATTTTGCGGGAGCTGATTTTCCTGAATGATTCACTTCTTCACAAACAGAAAGCAAACATAATAATGATGAGAAATAGCTGTTGAGCAACAACAGCTTCAGTTTTATATGATCTGAGAATCTTTTTTTTAAAAGTGTTTTTCTAACTAGTCTTATAAACAAACTGCATAATCAGTCTAATTTCAAATTTTGCTCTTTGCTATGATAACTGCTAAGACAATTGATGTTAAAGCGTCAATGCATGGAGAACTGGTGGCAAACCAGAACTCCAGAGAAGATGAGGATTATGGACTTTTTGACCAGTGAG
Source organism: Embiotoca jacksoni (assembly GCF_022577435.1). Taxonomy (NCBI): domain Eukaryota; kingdom Metazoa; phylum Chordata; class Actinopteri; family Embiotocidae; genus Embiotoca; species Embiotoca jacksoni. Next base: position 19,199,616 of record NW_027185241.1, read on the forward strand.
TCTGGTAGGTAGACTGGGTGATGACAACAACGATGATGATGAGGAGGATGATGATGATGACCGACATAGCCATGGCACATGAAAGTAATGCAACAGGATCATGATGCAGCAGAGGAAAGGAAAGGTCACATAACTGCAGCAACATGTGAGTTGATAGGATCCTGAATCAGCGTCAGTGACGAGGTGCAGATGAGCCTGAGGAGGCACCACTCCTGAAACATTTTCTCCAAACTAAGTAGATGTGTGAGAGCTTACCAAATGAAAGTGAGATTAGGTGAACAGTTGGCAGCTCTCTCATAGACATTTTTATATTGTTCTGTCGTAGTGTTCTAACATCATCTCTCCCTGGGGTCTGAATAGATAATACAGCTATCCAGGCCCTCTCATATCTCACTTGCCTGTCACCAATTTTCCCGGTTGCTTTCCCAGTCTTACTTGTTTCGACAGCTAATAAAACCCCATTTTAGATCATAGTCAGCCTGCCTTCATCCTTTTTGGATTGTCAGGGATGCTGATAACGTCTGGTCATTTCTGCCTGATTCATGTGTGGTACCTGCACCTGTGCGTTGGCATCTTGCCTGCTTTTCCCACTTTTTGCCCACCTTACACTGCTCTTACAGCTATTTGTAAGCCTGTATTCACCCATGATTAACTTCCTGTAAAGTATCTGCCAAGTCTGTGTCTGATTTGGGTCTATACCCTGCTGACATGAACTGTGACAGTCATTAGAGTCCTCGCTTTGCACCCAGACTAGATTAAGTGGCTAGACTGTAGATAGATCTGGTGATAGAACGTGAAATATGCCTGCCAACAACAGAAAATGAGGTTTTGAAAGACATTAATACCTCTAGTACTTCTTTACTCTCAAAGGCCCAGAGTTTGTAATTATAATGTATGTTACTTACTAAAGAAGACACTGCATGTATAAGAGGCTGGGAGGTATTTAAAAGGAATATCTTTTTTACTCTTGTACATATTTCCTAGTAGTAGTCTAAATTCCACCCCACATCTTTTAAAGGAAAGGTTAGGGTTATCTTAAATGTATCTTGACATAATACAGTCAAGTACTGTATATACTGTCCAAAAACGAGATCACCTTGTGATACTGAGGATTCACTTTTTTATTTTATTTTTGTATTATTTTATTTATTTAATTATATTGTATTATTAACTTCCTCCGTAGGTTTCCCTGAACACTGGATGTGCTACAACAGCAAAAGTGGAGTTCCACTACTGTCAACCAAGAGCAGAAATTAGAGGCCACTCTCAGCAAAACTGGACATTTGAAGACTAGAAAAACGTAGCCTGTTCTGAGGAATCTTGCAAATGGTAGGCTCAGAATTTTTGGGTCAACAGAATGAATCAATGGACCCAACTTGTCTTGTGTCAACAATGTGTTCTGACGGCGGTAGTGTGATGGTCTGGGGGATGTTTAGTTACCTTAATGCTAATCACTCATGGTTTGAATGCCACAGTCTTTTTGAGTATTGTTACTAATGTTTGTGCATTACTTTACAGCCACAGTTTACCATCTTCAAATGGATGGATAATGCACCATGTCACAAAGCAAAAGTTTCCCCAAATTGGTTTCATGAGCATGACAGTGGACATCACCATTGTTGCCATCGTCCTCAGATCTGAATCCAGTTCAACACTTGCAGGATGTGGTACATTTGAAGATTAGTTGCATGAATGTGCAGCTGACAAACCTAAAAGAATGATGTGAAAATGCATGTCAGCATGGAGCAGAATCTCAAAGGAATGTAACTAAAGCTGTTCTAAGAGTACAGGGAGGCCCTACTCAGTATTAGTATGGTGAGTGTACATATTTCATGTGAATTATTAACTAAGACATACTTAATAAAAAAATCTATTCTTTAAGCTGACTCTGAGTAATTGATAATTCTTCATTATTGGTTCTCACTCCACTCAACCAAATGTCATACCGAATACAAAAACACTGCAGCACTTCTGCATGATGGAAACATATGCCTAGTTGTTGATTTATTTCAGTAGTTCATCACACAGCTGTGTCATTTTAAATGTTTACACTGGAAGAAACCAAATTAGCGTCTAGCTTTCCATCCAAAAAAAGGCCAGTCGACATCATGATTGTGTCATTCAGTTAAAAAGCATTGAAAGTGTCTCAGATGAAATTTGAAGGGATATATGTACTGGAGCCCAAACGACAAGGAAATTATGTGTTTTTGTTACTTCCATTAATGTACAGACGTGTACAAAGTTTAAAGATCTTTACATGTAAATTGTCTAAAGTAAAAAAAATGTTTGTTTTTTTTCTAAATTCACGGTGTAATGCAATCTCTCTGGATGATGAGATTAAAGTTCTGAATGTGAACAAGTGTATTTGCCAAAACATCAGACTGTGTACTGAATGAAATGACAGCTGGCATCAAATGTTTTCTACATACTGTAGCTGTAGGGGAGCTGTATCTAACTGGGCGAAAGAGCACATATGCTGTTTGAGTGTGTGTGCGTGCGTGCGTGTGTGTGTGTGTGTGTGTGTGTGTGTGTGTGTGTGTGTGTGTGTGTACAAAAGCTAATATTTATCAGTGTGTGTTCTCTTGAATGTGGGCCATTTTTCCAGCATGTTATCCCTGAGTGAGCGGTACCTCCAGGCATCCTGACTTGAACACATGAAGCACATGTTTGGTTTCCAGGGCTGTGACCTCCTCCACCTGGGGGGGTCGATTGAAGTACTTTTCATGTTAAAGTCTACTCCTCGGATTTGTAGGGAAGAAAATATCAAACTGTGGACAGTCAGGAGTCAGCTGACTGAGAAACTCAGCATGTCATAGGAGGGAGGAAGTAAACAGCCTCAGCTCAGCAGTTAATTCTGACCTCTGAGTGCACCCACACCAGATATATACATCCACTCCAGATATAAGAAAATTAGCTTTCCATAGCTTGCCTAATACTCACTTTATTCGCCTTCAGCTGCCCTCTGCTAAAATTGTGCCCTGCCTTTCAGTGCTCAATTTGAGAATCCTGTGTCTCTTTTGAAGCTAAGAGGGCATTTATAGTTGACAATTTTTTTCTGAAGATTGTTGCCAGTATGGATATTTTTCAGTTATCAGTTTTTCACTGATATTTTTTTAGCAGTAATATTATCTTTCTTTAAATGTGAACATTTGAATTATCCTAGTGTATGCTTGTGAGGACATAAACACCCAAGATGAAATGCTACTTTTATTTTAATCTGCGAGTAAAACTGGCACAGAGAAGTACAGATTTCTGGAATCAAAATTAGTAGAAGTAGTAATATTAGTAAGATGAGAGGACATGTAATTATGAGATGCATCCGGAAAGATTTCCGATTTTTCGGAAATTAACTGTATAACATTTTATGCCATTCGATTATTTATTTACAGTGCACATGTGGGGATTGTTTAGTTGTTGAGTGTGATTGGTGTCAAAAGAGAGATATAAATGTGTATCATCGTCATAAAAATGGTAATTGATATTGTGTTTTTTGATGAGACCAAATGGCAGTAAGTTAATGGAAAATGGGAAGGGTCCAAGAACAGAGCCCTTTGGAACTCCATATTTTAGCAGTGCTGGTGCTGATTTGTAATTCCCAGTTTCCACACAGAATTAACTTTCCCCAAAAGATAAGAAGCAAACCAATCTAAAACCAAACCTGAAATACTCACCCAATTCTTAACACATTAACACAATCAGTTCTTAGATACAAGTGGGCATATAAGTGGGCGGAGCATCTACAAATTAGCAAATGTTGCTCCAGGTGAACAGTCATGAGTGCAGGGGTGTAGCACAAAATTATAGGGCCTATATATATGCAGGAAAAAAGCACAAAAAGAACATCTCTGCCCTGAGTCAGTGACATTGAACATTGTCTACATCACTGCAAGTGTAATAGCTATTGGCTACTGAGGCCAAAAACAGCCTCTGTACAAAAGCTTTAAGTCAAAGCAAATTTTATTTCACCCTTGTCTGCCAGTTGACAAAGAGTCATCTCATAGCTGCTTCAGAGTGACCAACGTTTGTGTTTTTGACTGACCTGGTCCTTTAGTGGTGAACCTGGCCTTTCTTTTATAGCATTTATCTGTCTGTTGCACCTTTGTCTTTTTATTCTCTCCCTCTCTGCTCCACTTTCCTTTTTTTTGTCCTGGCCGTGCAGTTTACCTGGCGACTTGTCTTACATTTTAATGGGAGGCAGGTTGATGGTTGCCGTTGTGTGTCACAGAGACACGATGACGTTGTTTCTGAGCCGTGCGGCATTTAAAAATGGTCGTGCTGTGGGTTTTTGTGGAAGGCCATGGCGAACCAGTCTGTGTGTTGCTCACCTATATTTTGAAAGCTGTTAGTAGTTGTGTTTCCTCAGTTTGCTTTCCTTCATTTGTTTTTGGTACCCCCAACTTCCCTTTCTTGGGGAGACATGACTCTGACACAGAGAACTTTTTTCAGCTCCAGCAGCAGTTGTCACTTGGCTCGTACTCTTTTATATAATATCAGCCTCTCAACTAATTTATTCAGCCAATTTCCATTCAGTTATAACAGTAAATACCCTCCACTGGGGCCCAGGGTAGTCAGTTCCACTTTTCCCACCACCACGATGCCCCTGGGTGAGTATCTACCAGTAATTGTCCGAGGAGGAAAAACAATGAACCACAATCCACAAGGCACTTCGTAGAGTCGTTGCCTCGGAATAAGTACAACCGCCGGAAAACGTCACAAAGAATTTCCTATGGTGAAGCTATTAAGGGGACGCAAATTCCCAAGCAAATGCCCTCCTTCTCTTCCAATCACAGGGTGAATCTTAAAATGTTTGTTCCCTGGAAGGTGGCAGAGGATGCAAACCTACATTCCTCACATCTTAAATGAAAGGTGAATAGAAAAATGCCACACGCATCTAACATTTGTTAGTTTTTATGTTTTGTTGAGAGGTCTTCTGTAACGTGCTGTATGTGTGCATTTTAATACAGCGAGTGGCACAGAAATATATACAGTCAAGTCAGTTATATTCATATAGCACAGTTGACCAAAGTGCTGCATATAGACTTTAAAACATTTAGGCCAGGACCATCAATACATGTAACCCACAGTCTTGTGATGGAAAGCAGGCGCCTTGAAATGAGAACTAATTCCCTCCCATCCTAGGAAACCTTCAAAGCACCTTGGAAAATGATCATCTATTCAAAAGTGGTGTTGTATTATCCAGACTGGAAGCAGACACTGATGAGAAAAATGTAGTGGCAATAATCAAAAGAGGCAAAGCTCTCAAGGACATAAACAGTCCACTTAAATGTGACACAGCAGCCAGTGGGATGGATTGCACTGATTCTCCAAGACTGTGATAGTGCTCATATCCATGGAGAAGAATTAGACTCAAAACGGTCACAGATGTGGATTACAATATTAAAAAAAATCTGATTTCCAAAAATGTACAATAAATTACACATCATTTTGATTAGCCAGATGTGTGTTCCCATCCACACACAATTACCCAGAAATTTAAATTGACAACCTAAATGAATATAAAAATGTCCAGTATGGGTTTTTAACTTTAACTTCACAGATCTGATCATCTTTACATTCAAAAGGCTTTCATGTACACAGATGTCTAAAAATGTTTGTGACATTGTTTTATTTTTATTTGCAGCTTGTTAAATGTGTCTCCATGGTCCCATTTTAATGACCCCATTACCTCCACCTTCCTACCTCTAGGGTTTCATATTATGGTATAAAATGAAAATGGCAGCATCTGTAGACGCAACTTAGTTATTTTCAATATATCTGGAGCTTCTTCGTATGTCGTCAGCACTTTATAAGTGCATCACAAACACTGTATGAAAGCATCGGACCAGATCATTTAGAGAAACAGCTTCCATCCAGTTTTCACCCATTTTCCTTTTTCCACACACGGACCAACTTTAAATAACATCATGGCAAACATCTTAATCTTGGTTGATGCTGATATATTGATGGAATTAGTAACTTTTACAGTCAATTGTAAAACTCCCTATTCTGTACATTGTAGGAATATCAGAGCCACACCGCAGCACACGAAACCTCCCTGCGGTTGTACTTCTGCATAGGTCTACCCTCATTTAAAGGCATGAGTGCAGATACAGTACGAGCAGTCACAATCTTTCCATACACACACATACACTGGAGCAATCCCATTATTCACTGTATGCTCCATAAGCTGACACATATTCAAATCTCTGGCGCCTCTTTCTTCCTCTCTCAGCATAAACATGGCTGGGTGGATGAGATGTGAGCAGCGATGATTTCTCTGGCTCGGATGGTCCCAGCCTCCCCCGCACAGTTAACACCCCGGCCACAGTGGAACTGGACCGGGGCCAAGTCCCAGCTCAGCACACCGGGCTCGACGAGGCCTGGATGTATCCAGGCACCGAGGATCCACGTTTCACTTAGAATAAGCCTTGTACAAAGGTTTGGCCTTTTAAAAATAGCATTGTGTGATGTGTGATTAAAGACGCAGGAGATGTAGCTCAATCCAAATTTAAAAGGTGGTTATGTTTGTGTAAGGTTTGGACAGTTTAGTGTGTTATAAACAGGGACAAAAGCTAATTTAGTAATAGCTACTGAGCAGACACAATGAACAAGGCTGCCTTTCCCTGTCTCCTTTAGAAAAAAGTAGCTAAAAAGGTCACACTCATTCTGGGGTTCCATGTTCCTGAAGTGTTATCCAGTATGAGCTGTACAGAAATGACATGGAAGTGCATAAAGACATCAGATAGGACTCACAAAACAAACTATTTCGGCAAAACAGAAACAGAAACAACACTAAGGATTTTGGGCCACTATGGTTAAGGTAATTTTTCTGTATAAAGTTCACATGCATTTATTAAATTCCAGAGGTTCCTTGTCATATTTGACCGTGGGCACATCTCAAACATGACGAGAGCAAGTCCTGAGAGCGCCACTGTGCTCAGGTAAGGTAGGAGCCAGCCTTCACTGCCTTTCAACATAAATGCTTCACAGAAATGGCTAGTGTGGGGTGAGTGGATAGTCTGTGGCCTTATTAAATATTTAATTACACATTTAAAGTCTTTTGGCCACGTGCTGAATTAGTCATGTCTGATAATGGTGTGCAATGCAGATGACAGGGCTCTGCAGCCTCCAGAGCCCTGCAACACAACCTGCTTGTCCACATTACTGAGAAAAAAAAGGGACGTTCGCTGTGCTCGTTTTTGTAACAGAAAATGACCACAATTGAACATGAAAGGCTGAAACCTGATTGTCGCTGCATTTAAAAGAAATATGATTGTTTGCTTGGCCTGTTTAAGCCAAGCAAAAGAGATGGAGGCAGAGGGAATCAATAACCTTGCACTGACAGAAGCTAACATTGTGCCTTTTTAAAGAAGTGAAAATGTGATATACATTATAATGTTACCAAGAAAAAGAAACACCGGTCTTTTAATGATTATCATCCACTGCAAAGTTACAGTGTTCAAATCTGCCAAAACACGCAGCCCTGATCATTTTACACTTTTCTTCAATGCACAATTTACATACAGTTAGATTTGTTCAGTGTCCTTTCGACTGAATAGTAAAGTGGGATGTAATAATGTGGAGGTGGAGATAATGGATTTCCTTTGGCTACTATGCTGTTTTCAAGTTTGATTGTGGAGACCGGAGTCGATGCCTCATCTCACACTACCGATGGCTATCGTGGCTTTTTGACTCCTTAACACAAGTTAAACCTCTGCCGCTGTAATTTGAATGGCATTGATCTGATCTGACAAACAGCACACCATTTGAAAGCACACAGCCTCACGACTCAAATGGTGTAAAGCATTTTAAGATACCAATCCCACAGCAACAACAGTTTCTTACTTTGTAATAAGAGTCTGTTCGAAGCAAAATGTTGTCTCTTTTCTCTCAGCTATTTACTTGTTCATTCGCTATGTGGTGCAAACTATTTTCACTTTAACAACCCAGTAAACAATAAACAATCACTTCAAGGCTTTAAGGTTGTTGTTGTTTTTTTGTAAAGGGGTTTTGGTTTTACCCAGGCTTCACGAACCTGCACAATATGTCCAAGAAAACCAAATGTGAAACATTGTGGATACCTCATTGATGTGTCCAATCTGTCCCTACACTTCCATCACTCTGCTGCTACAAACATACGCTAGCCTTCTTTCTGTGTTTTCAGCATGGTTGTGAGTAGTTGAACTAAAAACCCCTTTAAGCCATTATGTGTTTCTGTGCCTCAGCACTGGCGATTGCCATATCTGGAGGCATTATGTGTTCTGGTAGTCCAGCGATATTTCAAGAACAAGCTTGAGGGAATTTCTTCAAACGTAGCAAAAACTTTCACTTAGTACAAACAAGAAACTGATAAGATTTTGGTGGTCAAAGGTCAAAGTCAAGGTCACTCTCATCTCATGTTGACCCATGCTAGTGAACATAATATTTCAGGAATGCCCAAAGGGAATTCCTTCAAATCCACACAAATGTCCACTATTCCTCAGCAATGAAATGATTAGATTATGGCGGTCAAAGGTCAGAGGTCGAGTTCACTTTAACCTCATATATTTCCCATTCTTGTGAATGTAATATCTCAGGGATGCCTTGAGGAAATCTCTTCAAATGGGACACAAACATGCACTTGCACTAACATCTAACATTGACCCATGCTTGTGAGCACGATATTTGGCAGAAATGTTCACATGGCCTCAATGATAAAATGATTCAAATGTGGTGGGAAAAAGTCAGAGAATCACGGCCATTGTGACTTTACATCTTTTCTATTCTTGTGAACATGATATCTCAGGAATGTTTTGAGGGGCTGTCTTCAAATTTGGCCCAATCATTCACTTGGACTTAAGGCTATATCTTTATACCTAAGGGATGTTTTAGGGTCATCTGAGCCAGTCTCCAATATAATTTATGTGGAAATTGTTATAAGCTTTATCTCAAAGGAAAGTGTTAAGTCGAACGTTAAAAGTACAGAGGTTGTTCTCCTCCTGCGCTGAACCTAAGAAATGGTTCCCAGGGAGAGGAGCCTGAAAACCAAAGGCTCTACCTCCCATTGTACTTTTGGAAACTGTAGGAACTAAAAGTAATACTGCATTCTGCAAAGCAACGTATTCTATTGGGAAAATAGATTAACTTACCTACTTGTAAGTAAGACAATCTTCCAGTGGCATTTCCATGTTCCGGGCTAGTGCACCTGTTGCCACTCTTGTTTTTGTGTGTATTTGTGTTTGTCTGCAATGAAATATTAAATCTATATTGTTTGTCAACCACTGGTTGTTTTTTTCCCATCCTCTGGACATGGCTACCTTAATCTGACAGTAACTTTTTTTTTTTTTTTTCAAACAATGACATCAAGCCTACACATTTACTTGCTGTCCTTCATATATCAGCAAACCTTTAATTCTGTGTTCTGCAGCTGTTAGGATTCCTGTCTGCTCCTACTGTTTGCTCCTGTTTTCCCCTGATCACCTCTCCTCATGTGTGTTGTCATACCCCTGTCGAGTTTGTTATTGTGTGCCATGTGCGTCTGTGTTTTCTTCTCTCCCTGCAGTACCCTCCTCCGAGCTACGCCCATGGTCGCGCCTCTCTCTAGAAGATCCAGCTGGAGCTAATTCAAGTGATCATCTCCAGCTGGCTTAAATACCTCGGTTTTTCTCACACTCGCCCAGTTCATCCGTTTGCCTGCCTGATTCCTGTCTGTAAGTATGAGTACTTGTCTAGAGAGAATCCTGTCCTGACTACCCGCCAGCATTCCTGCCACTCAGTGTCGATCCTCGGGAATCGCCTGTGTGAAGAGGCTGTCCAGCGTAGCACCTCGGAGTTCACCTGTAGACGTCCTGGCAATCCTGTGGAGGTCCTCGGGTTTCCCCACAGTCGACCCTGCCTATATCCAGCATACCTGCCGCTCAGCGTCGATCCACAGAGATCACCTATGCGAAGAAGCCATCCAGCGTAGTACCTCGGAGTTCACCTGTCGACGCCCTGGCACTTCTGTGTAGGTCCTCAGGTTCCACACAGTCGATCCTGCCCTGTCCCATGTCCAGCGAACGCGCGAGAGAGAGAGTTCAGTAGAGTTTCCCTCCCGACTCCGAAGGAGAGACTTGTGTTCGGTAGAGTTTGTTCCTGTCTTTCCTGTTAGTTCACTGCATTATTTTGTGAAATAAAGTCCTTGGCTGGATTCCACCTGCTGTGTGAGTGTGCGTTTGGGTTCGCAGTCAACACCACATCATAACAGCAAACTATGACATGTATATCTTGGAGATAAACTGCTGTCCCTCCGCACACTTCAGTCTACAGCCCTAGACCGCCCACCGGCTGTCATCCCAGCAACACATGCCAGAATACATTCGAGATAGAAGTGAGGGAGATGAGGAGATGTCCTGGAGCACCTCTGCCGTAGATCCAGCTAAACAACTCTGGAATCAATCATCTTTAACATTGTGCAGTCGCAAACTGAATGAGGTTAATGCTAACAAAAGGATCTGCTTTTAATACCAGGAGTCTAACCTTCACTGAAACCGGACTTCACCAACTTCTCCTGGATTTGGATAGTTACTTGTGCAAACCAACGACATGTCTGGCAAGAAAGATAGAGGGATTGGAGTTACAAATGGTTCAAAAACGAAATAGTTCATAAGCAACTTCAACCCAAGCCAACCTCTCAGATACATGCAGAAGGTACTTTTTGATTGTGAAAGTGAGAATTGTAATAGATAGATGAGAATGTTAGAGCTGCATGGTCTGCAGTTTGGGGAAGGCTTTATTGTGGATCCACTGTGCCTCCCAGACAGGGCCGATTTCCAAAGAAAGCCCTCCAAAGAATGCAGTGACTGTATGTATGGCTGGTAGGTTTGGAAAAAACAGCAACCCATGACCTTAATTTGGTGGTCTGGGACTCTTATGCTTGAAACAGATGTGATGTGATGCAATGCAGAAGAAGTGGTCAGAAAATATGTTTGTGGAAGTTCTAGCCATGATTAGGACCTGATCATGGGGGAAATGTGGCGACATTTTGAATCGTGGGTGATTTGCTAATGGCTCATAAGTGCTTATGTGTGAAATTATTTTTAAAATCAAATATGGAAAGAAGGTTGCCGATTTTGTTTGTTTTATATGTTGAAGTGAGCGGGCGAGGTAGTTCTTGGAAAAGAGGTAAAGGACGGATGCCCAGGGGTGGTGACTTGGATCAAATTGTCCTGATGATGAAGTAACCTTGGATCACTGCAGGAAACCAAAGAAAGTTACCAAAAACAGTATTTCCAACATGCGGGCCTGGTGGTTGGACATGTAAAGAAAAGGTAGTTAGGCAGCAAGAGGGGAAGTTTGGAGGATAGCGGGAGACAGCGAAGGGTTGATGGCGGTGTCCTGAAATGGGTAATGAACACTGGGGGAGTGTTGAGGACAAACAGAGGGAACATGTGAGTGATTGCGAAGGAATTAATGTCACTGAAATAAACGTGCTATGTATATTAAATGACAGGGATAGGTGAGCATAGGAGACAAAGCTGGATTGTGTGTTTACATCAAAAGAAGACAGGAAAAGGTTAAAGCTAGTATGGAAGCAAAAGGGATAAGAAGCTGTCCAGTATCTTTGTCGTATCAAAAAAGACCTCACAATGCCATATTTTCCCAAACAATAGATTCACTCACAGAGTGCAGGCTCGTGGTTTATAGCTTCCAAAAGTAGAACTGGTGGCAGAGCCTTAAATTGTTAGTTGACATCCAGAAAACAAGCAGCCTGTGGCTCTGATTGAAGAGCGTGTTACCCACTAATCATAAGGTTGGCAGTTGGATCCCTAAATCATTCTGTCCACATGCCGAAGCGTCCTTTGGAAAGTTGCTCCCGATGGCAGGCGAGCACCTTGCATCGCGTGAGGAGCGAGTGAGTGAATGGCAGGCAAACTGAAAAGCCCCATGTAAGTAGAGATAGGAAGCGACAAAACATGGAATACTCATACTCAAACCTTATAGCTTACCTCAAGTCTGTGCTAATTGCAGTGCAATGTTTTTTCAAAACCACATGCGGGGTGGATCAAAAAGTTCTGTTGTAAAGCTGATTTTTTTTTCATTTTACACAACACATTAGATCTCTCTGCTGCCCTTTTCTCTCTCTGCTCTCCCCAACCGGTCGAGGCAGATGACCGCCCAGCTCTGAGCCTGGTTCTGTCGGAAGTTTCTGCCTGTTAAGAGGGAGTTTTTTCCCTCCTAGCTTATGTGGGAATTGTTGAATTGTTGGGTTTCTCTGTATAATGCTGTAAAGTTCTGCTGTAAGGACTTTAATGTGTTAACTGCCATGAAATGTGTTGTGATTTGGCACTACATAAATAACATTTTATATAATTGGATTGACATTAAGCTTAATACGAGGCCTATCTTCAGTCCTACTTAATCTCAGTCCCTCTAACATTTAACATTTGGTGAAAATATTAGAGGGACAACACTTTTACTCTACTTCTACTAAATTTGACAGAATTAAATTGTAGACATTTATTGTGCATTTATCTGTTTTATATATGCCACTACTTTTGAGAACCTGAGACTTTGGTAACCCCATCTCAGGCATGAAAACAATTTGTTCACATGAGCAAAGGTAAGTTTTCACTTGAGATTTGAATACTTTCTGAAAGTACCTTTAAGAATGGAAAGAGATATGTTAAAATAAATTTTAAAAAATGCCCTCAGAGCCCAAAAGCTTAACCGTTGTCTGTAGGCTGTAGTACAAAATAGAAAATAACAACAGTGAGTGCAAAACAGACAAAAAATAAACAATATAACAATATTTATCCCGCTTGAGGCACAAAAATCAAGGAAAAATGGCCAAATCATGAAGTCAACAAAATTGGGCAGACCAAACGCTCCACTTCTGAAACGTGCCCGGTGGGTATGAAGCTGTGCAGCGGACGGAGCAAAACAGTATCACACATGCAACGTGACAGACCTGTAGCCTGTGGTGAGGTGATTGAGGCTATAGGGAGTGAGCAACTGGATCATGCTGACGTTCTAATGGGTAATCCTAACAAGACTCACTACATATGGTATTACACCATGGTTTGTTAACCTAAAAGTGTGTCTGGAAAGCAGGCTTTACACTATGCACAATACGGCTATGAAGATAACAGGGAATAAATCATTGCTGACCCTCAATGTCCCCTCGTTTCTGAATACAAGCCTCTGCTAGTGAGAGGAATATTCAGTTTGTCAAAGTGCATTTCAAACTACTCTAAACTATCGTTCGTTTCAGGCAAGGTCAAGTTTCTGGACTTCAATGCTCAATCTTAATGCAATAGAGAAATGTCCAACACACAATAAACAAGGTCTTAAGCCTTGATTCTCAGAGCTACTTGAAACTATCATTGTGTCTCAATTGTAGTTACAGTGGTGTGAAAAAGTGTTTGCCCCCTTCCTAATTTAATTTGTTTGCATGTCTGTCACACTTAAATGTTTCAGATCATCAAACAAATTTAAATATTAGTCAAAGATAACACAAGTAAACACAAAATGCAGTTTTTAAATGAAGGTTTTTATTATTAAGGGAGAAAAAAAATCTAAACCCACATGGCCCTGTGTGAAAAAGTGTTTGCTCCCTCCTGTTAAAACATAACTGTGGTTTATCACACCTGAGTTCAATTTCTCTAGCCACACCCAGACCTGATTACTGCCACACCTGTTCTCAATCAAGAAATCACTTCAATAGGACCTGCCTGACAAAGTGAAGTAAACCAAAAGATCCTCAAAAGATAGACATCATGCCGAGATCCAAAGAAATTCAGGAACAAATGAGAAAGAAAGTAATTGCGATCTATCAGTCTGGAAAAGGTTCTAAAGCCATTTCTAAAGCTTTGGGACTCCAGCGAACCACAGTGAGAGCCATGATCCACAAATGGAGAAAACACGGAACAGTAGTGAACCTTCCCAGGAGTGGCCGGCCGACCAAAATTACCCCAAGAGCGCAGCGACAACTCATCCGAGAGGTCACAAAAGACCGCACAACAACATCCAAAGAACTGCAGGCCTCGCTTGCCTCAGTTAAGGTTCATGACTCCACCATAAGAAAGAGACCGGGCAAAAATGGCTGCATGGTAGAGTTCCAAGACCAAAACCACCGCTGAGCAAAAAGAACATTAAGGCTCGTCTCATTTTTGCCAGAAAACATCTTGATGATCCCCAAGACTTTTGGGAAAATACTCTGTGGACTGACGAGACAAAAGTTGAACTTTTTGGAAGGTGTGTGTCCCATTACATCTGGCGTAAAAGTAACACCGCATTTCAGAACAAGAAGATCATACCAACAGTAAAATATGGTGGTGGTAGTGTGATGGTCTGGGGCTGTTTTGCTGCTTCAGGACCTGGAAGACTTGCAATGATAAATGGAACCATGAATTCTACTGTCTACCAAAAAATCCTGAAGGAGAATGTCCAGCCGTCTGTTCGTGACCTCAAGCTGAAGCCAACTTGAGTTCTGCAGCAGGACAATGATTCGAAACACAGCAGCAAGTCCACCTCTGACTGGATGAAGAAAAACAAAATGAAGACTTTGGAGTGGCCTAGTCAAAGTCCTGACCTGAATCCTATTGAGATGCTGTGGCATGACCTTAAAAAGGTGGTTGGTGCTGGAAAACCCTCCAATGTGGCTGAACTACAACAACTCTGTAAAGATGAGTCGGCCAAAATTCCTCCACAGCTGGAAAAGACTCATCGCAAGTTATCACAAACGCTTGATTGCAGTTGTTGCTGCTAAGGGTGGCCCAGCCAGTTATTAGGTTTAGGGGGCAAACACTTTTTCACACAGGGCCATGTGGGTTTGGATTTTTTTTTCTCCCTTAATAATAAAAACTTTCATTTTAAAAACTGCATTTTGTGTTTACTTGTGTTATCTTTGACTAATATTTAAATTTGTTTGATGATCTGAAACATTTAAGTGTAACAAACATGCAAAAAAAAAAAAAAAGAAATCAGGAAGGGGTCAAACACTTTTTCACACCACTGTACATATGTGTTTTATGTTTCAAAAATGTTTTTATGTGAAGCAATGGACTGAGGCACTACGCCTAAGATAAATTTGCCCTTGACAACAATAAAGTTTATTCTACAAGCCCCGGACTCAGAGATGCACACAGAATAAAAGGACCTACTAGTGTAATTTCAGCAGGAGTCTCCACAGCAGCTTCAGTGCTCCTTAATTCTTTGAGGACATTGAACTTCACTTGAGGAATGAAAAGCATGTATTCCTTAATTTAATGTTTTGATAATGATGGTATGAAGCAATGTGTTGCTCCAAATTCTCCAGTCAGTGTTCAGTTGGGTGTAATGGTTACTACTCAGTGAACCCTTGTGATCCCGAGGCATGTAGTTTTGGTCGAAATTGGGCAGATTGCACAGATTGAGCCAGATTTTAGGCCTGAATTGGTTGCCATTGACATTTCTTAGAATAAGACAACATTTTTGATACATCAGTTAAATGTGCTTTTTTTTTGAGGAGTTTTGCTGCCTTTCTGGGTATTTTTTTTTGTAAACACTGAAGATCCAGTTGTCTTGTTTGAATAAAGTTTGTTGGAACTGTTAAGCAAAACTAATCATAAGTTTGTTTTTGTTTTCAATTTTATATTTCTAAACTGAAAACTGGCTGAATAAATCCATCGAGGGGCTGCTAATATATATATAACTTTATATATATATATATATATATATATATATATATATATATATATATATATATATATATATATAAACAATAATGAAGCCTCGCTTAAGCTCCTCTCACCCCTTACAAAAGGCTCAAAATGGTCCAGCCCACCTGCACCAGGATTAACCTCTAAATGCTCTAAGCAGCCAAGTAAGAGCTGCTGCTGGAGCATATAAATGTGCGTTGTGATAGAGTCATGTCCTTCCCCAAGAAAAACTGCCAACTGGTTTATTTTTAAAGAAAGGAATGCGCTGTTTAAACACTGCTTTAGAATGGTTTACACTCATATCAGCAGTTGCTTAGATTGAAGGCAGTCAGCCTCTAGCTTGGAGTATATATGCATTGTGTAACAAATTATTCATCATCATAAATTAATCAGCATCATGGCTACAATGTCATATGCCACACAGTAACTATCAGCATTATCTGCAAAGCTTAACATCAGGAATGGCTCCAGAGAGTGGAGCAGCAGCAGGTCCCTCTTCATCCTGATGATGGCACTGAGGAAGTGAGACACTGTGAGCTCATAGTGTGCCAATTTAAAGTCAAACAATCCTTTGTAACAGTTTCAACTGAGAGGAGCTTACAAACATTGACATCAGGTAATCTGTTTTATTGTAATTCGCTAGCTCTTATCGGAAAATAGATTTTTCCTCAATGTGGGATACGAAAGATGAATAACAGACATCGATAGAGAAGACGAGGGCCCACAGGGACTGATTATGTATGGGACCAATCATTTTATGCTACACCCCTTCTGTGCTTATACATTTAGGAGTAATTCTGGTGTATTTCAACCTTACTTATTTACCATTTATTTGGCTCTGTGGGTCATGTTAACTTTGCAGTTACCATCTCTGTTGTAGAGATTTTGGCAAATGGGGAGTCACATAATGCAGTATAAAAATCACAGGTTCTGTCTGTGCAGCGAGCCTGGTAAAAATGTGCAGCGTGAGTTAACAATGAAGAGGATTAAGGTCAAGCTTTAGGTTTATCCAGTCTTGCATTCAACCCTTTTTTTGTATTGCCCAACTGCATACCTGTCTGCAGAGAGACCCGGTTATTAAATGTATCTGTCGTATATTAACTTTTTTTTTTAAAGAATATTTCATATTTTGTCTGCATTTACTCTTTAGCCTTTTACGCGCAATACTCATCATATTGTTGTGAAATGTTGAGGTTTCGATCTCATTTTGTTCAGTGTCCTGAGCTTATGTTGTGATTTGGTGCTATATAAATAATGTAGAATTGAATTTAAGTGAATTGATAAAAAAAAAAGAAAAAAGTACAACATAGCATTAGGGCCACCATGACAAAAGTAAAATCGAGGAGGAAGATTTGTCAATTTTTTTTTTTTTAGCATTTTGACAAAGTTGAAATGTCAAATATGAAGTTGAATTGGATTTCTTGAATAAAGTCTAAAGCTTGAGAAGAAAGTGCGTTTTGACCTCTGTTGCGCTGATGCCTGCGACTCAGACGCAGCACTCATCTGACCTTCACACCTTCAGGATCAACAACTTGATCAGTTGTCTTATTGTTTCTTGTGATAAGACATATCCTCGTTGTATTGCACGCAGGTGTAACCATTGATAGCTTTGCGTCTTTTCATTTCTAGCTATTTTCGGTCTGCACAAATACGTCCGCTTCCTCCATGTGCATGTGGTTTCTCCTCCTTCCTCCTTATTCTCATTAATTCAAATTTCATATTGAAATGCAATTTTAGTTTTGAAAAATGATTTTGCTCTCTTAATTTTGACTTTATTTACAAAAGCAAAATAATTAAAAAAAAAATATCCTCCTCCTCTTATGTTTTTTCTTTAATGTGGCCAAATACTCCATCATAAAAAAGATGAAAAGAAACAAAAACGTTTATTTCTGCTAAGCTGCGGACCCACAGCAAAGATTTGTCATTGTGCCCATGGAGACTTTCTCCCAGAACATGCGCCTTTTATTTCATTTTTTATCTTATTGCATACAAACCATTGACATGCAGTGAACTGGGGTCTTTGGGGGCCGTTGGGGTCTGGGGCGCCCGGGTGATCATCCACAGTCGTTCAAAGAGATTCAAAAACATGACAAAATAAAAACTGAGATACTTTCAAACTACAGCGTCAACACACCGACTATGATAGATGGGACACGCTTGTTTCATTGTGGTGAAACTTTACAGCTTCGCCACAATGAGGTCATTAAATAATGTCACAACATGAAACATGTTGGCAATTAAAGCCAATGTGCCCAAAATTATAGCTTCATTTTCTCTGTAAAAATAACACTTACATCCCAGTTTGTGTTCTACTTTAAATGATGTTCAGTAGTTATATTCATTCATGCTGAGCATGAATGAATTCATGGAAACGTGCAAACCATTAATTGCTCTGTGTCAGTGTCAGGCATTAGGAGATGTAGTGTTTTTTCTTTTAAATGCTCTTTTATTAGTTCAGCTGCTAACACAGCTGCTTTCCCCTCATACTCTCCCTGTGCTCTCGCCGTGCTCTTGGAATCTAGCTGTACATAATTCCAAAACAAAGGGCTTCGGAAAACGCACTCTCAGCCTCCTGTAAATGCAATTCATGACAAAACTGCAAAAGACTTTAATTGTGCCAGGAATTGGATTGCTTCATGGCTGCAGCAGAGAGATGGAATGTTGGCGAGCACTTCTGGACGTACAGAGGTGGTATTCTACAGCTGGAAGAGAAAATGACCTAACAAATGTTTGCAAACATGAATAGACTTTACAATAGTGGAGAAACATCAACGCTTCATTCATCCAATTCAAGCCCAACATGAAATATTCATACGTGAAACAGCTTGCTCATACGTAACGCTGAAAACACTGTTTGCTAAGTGGCCTTGTGATGTGTTTATGTGACTGTGTGTGTCCCAACGTGCACTTGTGCATGCTTTGCTTGTCTGTGTCTGACTGAAGTGTAGACAGTGACAGTGTTGTAGGGAAGATGTATTTGTTTTGTTTGTGCTCCCGCCTCGAAGCCTCTCGGATCTCTCGGATCTCTCTGGGTTTCACATTAGAAGGGTCTCCCAGCTGTGTGGCCGAGCCCTGTGGCAAAGCTAACCGTGGTTGTGTGTAGCGGTGTGTGTGTGTGTGTGTGTGTGGGGGGGGGGGGTGCAACACCTGAATACACATATCATCTGCAGCAGCTTGAAGAGAGAGAGCGTGAGACGGAGGAGTCAGATGCAGACTATCACTGCTGTTTGTCCAAGAGGATGCAGGGTCAGCGTGCTGCGGTGGTTCCATGTAACGCTACACAAACCCACGCATGGTGATCAGAGCATTTGAATATGGACTGCTCTGGCTCTGATTTTAATTATGTTCTATGGCTTTTGCACAGTGATATCAATGGGCCAATGTGTTTGGCTATTTTTGTTGTGTTTATATACTTAATAGGATTTATTGGCATGAAGGTTTCCAGAACATTGGGCCTCATTCGCCTCTTAAGAAGATATTTCTTCTTAAAACCCACTTACACAGTTTTTACAATGATTCCGGCATTCACTCATATGTGTGCCAAATCATTGGTTAATGCCTTTTCTTCAGCTCTACACTTGTATAACATTATAGTATTTAATCTACAATATTTCTTTAAAAGTCAAGATTTTAATAATTATTTTCATTAGTTTATAAAGCACCGTGGTTTTGAATAAACACGACCAGACAATCGACCTGCCGTCCAGGTTTGACAGCAGTGAATTGTTTGTTGGTAAATTCAAATTCATTTGAATTTTACAGTGTGATTCTTTATATATTACAATTAATCTCAAAAATGAACACTTCAGCTGCAGGAGACTTCATCCATCCTGACAGATGTAGCCTATCAATATGCTGATTAGACAGCATGATCATTCCACAGGTGTTCTTCTGACTGGTCGCAATGAAAGGCCACATTAAAGTGCCAACATGGACAATGACATTTGGAACATATGGATGCTTTCTCAGAGGACATGGGATCTGCTGCAAAATCATTTTAACTCTGGCATCTGGGAAGCAATTACTCACAGTAGATTTTGATTTGAAATACCAAATGTTTGAGTTACCAACAATCAGGGATTGAAGGCTCACGGTATGTTGAGGTTGCTGTGACCCTCTCCCACTTGCAGGAGTGAAAGGCTGCTGTGATATGCAGGCAGGGGGGTCAGGCCCCTCTCCAGCTGCTGTAGGCCTATGCTGCGACGGCACCTCCCATGATGCACCAATCACCTCTCCCCTCTCTGTCACTCACGTACCACCACCGTATCTCATTTACGTTGTGTTCTCTGTTTCTCGTAGTTTGTGCTTTGTTTGGAGGTATCTCCAGCAACAATGATTTACACCACAGGAAGGGGACTCCTGCAAAAGAAAGTTAAATGTTATTGATAGGATTTCAAGTTGCAGGCAGTCGGAGGAAGAAGGCTTTTTTGGGGACTTTCAGAATCTCAACCTTTTATCGATGTTGTGTTGCTGTTGGCTTCTTGAGAAAGTGACCGACTGTGGCGGTTTGCAGCACGAAGCCACTGAGATTAGAGTCAGCACCTCTAACGCTGAGGCCATAGTTCTGGAAAACGTGCAATACTCTCTCCATATTGAGTGTGACTTGCATCTCCAAGTAAAGAAGGAAACTGAACAAGAAGGTAAAGCTTCATCAGTCAATCTGTGATCCCAACTTCACCTGTCGTCATCATCTTTGGGTAGTGATCGAGAGGATGAGTTTGCAAAGACCAGGAGAAACCAGAGGTTTCCTCCATATGGTGACTGAACTCCTTGAAACACCGGGTCAGACATCTGGAGAGCACCGAGAGTAGAACTACTGCTCTCTCACGAGGTGGTTAGGCATCTGATCGGGACTTCTCTCACAGGTTAGCCAGGCATGTCCAACTGATAGCAGACCCCACGGTAGACCCAGACACACTGAGAGATTGAATATATCATCTGGCCTGTGAAAACCTCGGTGTCCTCCAGGAAGAGCTGGAAACCTTTTCTGAAAGGATGTCCTTGCTTACTCTGCTGCAAAAATAACAATAACAATCTTTTAAAAGGGACAACAAAATCAATAACGGACAATGATAAAATAAGTGAATAGTCTTAAAATGACACTAAATATCAAGCCAATATTTCAACGTCATAGAATATACTGAATCAGGCATACTTCAATGCACTACCAGAGAAGATGTAATAATGAAAATAACTGTTAGTGAAGAGTGTCGTGCATTTGGATCAATTTCAACACAGGTCAAACGGCCAACATTAAAAGGGCAACACCACAGATTTTACATTTCAAACTGTGTTTCCACATGATGAAGAGAACTACTACATGCAGTATGTGGAGCTTTTTGATAAATTCTGCTTTTTCGTGGCAGATAGTTTAACATGTGAAATAAAATGCATGGCTCACTTCCAACAACTTTCAGTTCCAACTTCTCTCAAGCTGCCAGGACCTTTGTCTGTCCTCTCCATATCAGGTTATCTAGGCAACTCATAATGGCTCTAAATTTCAAAATAAAAGCCCTTGTTGGGAATTAGTCCTCCAGCATATCATACACAAACCAGCCATATACTGCTGGAGGTTTTGACCTATAGTGTTACTCTAGTAGTTGAAATTGTTGTTAAGCATATGTTGTGAACATCAGCAACATCTTCTAGAATCTTAAATGCACTGCAGAAACACACAATGTCACACTTCATGATTTGCTGATATCGGCCGACACATATGACGACATGTAAATAAAAGGAGTACTGCCACTTTTTTTTCTCCCAATTTCAGCACTGAATGGATTCTATCATTTTAAGAAAACAGAAGAGTGCTGCATATTTACATTTCATCTGGTTGAATTTGTCTTTCTATGATTTAAATCTCAAATTGCAGTTTGCTCTACAGTTCACAGACAGGTGACTTACTTTTGTCAGTGTGCATTTTATAATGAGGGTTCAGATTTCCGAGTTGAGGCAGACTGATTTGGATTTGGACAAATTTGGCTGATGATGTGTCTCCCACATAAACAGCTGCATCACTGACTCAACTGCGTTCCCTGAATGTTTCCTGTCATGTAATAATAAAACAACAACTGTATTAGTGGCTGTTTATTCTTAACATTTCCTCTTTTAAAGGTAAATGTAGGTAGTGCCACAGACCTGACACAATATCCAATTGACGCTGTTTGACTCCAGAAGAGGGGGCTGATGGGTGCATTTTCTATTAAGACCCTACCCCCTCCACCCCCTCCTCCCCCTCTCCTCTCCCCTCCCTCCCCTGAGCTAAAAACACAGTAAAGGCTGAGTCTGGCAGGAAGTGTGTGATTTTGTTTTCAAAATTAGAGAATTCTCAAGGGGGAAGCCTCCATAGATGGTATGTTGTGTATTTTTATTATTATTATTATTATTATTATTATTTTTAGTCACAATATTAATGTATAAAACAAGTTCTTGACTTAAAAATGCACACATAGGCTTACTGAAAAAAAGAGTCATTGGCTGTTTCAACAGTATATTTAGTACTTGTAAATTATTCCTCAACCCATGATATCTTTGCTTATACACATATATTCCTCTTTTAATTTATTGAAATAAAAAAAAAGATATATTAGAGTGATATAAAAATAAATAAAAATGATGTAGTTATAAACTCTTATGGCCTACTCAGTTGAAAAGCATTTTCTATAGCCTATTTTTCTAAACTGCTTGTATAAGATTTGCATTTAACATTTAAGCCTTTCATAATACTGCTTTAATCAGAAGGTCCTCCGCCTAAGCAACAGCAGCGCTTTTTCGAATTATGAGTTTTATTTTGAAATATTTGCCTGGAAGTCATTTTGGTACAATTTGACTCTCTTGACAGTAGCGCGAGCCCCGGGCTTCCAAATAAGGAATCTGGCTGTTGCTGCGCGCGGACACAGACAGACAAGGACGCCCCAAAGCCGCGAGCTGGGGACGGCGGTTCCCGAGACGCGCGCGAGCCCTCTTTGATTTGCTGCTCCCGTGAAAGCCTCTCATTCACCTGGAAGACTGTGCGACCTGCAGACGGGGACGATTTCACATTTGGACAATAACTTTTTGAGAGAAATTTCAGAATTTCAGGAATTAAAAAAGAAAAAAAAAAACCAACAGCGAACTGTTCAAAAGAAGAGGATTTCTTTTTTTCTTTCTCTCCGAATTAAAGAGAAGCTGAGGACGTCTCATTTCGGGAACAATGTAAGAAAATAACAGTCGGAGAATTGCCTACACCCGGGATTTTCTGAACCTCTTTTCCACACTGGAAGCGCAGTCACAACTGACGGACATTCAGAACTCTCTGAGTTGTTCCTTCCTCTTCATCCCGATAACGGTTCCATTGATTGTTTTCTGTAAACGCCGAGATTTCCGGTTGTAATAATGCGTTTTGTGGACTTATCCTAGGACGTATATCCCTGTGGGATTGGTGGATGCCCCGTGAACGCACTGAGCTCTGACAACTGACATTTTACATCAAAGGGACTGCTAACTTACTCAAGGTAAATGTTCTTCTTTTCTTTTTTAATAGTCATATCCACTCTTATTTCCTCTCTTCCCTTCAAGTTTACAGTAGCCTACACACACATTTGCCATCATCACATTTTCATGGAGCTCGTGTGTTTTTGTTTTGGCCACATCGCCGTTATTGGGGCAGTTTCAAGCAGCAAAGAGACGGATATCAAGTTCGTAAATGACCTGAAGATGTATTTGTTGCGCTCTATTACAGTGTGGTCTTTCAGTCAGCTTGGGGGAGTCGCACCGTATTTTCCAAGTCTCTCACACCCTTTAAACGGTTTGTGCTCAGAGAGTCGCGCCGCTGCTGGATAGTCGCCGTCTGGGCTTCTGTCAGCCGGAGGACGGAGGACGGAGGAAGGCGCGTTGATCTGCGGATGCAGAGTCGCCTGTCTCTATTTTGTGTTTTTTTAAGAAAAGAAAAAAAGCTTCTTAATGATTTATTTCTCACCCGCACATGGTTAACAAGACACGAGTTAGACGGTGATTGAAGATATTCTGTGAATGACTAAGCTCAACTCTTTAAATCGGAGATACACCCACAGCACCCAGGCGCATTTGTTTAAGTAAATATATCCGTTTGAACTTTTCTTTAATTGGTTCCACCTTCATATTATTGAGTTTGTCTCTTCAGTCAAAATGTAGTTTCGCTTGCAATTGTGGATGATGCGATTTTCAGGAAATACCAGTTGATAAGCAGCTGGACTGTGTGAAGCTTTCCCATGAGAAAGGGCTGCATCTGAACGCATAGTTTGGAATAGTTTGACGTTATGTGTCCTCTGTCTGCAGGACTTATCGGAGTTAGTCATATTTTGTTGAAGATGTATTTGACCTCTTAGTATTTTCCTAAAACGTGTTGACATGTTTTGTGAGTATGTTGAGTTGGTTTTAAAGTAAGAGCAAAGATAAAGCAAAAACATATATCCTTCAGCACGTTGACGATGTCATATGAGCTTTCCATTATCACCTTAAAACAACTTTAAAGATGAATGCAGTGGTTAATCATCTTTAAAGATGGATGCGTGCATTTTAGGGCTGCGTTTAGTGTGCTTAATTCCTGTGTTGGTAATAGGTGATGATAGGGCAGGCTGAAATCATGCCTGGGGAAGGGGAGGACGCTCTGAGCCCATCGCTGTGGCGCACTTTCAGTCAGCCTGGTATCACTCAATGATGGCCAGCAGTCTTATTTGCCACAGAATGGGTTGTCATTCACTGTCCCCTTCTGGTGCAAGGAGGCTCTCTCATCTCTCCTTGCGCTGCAGTAGGAATTAATAACATCCAAATCTGTGGCATGCAGCATGGGAATACAGAAACATGACACAGGGTAGCCTTCTGTTTCTGGTCAACTTTGAAAACAGACGTTTTTATTGGATTTCCTACAATTAACATTGTATACCATGTGTGTATTTCATTGACAAAAACTATCTAATAATTTAATCCAACCTCAAACATTTTCAAATTCTCAGATCATACCATCGGGGGCGCTATAAAACACACAAGCCGGTCTCTTGAATAACTCAAGCCATCATTTCCAGAAGTTTATTTGCTGAATTGATCATTGTTTATGTATAGCAGCATAATGTTGTCTGTCTTACTTGGTGGTAGTCCTAAAAATTAATGGTCTTACTGTTTATTTTAATGAATGAAATTTAAACAGTTGAAGATATAAAAAAAAATAAAAAATAACAACAGTCAACAGTCAGTGCGAGATCTTGTATTATTGTTATAGTTTTGATGCATATTTACACGCTTTAATTTGGGAATAATTGCCTACTTGTTTACCACTCAGGAAAGCAAACTTAACACAATGTCCTGGTTGACTGAAGGCTAATATCAACATTTCTAGACTCAAATCAATCCCAGTTGATAGCGAAATTGTGTAAAAGCTGTACGACACTAAAACGCTCATCGAAAGTCAAGATGAATGACATTGTCGTGCGTTAGCAGCTCTTTGAAACAGTCCGATGCTGCAGGTTGATTCAGAGGAAGGGTCATCGTAGGCAGGCTGAACCAACCTGGGTGGAGCGCTCAAGTGTTTTTCACCACGGCTTCACCATAAGCTCTGTTTCACCAATGTTTGGTGATTATTATTCATATGGCAGATGGTGCATTTTTAAAATATATATTGCAATTATAGTAATCCAAAATGAACTGCCCACCACCCACAGCACCGATGCCCTGCAGACACCTCATGAAAGTCCTACTAGGTGTTTAAAGGTCAAATTATAATACGAGCAACCTCATTACGTCGACAATTAGCGTCCTTCTGTGGATTGTTTTGTTAATTCAAACCATCTTCTCTCTTTTTTTGATGCGTCCTCCACGTGTTAAATCTTCGTCTTCATCGGAGACTTGTCTCCAGACGACCATCCCTCCCATGTTATAGAAACCCCCGCAGGATGACTTCGACCCGCCTCACTGCTGCTCCTGATTCTTGCAAATGAAGACTCTTTGTAGTCCCTTAAATGTCACTGCTGCGGTCCAGTGGTTTGAACTGATATTTCACCTCTCATTAATGAATAAAATGTTCAAATCGAGGCCCCACGTCGACATCCTGCGCCTCAAACTGTCCGCAGAAAAAACACCCAATAAAAACACGCTCCTTCAGCCCTACAGATATTTATATTTAAGTTTTTTGTGACACGACGATTAAATCCATGTCAGGCCTGCCACGTGACTCCTGAGGAGAGCAGAGTGTATCGGACTCGTCTGATCCCACGACCTCAGGCATTTCTGGGACAGTGCCAGGTTCGGGGTTTGAGAAGCCCCCCCCCCCCCCCACAGGTACGGATATTAGCAGTCAACGGTTTTATCTGCAAGAAAGAGAGCAGATAACAGAAAGAGACTCAACAGTAGTGGCCTGACAGGCACGGCTGGCTCGGAGTCACAGGGATGAGACAAGCCAGCAACACAACACAGGCCTTTTCAGAGGCATTCATGCGTGTTTTTTTTTAACCTAGATGTCCTCCTTTGTTTCTGTGTCTTACATCCTCCCACAGCTTTGGAAAATACCCACGCTGCCGACTCACTCGCCTTCCCTCCATCTTCTCATCCTCTGATCACTCCCCTTTTAAACAAGGGTGCAGTGTGCCATCACAGAACCTCATATCTGGATTTGTGACATCAGAGGGATGAAGAGGAGACAGTGAGGGGGGAGGGGGCTGAGGGGATGGGAGGGGGACAGAGGGAGTCATTGAATTGGGGAGATAAATAGATCGGTTACAAGGAGACAGTCAGTTGGACGATAGAAGATGGACTGAATGTGAGACAGAGGGGCCGTGTGATGGAGACACACACTGCTCTTCTGCCACATTTTGAGCTCCAGAGATCGCTTTGTGTGCGACACCCATCGCGGTTCGGAGGAAACACGCGGCAATCAGTCAGCGCCGACAGGCTCGTCACACATTTTCAAACACAAGGCACTTAAAAGGTGAAACATGCCAACGTCCCATGTCTTAGAAGTTCCTAATGGCTTCTCAACAGCACTGTGGGGAGGATATCTTTGCTTGAAGCAACTTGGAGGTTGACCAGATCCTGCAAAACCGTTGGCTCCCCTAATTAGGGACAAAATGAGGAGCTTGGGAAGGTGCTTAATGAGGCTTGACCGATGTGTGGAGTGAGACGGGAACTCAGGCCGATGACCGTGGAGGAGCCACGAAGCTTCACCAGGAACTACACTCACACCTCGGCCCTCACGCTCCGTTCTCAATCGTTGTTGTTGTTGTTGTTGTTGTTGTTGTCGTCGTGATTGTTTGGAATTATAAATCGTATCGCGGCTGTAAGTCGTGTCTGATGCCAGAATGAGCTGAAGTAGGTGTTGAAACGTCGGCGAAGTACCGAAATAGCAGTGTGGAGCAGCTAATTGCTAAGCTAATCATTTTGCACGCAGAGGACATTTAACTTCAGGTGATACATTTCAAACAGTGATGACTTCAGTTTCAGTGTTTTTTTTCTTGATATATCAAGGGGGTGGATTGATGCGTCATTGGTTAGTGTGGGCATTACTGCTGTGGCAACAGTGAATAGATGATTGTTTTGAACATGGTGTCAGAGATTTTCTGCACTTTGCAAAGTAGCTCTTTTTGAAAGCACACGTTAACTGATTGATTTCTGGCCACTTGAGAGCAGTGTAACAAGCTAAAAACACACATTAAGGTTCCTGCTTCTGTACACGGTGCCTGTGCCTACACAGAGCAACGTTAGCTTTGATCAGTCATCATGTCAATGGCCACCTTTTGAAATGTAAGCCTATTGTTAAGCTGCTGAATGCTCCACTATGTCTGAGAGATAACTCACACATACTGCGTGTCTGCTGTTTGGTACCAGTCAAGTCATAACACCAAAAATAATGAGCTAAAAATACACTACAAATCTCTATGAGCAACACTTTTTACATTATGCATTCATTCATGTGAAATATTTTCTATATTTGCTATGATTTTAATTCTATATAATGACCTTTCCCTGACCCTAACCGAGTCCTTGAATTTCCAAATATAAACCAAATCTTAACCTCAGTGGTTTCAGATCAGAAAAGGTAACATAGAGATAATAATTATTGTAATTATTTGTGACATTTTTGGAAAGCTTTGACAAGTGATGTCAGAGAGACGAAGCCTCCATCTGACAAAGGTCCCAGGAGGAGTCAGCATGTGCATGTCGTGGGCAGTTAGATACCCCAGAAATCAAACCTTTTTTATACAAAATTCTGTCACCAGGCATAATTGCAGCTGTAAATTTAGTAATATTGTGTGGAATATGATGGACGGTCATGCGGTGCGACTGGAGAGTTGTTGTCTGGGGGAATCTGGCCACTTTTCTAGGAGGGAGATAAACATTCACTCTGGGCGGTTCAGAATTGTGTGCACTATTTCTCCGCTCACTCATGAACCAAATGACAGCCCTCTTGCGAGAGTCAGTAGTGTGAAAGAAGCTGTCTGATCACTTCATTATTCCTGTTGCTAAGGTATAAAAGAAGGGCAAAGTGTTCTGTCTTTTTTCTGGAAAAGACTGTCAAAAGAGCAGCCGAGCATAAACGGAGCTCAACGGTAGCTGGTTGACAAAGGTCTCCAAATAATAAAATGCAATTCCTGTGGATAATGAACACTCTAGAACTTGATACGTTATATGCCATCAGTGGTGCAGAGGTTGCCAACATTGTTCCCATCATGTCATAAATGTGGAGATTTTCTTAAACTTTGTGAATTTGTGGGCTGAAAATAGGTCATAACTGCACTATTAAAATCCAAAACTATTGTCTTGCAGAAACTTCCCAAAAAATAAACGATTCTCAGAGTCCTTCAGGACTGAAATCACCCCTGAAAGGACAGATGGCTCTTTTCTAAAGTCCTTGCAGTGGCCAAACTGCAGTGACGCAAGTGAGTGAACTAGCAGCGAGAAGAAAACAGAATAGCAACATTACAATAGATATGAAGGTGGCGAGTGGTAGAAATATGTCCTGTTGTGCAGCACTTGTTATTGAATTAGCCGAAGTGTTTGACACAGTGGACCGTTCTGAGGTCATGAGGCCTCAGAGTTTCATGTCACCTGAACAAAGGGGATAACGCTGAACCAATGACATTCAATGACGTCTTTACATGTAATGGTTTGGTAAAGATCGGAGTTATGGCAAACACGGCAAAGAATATCATCAATGTTAGGGAGCTGAAATATTTTAATGGCTAATTTGAAGGCGGTTGGTACATTCCCAGTTTCCTCCTACTTGTTTTAAAAAGCAGAGTACTTAGCATTGGCACTGGAGATGAATTTTGATGAGTAGGCATTTCATGGAAAGCTACTATTCAAAATGCGCTTGGACATATTCGATCATTAATTGAATACCCACCTTAGGCACATTACCGCCACCTTCTGATGGTAGTAACGCATTACAACCAGGCGCCGGAAACAACAGGGAAAATAAGGAAGAACGATAGTCACGCATACTAATCCATTTCTTAGATTATAACGACTATTTAAATATTCATCCCCAGTGATGAGTACGATCCTGCATTCTGGATGTCATATTTAGAGAGGTGTACCACAGGCATCTGTACACAATCCTCTTCAATTTACTAAGGATGTCTCCATCATGCACCGCTCAGCCTCAATAATTGGAGGAACTTGCTCAGCAGCTGCATGTAGATGTGAAACAGCTCAGTCTCAGCTGAGAGAGCTCTGCTGTCCTGGAAAACAAAGTAAATGTTCCTCTCGGGAAGCAGGAACAGCCGCATATTCGTAACAGGTCGCTTTTAAAAGCCAACTTGTTGATGCCGCTTCCTTCTTTAGATATTTCAACTTTTGAAATAACAGTTGACTATTTAAAAACACCTTAGGATATTCGTGAACCTTTTTTATTTAAAATGTAAAAATATGTTTTTCCTACGCTCAGTTTCTGAGGACATAATTGTTGCTTTGTCACCAATAGTGAATATCCAACACATCACTGGGACTTCTGTGCTCATTTAGGTATGTGCGGGATTAAATAAAACTGTCTTTCTTTACTTTCATTCGAATTATTGTGTGATATATGGTACGTTGCAGCGTTCTGTCTCGTCGGTAACTAAATGTTCACGTTACTGTCTTGGACCGTTCTCACCTCTAAATGAGATTTTCAATCTTAATGGGTTTTTTCCATTTTTAGGCTTTATGCTCTTTAAACATTTAACTTGTTCTGGAAATAAACTGGCTCTCAGGCAAAGGTGCAGCGTTCAGGTGACTCTCAGTATCTCTGACCTGACGGACCTCCTGCTCATGAACGCAGGATATCTTCTGGGAAATTTAGCAATTTTTTTCATAGGTGTGAAAGAACTTGCTTTTGTTCCTCTGGTAGAGTCGGACGGGAAGAGTTGTTCGAGTCTTTTATTAAAAGTCAAACTGTACTCTGTATGTTTGTTTTAGGCATGAACAGGATTTAATTAGACTTTTGATGAGAAGCCCATATTTGCGTAAACCTTGTGAAGTAGCAGTTACAGTATATTAGATCTGAGATGCAAGTTGAGATCTTCAAGTAGGAGGGTTTGCTTGCCTGTTTGCTATTTTTATCTTATTACGTATTAAGTTTGCAAATGTGTGAGAGAAGCAGAGGAAACACCTTCACACCTCAGTCTGCTCCTGTGGAAGCCCGTAGAGCCGTGATGTTGAAAAGACCCTGCAATCAAGAGAGAACACATACACACACATATGTAAAAATATAAATAGATTTACATGTGTGTGTGTGTATTGGGGGACTTTAGTAGCACAGCTCATTGAAAAAAGGCTTCAATCTTCCTGAAAAGGGAGGAAATTAAAAGGAATTCTTTCACGTATACCTGATACCTAATATCAGAAAATAAATGACAGACAAGCATGTCGAAGCTTCTGAGCATCTCCGGCAGCTTCACGTTCCTGTGACTGCAGATGTAAATGTTATTAGCAAGTCAAACTAAAGTAGGAAAATCGACCCACGATTGAAGAGAAGGATGGTGGTCAAAGAAGGAAAACAAACAAGTAGATATGAGCTGAATTCCAAAGTCTCGGTAAATCAGCGTCTGACTGCAGCATGCGTTGCTTTTTAAACGCTTTGGGCTCCATGAAAGACGACCCAGGAGGACTCCGCTGTTGACAGAAAAACAACTGGATTGGCTAAAATGCATGTTGACAAGCCGCAATGCTTCTGGGAGAACTTCCGTTGGACAGATGAGACCAAACTGAAGCTTTTTGGAGAATCACATCAGTTCTGTGTGTTTCTTTTAAGAAAAGAAAACCACACCTGCTGTGAAACATGAAGGAGTCCGGTTCTGTCTCACAGCTGCTGCTGCTGCTGCTGCTGCTGCTGCTCACGTGGAAATCTCAAGTCTATCGAGGTATTCATGAGTGAAACGTGCTGCACAGAGTCAGAAAGCTCCGTCTCGGTCACAAGTCATCGGTCGCCCAACAGGAAAGATAACTCCAAACACACAGCTGAAATCAAACCGGGATGACTCAGAAGAAAACATCGGACTGTGCAGAGGCGGCCTTCTATGAGTCCTGACGTGAATCCTGTCAAACATCGAGGGAAAGAGCTGAAACACGCAGCGTCCTTTAAACCTGAGACAGCCGGAGCACCTACGCTACCTGTTGACGAGTACCGTAGGTGTCCTACGTAATGATATACTGCCTCTTCAGGCTTAAGGGGGAAACAACAAGTCTCCATGAGCCCGAGTGCAAGAAACAGGAGCACGGTGACTATTTGTTAACGAAACGAGACACTTCCCCGACTGTCGGTAGCAGGGCCACGTCCTCGCATGGTTATTGCCTTTCGGATTGTCATGTAGGGCCTCGAGAATTTTCCTCAACCGACCCTTTGGCTTCGCGTAGTTCCTATCTACCCCCTCCCACACACACACACACACACACACACACACACACACACACACACACACACACACACACCACATCCTCTACGCTGCACGATGCAGCTTCCAGTGCGGTGAAATGGTCACCTTGTTGGAAGTGGAGCTCCTCCAGTCCTTACAGCTTGGTGCCTAATATGAAACGACAGTAATTGTTTCACCTCTTCATGGTATGGTGGCACGTTAAAAATATATGCCGTGTGGGTTTTTTAAATGCGGTGCGCCGAATGAACTGGTATTTTGCCTTCCACTACTTAAAACGTTCAAGAGCTTGATGTAAATTGTCTGTGACGCAAACGGCGGAGCTCCAATTTGAGGTCCATATATTTTCAGATTTCAAATTAAATATTAACATAGAAATTCTCACTGACAAATTAGGAGACGGACAGATGATGTATACTTCTGTTTCCCCTTTATTACTTATTGTTTTTGTAAGTTATTTCTTAAGTTAATTATTGTTGAATTCAGGTACGTGTTGAAAGTGGGAGTCTGAAAATGTCATAAAGTGATACACTAAGGTGCTAAATAAAGTGCAGTTTGATCACGCACAAATAAATCACAAAATCTACAAGCACCGCTTGTGTTCAAAGGCTTCTACATTAGATTAGACTTTTATATGCGACGCAGACTAAAATCTCCGAAGATGCCCAAACTTCCCTTCATAACTCTGCCAGCTCTTTCGCTGCGACTTGAAGAAATGCCACTGAAATTAGCCACATGTACGTAGGCACGTCGTGGCATTTCCCCCCCACGCAATGACTGCACATCGACACCTAGCTGGAGAATTCACAGATGGTTCGCTCAGCTTCCTCCACAGCTTTCTCATCGGTGGCGTGGCCCTCATTTTGGCTGAAAATATGACTTTTTATTAACACATTATGCCGTGATTTCTGCACTTTTTAAACTCTTGGCACTTCATTATTTAATTCATTAAATAATCATAGCTCCATGCATATTCTAAGAACCAATTACGGAAGCATTTTGTTTCATAAATCATCACCGCGGCGGAGTTTCTGTTGTTGCGTATAAACTGATGACTGTGCGGTGTGTGCATCGGTCTGGACGTTTGCAGATGCGTGCTGCGTCTGTCTGAGGCCCGTTTGATGAAATGAAGATAGCGCCACTGCTATTTTCAGCATATCTCAATGAAAAAGGTGCAGGTAGTTCCAAAGTGCAGGGTGAAATGATCTTTTCTTTATCCTCTGTGATGAGACCGAGGGAAATCTTTGATCTGAAGTGGCTAGATAATCATCCGTAGCTGAGCTCTGATTTCCATCTCTATTCAACTCTCCCCTGGAAGCTCCATAAGCAGCCATCAACATTGGAACTAATCAGGGTTATTACCAATCTGCTCAACGAATGGCACACTTCTCCAGATGTGGTATCAGCTTCACCGCTGCTTTTGTTCTACGTGTTTATGTTATACTGCGTTTTGACGTCAATCTGACACCGACATTTCATCGAACAGGAAAGCGTGCATGTTCTGATTCATTCGTACCACACATTGTGAGCATTTTTATTTCTATTTTTTGACATCGTATGTTTGATCAGAGAGTTCATTGTGGTGTAATTGCACCTGCAGTGAAGCTTTGCCCTGCTTCAGACCCTCTTGTGAATTTGCATGTCAAAGAAGGGGAAAAAAAAAGGACAAACCGTTGCCTTATGACATTTTTTTTTTTTTAAATGCTATTTACTCGGGCGGCTGGAAGTCACAAAAAATACATTAAGAATAAATTGAATGGGAAAACTCAGAGGTCAGACGGCCTGAATGATTATTCCTCTCTGTGTTTCTGACTTCCACCACTCACATTTGTCATTGGGCAGTGGGAATCTGAACAAACACTTCAAAAGGAGGGTGTCTGCGCTAGTATTAAACCAGAGGAGCAGTGAGGGCTTTTGGAAAGAGTCAAAGTTTCAGAACATGTGAAGTTGAGTTCGAGTCCTAAAGGTTAAGCCAAGTTCAAGTCTCGGAGCGCAAATTCAAGTCGGGTCTAAGGTCTGTTGAGGCAAGTTTCAATCTGAAAAAAAAAAATCAAAGAACTTACTGCGAGTCTCAGGATGTTCAGGGGAAGCTCAAGTCAACTCTCAAACTCATCAAGATGTTTTTCAAGTCTCAAATCGATTTCGAATGAACTTATACGTTATACAGTACATACATGGGAACATAAATACGACCTCGAGTCTCAAATCTTTTTGTCAAATCCGTTGTGCTCCGCTGTCTTACGTCGGCTGTGTTCACTGTGCTCCTCCTGCAGTCTGACTCTCCTGAAACAGATGTCACTGTGATCAAAACCTGGGGTTTCTCCTGACATACTGTAGGTCCATGTATGCAGAGCACATCTGGCTGCAATTTGTCTTCTGTTGGATAAACGTCTTTGTAAAACTTTTTTGCCTCCCCCAAAAAAAAGCAGAACATGTGGCCCTGGAGTGCTGACTCGCCAATCTGCCGCTGTCAGCTGTGTTGTACAACAGCTCTGCTGAAGTGAAGCATTTATTTGTGACCCCTCCATGTTCCACCTCATTATATCTACAATGTTGTTTTTCTCCACTTAGAGGACATTGCAGCTGGATACTGAGCTCGGCATATTTTGTCTCCTTTAGCACTTGTTAATTTGCTGTTATGCTCTTTCATGTGGAGCTAATGATGAAGGAAGAAAAACAATCAAGAAAACAAATGCAATCTGAAAGATCTTCCTTTTTTCTCTTCTCCACGAAATACCTAATTTGCCAGTAATTTTTTTTATTTTCTTTTACTTGTATAAAAAACACTGGACACCACCTGTTAAATAAAAACAAAAACAAAATCCCAGAAGAATTGCAGAATAGCTGACGGCCGAAATGGGCATTGATAGTTGTAAGAAGTAACGAAAACATTTGTAGCACAATTTGGAAGCAGAGAAGTTACATTTTTCATTATAAAATCTCACGAAAAAAATGATAATCGAATAAGTATAGTCAAAGATTCAATTTTTCCTTTACAAGGATATAATTGTTTTTGTTGTGACTTCGATGCCAAGGAAATAATTGCGCTGAACGTAGGCGCACGAAGCCGCAGCTTCAGCCTCCACATTCCCGTCGCTGAAGTCATGCGCTCTCCACGCGTCGTGCTGTTTGGTCTGCGATGTATTGTTGAGGTGTTTGTGTCTTGACTAATTGCCTGTGTAATTATGTATGGATCTAAATCCAACCCTGACATCAAAATTCTTCCACTTTACAAAAAGAATAATGAGCTTATGCAGAAATTACACCTACAGATGGCACACACATATATTTATTATTGTACTTACACTGTGGAAAGAGAATTTATAGAAACAGAATCCCTCCAAGTGGCTGTTCAGATTGGGGCTCGTTTTCGGGTGGGAGGGGCAATGAGAGCTTATTACTAAACAGTGCTTATTATATAGTAGGACGAGATTTAATTGCTTTTTTTAAATTGTTCTGCAGCAATATTTCTTCTCCGACTTGAATAATATAAGGTGAACAGTAGAATCATAAATCATATAAATCATAATAAAACACGATTTCAAGTTTCAGTGCTCTACTTTTATGTTAATATTAGGACTACAGTTGTAACGTGGTAATGTATATTCAATGTACAGCTGGAGACACTCACAAAGCTTCCATTTAAATGGGGCTCAAAACAAACGCTGTGTTCCAAACGACGTACAAATAAATAGATACGCATCGTGCTCTTCCATGTGAGGACTCTTACTTGTGTAGTGCAGGACCGGAAATGACCTCATCCAATGAACACATCACCCACCAAAATATCTCCAGATATCATTATTTTACCCAGAAATCAACGTGTTTTCGTGCCCTCTGTTTAAAACACTCAATAAACACACTGATTCTTCTGTCGAGCAGCAGCAGTGGAAAAGAAAGACTTTTGTGTTCAGGAACAGCTGCAGCTTCCTCAGAATAATTCTTTATGCCGGTGGCCCCGCCCCCTTCCTCTACGCAGCCAAGATGGCGACCGTTTAGGGTGGACAGTGTCCAGAGTTTCACACTTCTTTTTTGGACTGTTTTGAGTGCATCATCACCGCATGTTTCTGTACTAGTTAGCGTCAGAATAGTGAGTGTTAGTAAACAAGTACAACATCTGGAGCCAAATATTTCCGTTTACATCCTTTCCTGTTAAATTCATATTTGGACTTAGTTCATCGATATGATCAGCCGGTGAACATCTCATTGACATCTAAATTTACATAGTTCTGATCTCTTCACACAGACATTTTTTTTTTTTTATTATTTTTTTTAAATATAATTTGTCTTTGTCTTTCAAGTGAAGTTTTAGTGGATGTTCAAGTCACATGCTCCCTGTGTGTCACTTTTTTAATTTGTTTTATTCCTTCTCCGATTGGGTTGTCTTATGTGCAAATTCAAAATGCGTGTGAAAGCAAGTGGACCGTAACGTTCACGTAACTACCAGAAAAGTGTATTTGCACTGATTTCCTCTGCCGCTGTGATGAGTTGGTGGATGATGCAGCATTGCAGCAAAGGTTTTTTGTGCTGAAACTCTGCAGTAACGCTGTGGGTCCGGACACGGGCCATGAAGCCGTCAGTGAAACAATAACAAACTGTCTATATTCTATATTTTGGTCTTTTCACCTGTTGCTGCGTTGGACGAAGTATGCGACCAATTTCCAAGTCTTAAAAGTGACGGCTGACAGAACGAAAAAGGTCGCACTGACTTTGCCTCGGCCATCCGCCTCCAGCTGGAGCGCGGCCAGATGTTTTCATGTTTGCCAAGCGGCAGGGTGCGTGTGGTGACACTGAACATTTTACCTCTTCGTCTCTACACGTATCTCTACATCTCGCTATAGACGTGTAGATATGACCAAATCAACTTATTTGGATTACATTGTCATATTATAACCTCATCCTGCTGACTCAGAGCGACGTTAACGTTTATTTATACGTCCGCCTGATGAAGTGGTAAGTTCAGTGTTCACTCTCCTCGTATCTGCTTTTGGTCTTCACCGCATCGTGAGTGTAATACGCTGCGAAATGCTCCACCACATTAATTGGTCTCTGACTCTGTCTGATAAACTCATCTTCCACAACCTATTCAGCAGCAGAGAGCAGAGGCTTCATCAGAAAACAAGTGCCTGATGCTAGAAGCGAGGTTAATGAGAGGAGGCTCGGAAAGCCGAAGAATGACCTGAAAGTGACTGGAAAAGCTCCGGAGAGCAGAAGGAAACCTCAGAGATGACTCTCTGTGAGGTTTTTATTCACGAGTGCCCCACAGCATTCATCACAGTTTTATGTTTTTTTTTCCATTAGCACATTGTCTATCTTAGCAGCTGGCATGGCCTCTGATTGGTAAGTGAGTATGTCTCAGTACCCGGGTGGCTTCTGTCGCAGACTACATCTACATGTTGTGTTTACAGGTGAAAAGTGCTAATAGACCTTTTTGAAAAAAAAAAGCCCTTTTTTTTTGTGACTGTCTCTGTATGAGTTTAGAGGGTTTTGTTGACACAGACTGTGTCACTGCGCTTTCAACCTTGACTATCATCAGGCCTGTTTGTCCCCAATGCAGCAGAGAAGCTCAAGTTTGAATGCTCTGACCTTTGAGCAAAGTGTCTAGCTGCCAGTCAGAAGCCCGTTTGATACAGAGCCATTGTTTGGCTTTGGCTCGGGGTCAAAGAGAGAAGCAGTTGACACCGTTGATCATAACATTTCATCACAGAGACCGGAGTACGTCGTCGGGAACTGCACTCGGATGCTTCAAATCATATTTACCTGATTTCATTTGAGTTATATCAACGGTGGCTCTTCAACGTTCACAAAAGTGCCACAAGGTTTGGTACTCTGGACGATACTTTTCACATTATACATGCTTCCTTTAAGCCATATGATCAGGAAACACTGCATACATCTCTGTTGCTATGCAGATGAGACCCAGTTATATCCATCTATGAAACCTGATGAAAGAAAGCATGTCTTAAGCACAGATGCCTGGATGACCTGTAATTTATAACTGAAGTTAATATATTTGCCCTCAAGCACCTTATCATTTTTTTACCCAAACCTGTTACTCCAGCTAACGTTGCCTTGGCCTCCACCTCCACCTCCGCTGAGAGGAATCCTTGAGTCGTCTTTGATGAGGATCAAATCACACATAAAGTACATCTCTGGGACTGCTTCCTTTCATCTCTGCAGTATTAACATCAGGAAGATCATGTCTCAGTGCGCTGTTGAAAAATGCATCCATGCTTTTATTACTTCCAGTCTAGACTGTTCTAATTCCTTGTTGAACGGATCTCCCAATAACATTTTTAAAAGCCTGCAGTTGATCCCAAATCAAGCAGTGAGAACACTGAGAGGATTTAGCAAGAGAGATCATATTACTCCTGTTCGGCTTCCCATAAAATCAATATTTTTTTTTAAAATTATTCACCTAACTTACGAAGCTCTTAATGACCGATCTCCGTCTCTATCTCACAGTTGGTATAGAACCATAGAGCTCTAACATAGGGCTTCGTTCTCAGTACGCTGGTCTGCTCGTGGTTCCTAAAGTTCCCAAAAGCAGAACGGGAGGCAGTTCCTTCTGCTGTCAAACTCCTCTCCTGCGGAACCAGCTCCTAGTTTGGGTTCAGGAGGCAGAAACCCTCTCTGATGTTCGGATTAGGTTTAGAGGTTTCCTATTGGACGAATCTTATTGTTAATGCCGGCTCAAGCGACCTCGAGCCATCCCTAAGTTCTATAGGCCGAGGCTGCTGAGGGACTTCCTGCGACGCACCGAGCTCCTCTCCTCTCTCTTTCACTCTCCATGCTGTTATATGCCACCATTGCATCTTATTATCATAATGCCTTTTCTCTGCCATAGTTTTGTTTTGTTGTTGTTGTTTTTCTATGCCGTTCTCCTTGCTTGCGTAGTTCTTTTTATGCAGGTACCTCAGGCCCCTGACAAACACTTTAGTGTCTCTTGTATCTCAAAGCTATTTTTTTCCCTCTCCGCTCTCCCCTCGTCTCAAGTCCCCAGTCCAAGCAGACGGCCGTCCTCCTCCGAGCCGCGTCCTGTCTCAGGGTTCTTCCTGTTAAAAGGGAGTTTTTTTCCTTCCAGCTATTGCTCACGTGGGAATTGTTAAATTGTCGGGCTCCCCTCTATGAAGACTCAGTTGTTAGGACTTTACTATGTTAAGTCCCTTGGGAGGACATGCTGGGATTTCGCAGTATATAAATAAAACCGAATTGCATTGAACAAAAGCTGTCAAAAGGCAAATACCGAATCCAGAATCAGCAGTCCTCCTCCCCGTAGCTGCTGTCTAATGAAGTAGCTAAATGTGGTGGAAATGATTTTTGTTGTTGGCCTTTAATTCACCCTCTCCACCATCTGCCCTCTGTGGAATCTCTGAAAGCTTCATCTCTGCCTGTACTGGAAGAGCAGATTACTTTTTTTTATTTTTTTTTTTTTTTTTTTTTAATGTTGATGACGTTTGAGTTTCTGCGGCTGGCACTGTTCTCATTGTCTGTTCAGTCGCTGTTCGTGCTAACTACCCAAGTCTTTCATTTCTGCCAAAGGAGATGGGAAACACAACGTGCTTCACTTGCTGTGCATCCAGTGATTTTTCTTAGTAAAAGAAGCGTTTTCAAAACACCAAATGTTAAAAGTTTTGTGAACTAGATAAACTTTCAATCAGTGTGAGAGCAGCAAAAGAGAGCTTAATTTAAATGAAAACGCCACAGCCCATTACTCTAATGTCGGGTTATGTGGTAGAAATAAAATGCAGAAAGAAAATGAGAACGTAGAACAGAAAGTTTGGATGAGGAAATAGAGACGGAGCTCAGTATGGAGCGAAACTGCTTTGTTATTAAACGAAGGGAGCAGGTAGCTGCCACGGGCTCGGTGTACAGTGATGAAGCGGGCCTGTCACTGTGTGTAATCAGCCATGTACACCGTGGCCGGCCACGAGGGACACACACTCTCAAAGTAACACAGCACATATACACACAAAAGCACTGTCATGTTCTTACTCGGGATCCAAAAATTTGGCCCGGATTTATTCACCATCATCAAGACAGGATTACCAGCCGGGTGGAGTGGGCAACTGCCCCCGGGAGGCCCCGCAGGCCCGGGAGGCCCCGCAGGCCCCGGAGGCCCGGGAGGCTCCGGAGGGCCCAGGTCTACTGTGCTCTGTTTATATATGCATGATTTGATTAATCACAAATCTGCACCACTAAAGTAGGGATTTTCTATTTTGTGTTCCCAGTTTTTAAGAAAACACATTTTAAAATGTTTTTTTTAACACCTCAATAACTTACATATGGAAGATGTGTTTTGTTTTTTTACCAAATTACTTCATTATTTCTTAACATTAAGTAGTTGACACATCATTTTCAATAGCTCTGACAGTTATTTTCTAATAATTGATTCATTGTTTCGTGTATAAAATCATAAACAATAGTGAAATATGCCCATCATTGCTCCCTGAAACCCAAGTTAATATATATATTTGACCAACAGTCCAAAAAAATAACTTTTGAGTGTACTATCTTATAAAACCGGAAAGATAATTTTGACATTGATCAATTATCAAAATAGTTGTGAATGATTTTCTACTCTCGATAAATCGATAAATTAATCATTTCAGCCCAAGAGCACTGATTGGTTTCTCAGTGTCCGAGGAAATAAAGGAACCACAATCTATAGTGGGGGCCTTGAGGGGCCAACAACAAATGTTTGACCTGGGGCCCCCCGGGAAATAATCCAGCTATGAGCCTTATAATGATAATTGTACTTTATGAATGTGAGCACACCGTCATCAACGAAAAAAACACAGAGGGCAGAGGTTTAGGACTACTGAGGTATGGTAGTGGGAGGTCTTCACGTTCATGTTATTTCCCAACATCTAAATACTGTTTCTCCCAACAAAAAGAATTCTTCTTTTTTAGTAACACTCATGTACACGTTCCGCTACATCAACCAAATTGCAGGAAAACTACAGACTCCACGACCTTAGTGTCCTCAGTTCGAGCCTCAAGTGGTGCTGAGAAAATCAGTCAATTAAGTTGAGTGATTGGAAATAAATTGACAGTGTTGAATACTGATTAAGGGCGTTGAGCTTTTTTCACGAAAGTTGACAGGACATTCCTTTTTTGCAGCTTTTCAAACGTGGTGATTTCCTGCTTCGGCCTGTTTTATAGCACGCTGAACTGATCTTGCTGGCAGATTACTTGTTAGGACAGAAGACATTTGAACATTTTCCACACAGCACAGTTGTTGTGAGCGTCTTTTTCTGTGTGAGCTTTGAAGACTGCGTTCCAGAATGACAGCGTTTCTCCAAGGACTCGGTCAAGTATTTTTCTAGCGAGTATCTTCAAGTCGAGATCAGAGTGTGATGCTTCGTTATATGAGTGGAAAGAACCAGGAGAGCTCTGTGGGAATTAATAGAATTATTCAGAGGGAA
Organism: Embiotoca jacksoni; assembly: GCF_022577435.1. Classification (NCBI taxonomy): domain Eukaryota; kingdom Metazoa; phylum Chordata; class Actinopteri; family Embiotocidae; genus Embiotoca; species Embiotoca jacksoni. Next base: position 19,240,560 of record NW_027185241.1, read on the forward strand.
GTAACTTAGTTAATTGTGAATCGCAAAGCAAACAATCCCTAATCCCCAACACACGCACGCACACACACACACACACACACACACACACACACACACACACACACACACACACACACACACACACACACAATCCTATAATGCATCTTACTTCATGCAATGATGTATAACAGTCAAAATTTTGAAGTCTGCATTTTCTTTCCACCGTCATAATACAGAATATTGTGTCTGTTAATCCCTAAACATGCTGATTAGTAAAATCTGTGTGCATGACCCCGGATAGAAAAATGCATATATGCTCTGGGACACGATTGGCTGAATAAGCCAGGAAGAGTTATGAGCATATGGCATCATTGAAGTAAAATGCTCGCAGGGCATGTGCGGGTTATTTATGTATATGAGGCCGATGGCTCCATATGGAGAGGGGGGATATCATAAATCCATTACTTGAGGTGGGGGGGGGGGGTGTTGTGTGGGCTCCTCGGCCTTTTCCCTCAGGAAATGATTGTAGAGGAACCACAGTAATAGTGGCTGGCATTGGGTAATTGTGCCCTAAAGGCACGTCATGTTTTTTCGCTTCTGCAGTGAGGAATCACACCAACACCCAACAGCCGTTTAAATTTGAGTGGCGCATAGACAGCGACTGCAGGGAGGTAGATAGAAGCAAGAGAGAAAGAGATGACAAAGCTGGAGAAAAAAAAAAAAGATGCTGAGAGCCGCGTGTCATGACAGGGTTCACTGGAACTTTGCTGACAACTCATTTCAGCCTCCTAGTGGTAACCGCAGGAACAGCCATGCGTAGGTTTTTGGGTCCTGATGTCTGCCGTTCAGTATTATCAACAGTGAAAGTGTGTCAACATTGTCAAAGGGTGTCGTTTCCCCGAGGACACTTTTCAAAATCCCAATTTGAACCCCCACACTATTTTGAAGTTGGAGTGCTAAAACCTCATAAAACCGGAGCAGCTCTGAGTTGACTTAAACATGTTGACGCCCTGCAGGTTGCCTTCATTTGATACCGTACATTTAAAGTGAACAAACAGGCTCACACGAATACGATTTATTGGATTCGATGGCATTTGTTGACCACAGAACCACCTTTTAATCCTTTAAAGATGGACATTTGATAGTATGTATGAAATTATCAATAATAACACTGTTTTTTCCATTAATTTATCGAAACACAAATTTCAGTAGAGTAAGAAATTTAGAAATCGATGCTGTAATTTTTGGGGTGTTTGTGTTAAACTTGTCGAAGTAAAAGAATACGTTGACAGTAAATCCGCTGATGTTTGCGGTCCGAAGAAATAAAAATGCTCAACCGAAACGAACGATCACCTAAAACGCTTCATCATCGCTCAGAAAGAGAGCTTTATTTGCTGTAGTTGGTTTTCATTCCAGTTAATCACGTCGTGACTTTTTATTTTGACTTATTGTTTTGCACACGTGACAAAGTACAAAGATAGAATGAAGGGGAACACACTCCTTCGCACCTACAGATCACGTCCATCCCAGTCGTTTCTTCTTTTGTGTGAATGCGAGTTGTTTGTAATCTCCGGTCCACAGGTGCCAGCCATAAATTTACCCCCCATTGATTTGTAGTATATGGATTTTCTCCCCACCCCAAAGCCCCGGACTAAAATACGCTTTGTTTGGCAGCTCATGCGCTCGTAAATCTGCCTGTGACATTTTGATAGTGTGTGACACACTCGTGGGGGGGCGGGGGCAAACATCATTAGAATGGGACAGGATTAAAATGTGTCACTCAAAGAGTCTATTATCGACAGGAGCAGCGTAAGATGCTCGGAGCCAGCGCTGATGGGAAGCTCTGACAGAGGAGCGACGGGAGACGGAGGAAGGGAGGGATAACGTTTTGGGGGGAAAGAGATGAGGTGCTGGGGGAGGAGGGAGTGGGGGTGAGGCAGGGTGAGGCGGGGAGTGAGGGGCGGTGGGGGGCTGTCAGTCAGGAGGTCCCCGGTAAACAGAGTGGTAAATATTTCAGCCGTCACGGCCGAGTGTAGGCAGCTGGTCCCCTTTGCATGGCAATGAGAGGAAAGGAGGAGAGCCCGTCTCAATGGAGCCCTTCAACCCTGGGAAACCTACACACACACACACACACACGCACACACACACACACACACACACACGCACACACACACACACACACACACACACACACACACACACACGCACACACACGCACCAGCTGAGTGCCAACACAGGACAGTGCAGGTCTGTACGACCCGGCTGGCTTCTCCGTTTATTCCCAGAGTCCGACTTCACTACAGCTCGGAGGAAACCGCTAAACGATTGGAAATATTTACAAGTCAGCTTCAGTTCATCTGTTGTTTTGTTATGAAGTGGGTTAAACAACTGCTGTATCATACCGCTGTAGACGTTTTACATGAAGTGCAAATTTAAATGCAAAATCATTTTTTAAAAAGCCATTTAATTCTGTAAATTCATACACAAAGAAGACGCAACTCTGTATGATGGGAAATATAATTGATGTAGTGCGTCTTCTGAAAATCGACTGAAAATGAGATTTGACGAATCAAATTAGCACAAATATGATGTCACATGAGGAGGCAATATGATGAGTTTTGCCCGCTTCGATGCCAAATGAGGTCAGATGATGCTAGTCTCTGTTGAAGTATTTGAGTCATCTTCACCAGAGCTTTGCTTTGGTTCTTATACGGTGTCACACTTCAGCAGCTCTAATAAAGAACAAGATTGTCTCTTGTTTAGAATTGTTCTTAAATTTACTCTTAATTCAAGGAATTATTAATTTATTTTAGTATTTCTTTCCAGAATTTGTGCATATTAAACTCGATAAACTCAATTTTATGCGAAAACAATTACCGCATTCAGATAAACCCGACTGGGACTACGGTGGCCCTGAGAGATCAAAACACTCCAACTTCAGAAAATCTTCACCAATTTCACAAAACAGGTGCAGCAAAAGAAAATAAACAGATTAGAACAGAAATGTTTCTGAGGGGCACTAAAAAGCGATGGACACGGCTGGGACACTTTTGTTGTTGCCATGGTGACTCATGAACTGTAGCCGTCGATCTGTCAGCGGTGTTGAAAAATGAGGGAAGTTTTCAGTTTGATTCAACATTGTGTGACGGAGCGGCCTCATCACTGAGCGTGAGGAACATTCAGACACGCGCACACACACACACACACACACACACACACACACACACACACACACACACACACGGTTCGTTCACACTCCACACAGATTACTACATCAGGACCCGGGAAACTTCCGTTTTTTGTCCTGCCAATAAATCCTCAACACGTGGTAGTTGGAGCGTAACTTTACGCCGCTGGTCACTTCCTGTAAGTCGGCTCTCCTCTCGGCCGGTTCCCGGGGCTTCCCGTTCAGACCGAGGCAAAGGCCAATCAGCCGTTTAACACGCGTGTGGCGGTGCTCGGTTTTGTGACGTCATCAGTATGTGACGATCCCCGTTGTTGTTATTGTAATTGTTTATCATAAAAGACAGCTTTATCTGAGAGCTATCTGTTGTATCAGTGAAGGAAAACTACATTTGTTTTCCGTTTAGCTTTGTGCAGTAAGCAGGCGAATGATAACCTCTGGGGGAAGATATTTGCTTTATTGTACGCATTATTATAATCAGTTAGCCTGATGGGCGGGGCTTACTACATTTCAAGGGGGCTGCTCAGGATGGAGGTTCAGTGTGGGCCAAGTTACAGAGAAGGTAACAGCTACTGTGTTGAGACGCCGTTGACTTTTGTAACATTTTGGTTGAGAATTTTTGTTTTATTTTTTGCAAACATTTTTGTTGTTTGTTGATGCCTTTTTCTACTTGTAAATATATTTTTGCCACCAATCTGCACTTCTGGGAGACGAGCACAACACATTTCAGCATCACTCTACCTACGACTACACCATGTTTTGTGTTATCTGAGGGCTGAGGTTGAACCCCCTCACACATTGACTTTATTAATCACCATGGCAACAATAAGCACGTCTGAGCAGTGTCCATCACTTTTGATGTTCCCCCTGGAAACGGTTTTGTTGTACTCGGTGCTGTTTGCAGGGATTCTGTTTGATTTCTGATCTGAAGATCAGATTTTTTTAGATGTGCGTTTGTTTGGATGTTTAAATGTGTGTTTGTTTAGATGTTGTGTCTGTTTGTGTGTTTTCTGAGGCTACAGTGAGCAGGTTCACCATACTTACTGTAAATGATGAATGGGTGCGTTCATCAGTAATCAAGGATGATGGCACTTAAGATGTCAATACAGTTGTTTTGAAGTTTGTAAATGTGCTTAATCTGCTTGGGGCAGAATATCGGTACGTGTCGTTAAAGTCCGCAGCACGTCGTGAACGTCAAGTCATGATGTTGCAAACCTTTAAAGTTGAACTTTTGCAACTACAACCCTCTTGATTGTTGCGTGTTCAGTCATGCACTCTTGGAGGATGGTTGGACCTGCGCCACTACACAGTATATTGGGAAATTCACGAGTATCTCTGGATATGTGAACAACGTTCCAGGTGTGTGAAGGTTTACGATGAGCTTCAGGTTTACCGCGAACAGTCTTCACTTTAACAATGTAGCAATTAGGTATGACTACAGTACTGCACCCCCCCCACACACACACACACACACATCCATCTGGAGTGCTGAAAATACTGACTTGAAGGGTTTCCCCTCAACTGTACTTTATTTCCAGACAGAGACTGAACATACTGTAGTTGGCGTTGGGAGGTAAACCTCCTGATGCTGGGTAAGAGTAGGAGTGTGTGCGATGCACTCTGGGAGCAATACATGCATTTTCTCAGTGCTTAGTACAGCAGATTGTTTGTTTCAACTGACGCCCCCAAAGAAAGCAGCAACGCAATCCTTTAACCATCATTTCCCAGCTGCTGGTTCCCCTGTGAGAGCCAAGTAACATTTTACAATTGTTTCTACTTCAATAAGAAGTAGTATTTTTTGATGTGTTCCTTTGGTTTTTCTGGTGCTTTCTACCTTCGTCTCAGCACTATGAGTCTCCCCAGCTCATCACTGATGATCAATGGAGCTCTCCTCTAAAGCTCTGCTACACAGACTCCCTGTTTGTTTGGTTTTCTGTTCAGTCTTACAGTAATAGCCTGGATTCAGAGTCCTTATCGCTGTGCTCGAACAGGTTAGTGTTGTTCCTCTCTGTACACAAACACACACACACACACACACACACACACACACACACACACGCACGCGCGCACGCACGCACACGCACACACACACACGCACACACACACGCACAGATGCATCACTGCATTCACAGTAGATCTGTGCTGCATGTCAATGAAATAGAGCCACTTCACATAGGCTGAGGAATAAGTGAAGTGTGTGTGTGTGTGTGTGTGTGTGTGTGTGTGTGTGTGTGTGTGTGTGTGTGTGTGTGTGTGTGTGTGTGTGTGTGTTTGTGCCCTTTCACAGAGTTTTTGATTGCGATTACAAGGTTTCCTTCACACCTGCAACCTTACCTCTGAATTAACACTTTGAAATGTCTCACCCAAGGGAACGTTATGGTTAGAATTTTAAAAGGTAATTGTGATTTATTTAACGCGAGCGTATTTCCCATAATTATGGTCACTGGGGTTCTATGGGTCATTATAACGTTGCAATTTTGACCTTCGATGGAGATATTTGAGGAAACAAGGAATTGCTTTAAACTGTGTGTGAATACTTATATTATAGTGCAAAGCTAGGCTCCGTGACATGTTCCAAAAAATTAAATTTTACATAATTAAATGTATTGTTTGTTTTCAAGTCTGAAAGAAAAAACGAAATTAACCACCTGAATGGCCATTTTGCTAACAGCATCAGGGATTCCCTTTCGTGACAACTTACCACCTGACCAAATCCCCCTTTACGAGGTCACCTTATGTTTTCATCAGTGTGTTACAGTTTGTTTAGATGTGTGTTTGTTTAGATGTTTAGATGTATGTTTGTTTAGATGTATGTTTGTTTAGATGTTTAGATGTGTGTTTGTTTAGATTTGTTTTTGTTTAGATGTTTAGATGTGTGTTTGTTTAGATGTTTAGATGTGTTTTGTTTAGATGTTTAGATGTTTAGATGTTTAGATGTGTGTTTGTTTAGATGTTTAGATGTGTTTTTGTTTAGATGTGTGTTTGTTTATATGTTTATATGTGTTTTTGTTTAGATGTGTGTTTGTTTATATGTTTATATGTGTTTTTGTTTAGATGTGTGTTTGTTTATATGTGTGTTCATACAGCAGCAGGTGACGCAAACAGCCTGAAATGACTTTTTACTTTTTTTATGATTCATTTTCATTAATTAGCCGAGTTTTGTTTGTAACGGCTACTATGTGCCGTGATTTTTTTCAGCAGTGCTTCTGTTGTGTACATTTTTTTGTGGAAAAAAAAGCTCTCGCAAATATTGTGCCGATTCCATAAATGTGTATTAGTTGTTGCAATTGCGAGATCGTGATTGCCTGAAGGGTCTGATTTCTGATTAAAAGGACAAATGGATGCAATAGCAATATTGTAGGAGAGTAAGCAGCTAATGACTGAAACGATGTGCAACTTCACCAAAAAAAAAGCTGAAATTTAAAGCGATTCATGGTAACAACATTTCAGGCAACGGTTGGCAGAAAAACTCACGGTTGGAGTAAGACGATAATTTATTTTCCACGTGCGTGTTTGCGTGTGAGCTGATTGTCTGCCAGGCTTACTCCATCCAATACCAGTGAATTACAGTGATTCGCCCCCAACTCCAAATAGATAGGAGTGTTTGAAACCGCAGGAACACAAGCTGTGAAATCTGATTTCTGTGTCTGAAGTAGTCGGAGGAAGAATTCAGCCAGAAAGTCTCCTCGCTCAACATGCAGTCTCGTTCTCACAGGCTTTTTCATACCGCCGTGAGTGTTTTGACGCATAATGGTGTGAAGGCCGGTTTTGAATCTCTCACACACAATTTGCTGATTCCATTATCAGTTTTTACCACATTTTTACTGACATGTTTTGCTCTTGGATAGAAATACTCCCAGGACATGAGGTTTTAAAGGCACGTGTTTGCACACATGATTTTTGAATGACACTGCTGATATTTTGTTATTTACATGTTTGTTAACTCGCACTATCATAAAATACAGCTGAACCTGATGGGGAATTTTGTTAGATTTGCAACTATTGGGTCTTATAACAAAGTATTCAACAAACATTTTAATTTACACCTGACGATAAAACAAGAAGAAAGGTCAGCAATGGTTATTCTCCATTTTATATCAGTATCAAATTCTATTTTAATCCATCCAGTAAAAGCAAACGTAAACCACGAGTCACTGCATGTAGCAGCTACATTGTGAGATATTGCAGTGAATTAGTGAAAACCTTGACATGCCAGTATGCAGTGTGGAAAAAGGTTAATTCATAAGTCCCAAGTTAACATCTTGAAAATGTCTTGTTTTGTCCGACCAACAATCTAAAGCTGAAGGACGTTCATTCATTATCTGAAGCTCCTTCATCCCGTGCAGGAGTCCCTGTGGCTGGAGCTTATCCCAGCTGACTGTGGGTGAAGATGAGGTACACCCTGCACAGGCTGGCAGTCCATCACAGGGCCAACAGTGTTAACCACTGATCCACGCTGCCGCCCTAAGGACATTTAATGACATGAAAAAACACACAAACAAACAAAAACCAAGAACTCTGCACATACAAAAAAAACAAAAAAACATGTTTGATTGATAAATTAATTAAATGGAGAATTAAATTGATTCATCAACACATGTTTTCAACTCAATACTTACTGTGTCATATAAATTGCAGTGGGATATCTGCTTCTGTCCTCCTTTGTCTGTTGCTGTTTAAAAGCTAAAAGTGAATATCTGACTTTGCACAACCAGCTCGCCATCGTGACATATTTCAAAGGGAAAATATCTCGCAACAGATCAAGTTGCATACGCAGCAGCCATGCAGAGCTGGGCGTTGTCGAGCTGTTGTCAGGATGATACGCAGCGGCCTCTTTCAGACTGCGAGATGATGTGTGGATGATGTGGTGCCACGTCATCCTCTGAGGTCGTTTTCATAAATGGCTTTTAAACTGAGTCATTGCTGCCCTTTGTATGTGTGCACGTGTGTGCGGTATGCACACCCAGAAACAAACAGGATTTCTCTCCACATGAATATAAGCATCTTGGTGTGAGTATGTCTGTATAATTGTCCATATCTTTGCATGGGGAATTGACTGATAATTTGCTTTTGGCACAAAAAGACTTGTCATGTAATATTACTTCTATACATTGTCAGTGAGGGTGTGATGGACAGAATCCATTCAGAACTGCCTGCAGCTGATCAGGAATCTGTTCTCCATTGATGTGGAAGCCGGCATCAAAGAGACTCACGACCTCTGACAACATACAAAGTAGCTGTAAAACTGAATGGATTTTTTTTTTTTAACTGGATCAGAAAAGCTGAATACAATCTGCAAATGTTGCCAAAACATCTTGGCCAAAGTAGAGAATCTTTTTTGTTCAAGCTATTCCAAAATTCAAGTCATGTTCTTTGGGCTTTAATGGGCAACCAGAGATTCTGTTTATTTTTCCAACAGATTATAAGTGAGAGCCTATTGGAGCATTTCCAAAATTTATATGGGGATGAAAATGTCCTCATGGAATCACCAGTACAAACACTGAGCCACTTCATCTGCAACCCGGCATCACAGCAAAGCGTGAAATAGCCCCGCTTTGGCCTCTCCAGGCGTGACAGTTTCACATTTTCTTCTAGTGGATGGAAATGACAACTACTGCATTCATGTGATTTACAGGAACATTTTACTTTTAGGAAAAACACATGTTGGGATTAGGAAACAACAAAAAAAAAGGAAGGAAACAAAAAACAACTGTCACCTTCTGGTTTTAAACCTCTGCCTCCCGCATGGCAGGCCACACCTTCTACTTCCTCATACCGACAAAACATGTCCTTTGTACTTGGTCACATGACCCTTCGTTACATTATTTTTACCTGCGTGTAATTTTCACACATACAAAACATGAAACTGTCACGCCTCGAGAGGCCAAAGCCTGACTATTTCAACTTTTGCTGTAGTGGACCGGCGTGTCTATTTCACGCTTTGCCGTGATGCTGGGTTGGCATCTATATAATATATATAATACATTTGTTTTAATTAATGTGAAAAATGGCTGAAATCATTGTCTTTAACATCCTTTTTCTCAAAAAGGACATTTGATAAAAGGGAAACTTTGAAAGCGTATATCTCAGAATATTTGGTGCAGAACGACAATCTTGGTATCGTTATGAAGCTGAGACTTTCCTTTGTACAGCCATATAAAAAAAACTCAAGATGTGTTTGTGGGTCCAACTGACTCAAAATGACGGAGCAGGTCACATATGGTCAAGTGAGAAAAACATTTAAGCACATGACTAATTATTTAGCTTGTAAATCAAATATGGACTCATTCGTGCACTGATGCAGTGTTTTATTATTGATTACATTTGTAAAGAACTCTGGATATGCTACACAACAGATGCAAAGCTGTGTTATGTAGAACCAAATGTCATAACATGCATAGGTGACTACATTAAAGAAGACAGTCTCTTCGTAAGGTTTTCTGCCGCTGAGCCACCAGCACAGTTTCAGTGCTCTCCTCTCTTGACCATTAGAATCAGACCATTGTAATTTTCTACCTGATTATTCAGCCTGACATTTGTCTGTTAGTCATTTTTGTTTTCTTAAACCAATCACGAGTATGTGACTTTCATAGTCACATACTCATAGGCGAGCAGATGTAAATGAGCACTTTTCCAGTCACTATATGGTTTAATGACAATCTTTCTAAAACACAGGACACTTTGTGTCTACGTAGAAAGTCTTCGTAGTAGTGGTTCGATGCAGACGTACCAAGCATCTTTCATTCAGATTTATAATCAAAACTGCTAAATTGTTTGGGGAAAGATAATGAGAACTGTCACTAAGTGTAAACGGCAGGCTGTGGCAGGTTTAATACAATAAACAGTGGGAGCAGGCTGCTTCGAAAAACATATCTGTGTGGAGCTCTAATACAAATCAATCTTCACAAATTCTTCAAATAACATTTCTGCCTCCCCGTGGCGGCATATTTGTGTTATTTGAAGAAGGAATAAAGAAACTGTCTTTAATCCAGATGATGCAAACGCAGTGAATTCACATTTTGTAGACTTTCAAAGGTTTGCGTAAAATGTATTTTACAGCTGGATGGGACAGAGCTGAAACCACATTTGAAAGCAGTCAGTTGCATATGATGTTCTCTTTCAGTTTTAATCCACTTCCCTTTGTGCAAATACATAGCTTTTCTGATGAGCTCCTTTTCATCTGAATGCGATCGGCCTTGATTTGATTTGCTATCCAGAGCAATTGTCTTTCATATTAATGTGATTACATCATAGAACAAACTGCCCATTATGCAGAGACTTATGGTGCGAGTGGGAAAAAAAAAAGAGAACCATTACGTTACCATCAGTATCATCCCAACTCGGAGATATAGGTGTTAGAGGGAGGGAGCGATAACACACTCACATGCGTGGTGCCTCTCATCTTGCTTTGCTTCCACTCCTGGCTGTGGGCAGACAACCGCTGCGACTGTATGAAGTAAGACTCCAACAAATTATCGGCCCATTAACATGTTTGTAAAACCACTTGTGATGTTTGCTCTGTATGTGACAAGACTCTAATCTGGGGTTACACATGTCAAAAATACTCATCTCGCTCAAATCCAATTAAGGTTTAACCGTGGATCCACTTTAACCCAGCCACTTTCCTGTTGTGAAGGAAATAATCTCCGTCTCGGGTTTTTCTTTCATTTCACCATCAAGGACGGAGCGGTGCTGAGCTGCCACGGCACACACAGGCTGCACGGTATACCGAACAATAGACATGTTCAATTACACTCATGATGCTTTAATGGCTCAAGTGTCACGGTGCTGTAAACAACGCCGACGTGTGTTTGCTGTCTTCGCCTCAGACTTCGGCCTTTGACTGATGCAGACTGACAGCGTGGCAGTTTTTCTGCTCCACTAACAGCACGAGGAACAGCGTCAGTCTGTCAGTCCGACACTTCAGTCCGGAGCAACATATCCTGACGGTGAAACAGACTACAGACCAGATGGCCATCAACTTTACTGTTCATATTCATGTTATCCAGCTGAGGTGCTGCAACTTCCTCAGGCTAAAAAGGTGGATTGAGATGAATTGAACTCCAATCGATCGATGTTTTGCTCCGAATAAAATGAGGCCTTTTCATTTTCCACACCCCGTCTTCTGGACCAAATGCTTGGCAGATTGTCATGAAATATTCTGAGCAAATGTTTGCTCCCATGTCCCAGTCCCTAGTGACATTAAATGCAATTATCTATTCATAAAACATGTGTAATCTTTTTTTGTGTTAGCACTATGAGAGTTTGCCAGCCTCCTAACATTTAAACAGACTTGATCAGTGACAGAGAAATGCTTCATGCAGGTGACATAATCCTCTGCAAAATCCTCTTTCATTTTGTCTCCTTCATGTTTTACTGCTTGCAAGCAACATTAGCTTTGTTAAAACGTGTGAACGCATGTTGTTGGAATGCGTATCATGTGCAGTGTTTGTGTGTAAGCTTAAACTAAAACCAAACAAAACTTTGCTTAATTGCGCCAACAGTCGTCTTTTATTTCTAGAAGAAATGACAGGCTTATGACAATGACTCAGTGACACTAGTGTCATTGACTCTGTTGCTGGTTTAATTGCAGATACAGCTTGGTCCTGGTACGAGGACCACCAGCGTGAAAAAGGCTTGCTTTAATTCCTGAATCATTTCAATACTTTCATATAATATATACAATAATAATTCCTTCTACTTCCTGTGTTTTGCAGTAATAGTAAAATTGCTGTAAATTAAATAGTTTTCATTTTAAAATGTACCGGTGTTCAGTATTTCCTGATGTAATAGTGAAATGGCCTATGAAACAGCTCTTAACCAATCAGTGGCCAGTTGGAAGATAGTTTCAGATTTCAGGTTATTGGCTCCATGAAAGGCAAGATAGGATGCACTGCAGAGCTCTGGACTGTGAAGTAAATTCCTTCCACATAACCCTGGTGCCACTTCTGGAATCACACACACACACACACACACACACACACACACACACACACACACATATATGGAGACAAATTCCTCTTTGAATTAGAGGTGAATCCTCATTTTTGCAACTTAATCCTAAGTCAGTCTTCATCGATTAAACACGTCCTCCGCTCACTGTGAGACGTCCCATCGAGCTCAGTGGGAGCTGTAATGAAACATGCATCTGAATAATGGTGAGCAAGTTTGTGAGTGTGTGTTTGAGACGTCTTCCCTGTGCTTATTAGAAAGGCTTTGACATTTACCACAGTAAACACATTCATCAGCAGAGACAGATGATTATCTGTTTAATTTTGTAGCCTCACAGGATGTCACAGGTTTTTGTTGCTGCAGTCATCAGGGTGCAGCTGCACAAAAGAGCAGCAGTTTGTCATGAAATGACTTTTCTGTTTTGCCCTCAGCTTGTTTCTGTGTTAACCCTCTCAGCTCGGGACGGTTACATGTCAGGGAGTGACGTATAACGTCAGTAGTTTTAATCAGTTACAATTACTGAGCAAAAATATGCACCTAAATTACAGTTACTTTTCAAAATGTTGGTGATTACAAATAGGTTACGTTGAAACATATACTTTTTGTTAAAAAGCTTATATGTAGAATATAATATTCATTCTGTTTCTTTGCATTTTTCATAGCGCAGGAATGTTTTCTATCCACGTTTCGACAGGCTTCCGTCATTGGTCAGTATGCACTAAAGTTCATAAGCCTTGCGTGCCACGTCTGAGCTCCCGTGGGGGTTCCTTGGAGACAGATGACGCGCTCAGTCAGACGTTCGGGTGTAAAATGCCTTTATTTGCCCAGCCCGCACAACAATGTCTCCATGCAAGCGCCCCCCCCCCCCCCTCCTTCTCCCTGCTCCCCTTTATAGGGGAGAGCTCATCAGTTCCCATCCAGCTCAGCTGTGCTCATCCGTTCATATTCGGCTCAGCTGTGCTCATTACACCTTCCCGGCACCGTTCCCTGAACCACTCCTCCCACTCTCTACCCCCTGCAGCTGAGCTAACCACACCCCGCCACCACACCTCGCTTTTGATTGGTTCTCTTCCTTAAGTTTGCGCCACCTCTCGTCTGCCAATTAAATTAGTATGGACGCCTATGAGCAACCACGTCGAGGCATTTGGCCAACAGATGTGTAAAAGAGTCGTTTAGGAAGGAGTTTGAAAAACCTGCGAACAGTACGCGGCTCTATTGGCAGCTCTCTCATCGCTCAGCGTGGAGCTGACCTGAATCTAGACTCGGTTTGAGGTTATGGGAACAATTTTCCTTCATTGCAGATTAATTCACATAATTGCGATTTATTTTGGTGGTTGTGCTTTCAAATCAAAACATTCCAGTCTTAATTCCAGTTTTGGTGAAGAACATTGAATACAAGTTTGACAGTAATGAGTGTCGAGTTGTGTTGTGAGGTTTACAGTGCTGAGTTCAATTGTTTCTGGACATTTTACCACCATTGCACTTAGTTTAAAACACTTGTCAGAAAAGTAGAAAGTAAAATAGTTTGATTACTTATTGCATTTGAACAGGGTGAATTTGTAAACTCGTGTCTCATCATGACCTCTTCTAGGTAAATCGCAGCCATTCTTGGTTATAAATACACCTGTACGAGACAAGTCAAACTTTATACAGTAACAAGGGTCTGCTGCTAAGAATAAAGCAAATGTGAAGAGGACAATCGACGAACATATTCAGAAGGTAGATTTTGGGTCCTCTGTGACAAAGGTTCATAATTTGACCATAAAGAAGTGCTGCAGTGTTTAAACAGAACCATAAAAAAGTGAATAATGCTCTGAAGTCACTACAAGTGGATGTTGTACTGCAGGATCAGATATTTCAGAAAAAAAAGATTGACATTTTATTGATTTGTTCTGTATCAATATATTAACTGTCAAATAAGTTATTGAGTTTTGAATATGAGTTAATAATTACCAATGTTTCTTGGTTACATTAAAAAGAAAACACAATCCTGTTTACTTCAAGCTGCTGTTGAAAGTAGTCGTACATTTCTTTCAGTGTCCAAACGGACCTTTGATGTTGCATCATTTCAGTTATCAGTAATTGTGATTTGCATCCTGTGATGAAATATTACTGATGATATAATTTGTATTGGTCTTAAATCACTCATTAAAATGTGATGCCGCCTTTGAAATTACAGTTGCATTAAGATCCTCTTAGTTTTAAGCCATGAATGTTTGAGGGAACTGCTGTGTTGATGTTGTTGTTGTTTTAGATTTAATAAAAGTTTCAGCAGTTTTAATCAGAAAAACGGTCTTCTGTAAAGTATTATAATAATATGGAAAGTTGTTCATTTTACACTCAAAGATTCTTTCAGTGCGATCAGTATATTAGTGTGTTTAACAGCAGCGTGTGAAGAGTGAAGCGGTGAATCCGGAACCTTAACGACCGATGGGATGAACGAGGTCCTGAATTTCTTTAAGCCGCCAGAAAAAACTGAAAATTCAACAAAAGGTTAAAAGCAACACGTCCGTTACCGTGTGTACCAACCACATCAATTATTGTCCCCGACACGAGTTCAGTCGGTGTCTGGAGCTCAGTGGAAAAAGGAAAATGGGAAAAAAAATACTCCACGGCTGTGATGGACATTGTATTTAATGCAAGAAAGAACGTGGGGAAACAAATCACTAACCGGAAACAAGACTCTCGCTGCAAAAGCCTTTCAATTACTAAATCATCTGCACTGTTTACTCAATTATACAGTTCCATTTTAGTACATTACACTACGTAAATGTCCAAAATGGACAAGGAGTTTGACACTTGCAGTTTTATTGCAGCTTTCTTCCTTTTTTAAAGGCTGGGAACTCTTTAACTGATGGAACCACACTGTATCTCCGTATTGTTTGTGTGCGCTGCGCCGGGCTTAATTATATCGGTCACGTGGTTGTTGTGAAAAAGCATCAGATTCTAAATAACAGTATATCAGTCGAACCTTTCCATCTCTCATCTCTCTCTGGCATTTCTCCTCTCGTGCTTCGTATTGCTCACCGGAGCCTCGTATGGACTCGACCGCCCCCGTGATCGATATCCACCTCCAGAAAACGGTGAAAGGGCGTTATTTTGCATGTGAAAGAACTTGATGAGCGATGAGGGAGCGTTTTGTGCCTCGGAGAAGAGGGAATCCGTCTGTGTCTTGCAGCCCTCTGGCTTTTTGCCGTGCAGTTTATGCGGCAGAGTGTTTCGGCGGGTCCCCGTTGTTACTCGACTAATCAGCCCTTAATCCCTGTGCTGCCGATGTGAGGAGTGATGCTCCACGCGACTCTATCATTTTCTCATCAGCGCTCTCTTTGTCTCCGTCCCTCTCTCCTCCACGTCTCCGTCTGAGAGGCTGTTGCTTCCTGTGATTGAGCCGTTGTTTCCGACTCGCTCACGGCTCCGGCCCGTTGGGCATGTTTACGCGGATGCGTGCTCCTGGCCCGTTGGCTAATGCAACACCTTTGTTCTTTTAATTGCTTGCTGTTCCGACCGCAAACTGAAAGGAACGAATAATTCCACACTACAGAAAACTAACAATTCCTACTCGGTGAAGAACTCTTCACTTTTACTCCAATTGCAGCCTGTCAGCACTGTATGTATGGACACACCTACACATGCAGACCTTGTCATTATCTGGTGACTCCAGTTTAAATATTGAATATTTGGTCTTCCTTTGGGTATTTAGTCAGCAACTATGACCGTCAATGAAGAGAATTTGCAGCTCCTGTACAAAATCTTATTATTTGGAAGTAAAAGGCTGATGAACAAATTTACGACAAAGAGCCAAGATATTAGACAGAAGGTCTTTGGGGAACATTTTAGGAATTTCAATCATTATTGGGGCCTCACTTCAATTGGATTTTTGAGGCCGAAACTTTGAGCCTAAATCAGATGAAATGTCAATCATACATTATATCTGGATCTAATTAAGATGCGTGTATTCATATTTTTGGCCACTTGGAAGCAGTATGACAAGCTTAAAAAAAAAACATCCTAAATAACCTGAAGATGAATCACAAGCACAATTTTAGATGTTACCATTATATGTAGTCTACAGGGAGGCTGTGGCTCAGACGGTAGAGTGGGTTGCACACTAATCAGAAGGTTGGTGGTTCAAACCCCAGCTCCTCCTGTCCACATGCCTAAGTGTCCTTGAGCAAGACACTGAACCCTAAGTTGCTCCCGATGGTGTACCATCAGTGTGTGAATGTGCTCCTGATGGCAGCACCCTGCATGGTGATCTGTCTAAATGGAAAAACCATGTTAAAGCGCTTTGAGACCAAAAGGTGATAAAGCACTATACAAATATAGACCGTTTAGTCATGTGCTGCCTGATGAAGGCAAGTCTAGTGTTTAGTAACCCCTAAACTTTTTTTTTTTTAAATATGTGCTGATTCGGCTGCTAAATGCTCAACTGTTCACCAGTTAGTCTCTCCCGGTGTCAGCCTGCTGTTTGGTGCCGAGCAGACAGCATGCAGTGCTCATTTAGAGCATTTTCACTAAACCATCTGCTGCCCATATCAAATTAAGAGGTGGTGATATGTCAGTGGTGTGTTACGAATCTTTTACCGCTCCCCCTAAAAGGCAATAATCCAATTATCGGGGATTTAAAGGCATCATCACTTCCCAGACAGGGTGGGTATAGATGCATTATGGGAAGTGGACAGTCCATTTTGGACCTTGACTCATGTTGGGAAATAACACTAAGGATATCTTGGCCTCTACCGTGGCAGCTTTGATCATTCCTGTCTTGATAGGTCTCTGGCTAGTTCTCGAGTAATAAGGCAGAGCCAAGCTGAATCACTGAAGTGTCTTTAATTATCACCCATCTCAGGGACGCTGAATTGGCTCAACCACCACACTCTGGACCATTTTCCACTGAATCGCTATACATGATTTTTTTTTTTTACCAAATCATTTCTCAGATGTTCCATTTTCTGTTTTGCGCTCTCTGAATGTTGTATTACATTTTGTTTTAAATCCCAGAATCACCAGACACTCAGTGTCTGGAAGCAGCGAAAACCCAATCCATCCAACTGTCTTTCAGAACCCGTAATACAGCATGTAAGGGTCGAGATTTAAAGAGTTGTATTGATTAATTGACAGGGAACATCAAGTTTAATCTTCAGGTCTGGTTTCGTGCAGCAGACTGCCAGCGTGCAGCTCTGGCTCAGATCTCCTCTTCCTCTGCCATATCTTATCCCCCTCTGCTGCGGAGTCGATGGAACTGTGTTAATAGCCGCTCTGTATCTGTTAGCTTCTCAAACACAAGGATCGATAAAGCGCGGTGGGGGTGCGTGCGTGTGCGTCGCAGGGTTGTGGGTAGAGAGTCGGGCGTCAGTAATAAAGTGAATTTCGACGTGAGCACGGAGTTACAATAGAACGCTGCGTGTTGGATGATCTGACTTCCTCACGGCAGGTTGGGGGAGGGAGGGGGAGGAGGAGGAGAGGATAGTGAGGGGGAGGTGGAGCTGTCAATAACGAGCAGCTCTTTATTTTCTTAAAGCTTTATTCGTGTCATTACTGTCAGGTGAAAGAGGCTTCGCTAGTTTTCCCTGGTTGGTGTTTTTTTTATTTTTTTTATTTGTTGGGGGGGGGGGGGGGGTTATGCAGTGAAGTTAGAGAGCTGCCAGGCTGAGTCAGAATGAAAAAGGGTGAAATAGGATGAGACATGGGGCAGGCCAAGATGAAATAAGGCAGGATGAATCACTGGAGCAGAAAAAAAGCCTTTTCGTTGTAAGTGATATTAGGTATTGTGACATCATGTGGATTATTTTTTTTCAGAATTGACACCCCTGAATTAAACCAGCAGTTATGTCAGCCTCACAAAAGGGTTGTTCCGTTGTTGTAAAGGGTGCTTTATATTCCTCAGTACTGCTTGTCAGATGACCAGATAGCATCCGAACAACCCTCCCCTCCAACCAGGGGGGTCCGCGTCAATAATTTCGGTCACATCCCGAAAACGGCGATCTGACATTCACAGCGACTTCCCGAAAGACAGCTACAGCCCCAAACATCAACTCCGAGTATTTTCTTCCAGATTTTTGAACTGTTAGTGACAAGTAGCCCAGATACCTTTTCAAAAAAGAACTATGAGACTAACAAGCCAGGAAAAGGGAGACCAGGAATCTTGAAGGTATCTGCTGGTACTCAAGAAGTTCAGGTAGTAATGTGTGGGATCAGATCAGGTCCTAACAAGCCGGTTCCAGTGTGGTCACATGCAGATCCTAAACACTGCCAGCATTCAGCTGATGAGTCGTCACTTCCAAATTGCAGATAGTACAAAACAAGCCGAAAATAATTATCAAATGATTGAAAAGTGGAGCAGGAATCCTTTTAGAAGGCAGGCTCCGGTGCAGAGCAGTCGCTAAGTATAAACAGGTCAAATCGATTTGACAAATGAGACTACGTTTTTTTAAGTATGTCTGCATGTTTCACAATAGAAATTGCTGCTCTTTCACAATTGTGGGGTGGAAGCATGTCAGGTCACACATGGCATCGTGTGTCTTGAGTGACCACTTGTGATTGGATCTTCCTTCACTGCTCTATATGCAAATGAACACAAACATCATGGAAATAAAAAGGAATTAATCAAACACACTCTAGCCTAATTTTAATATTACATCAATTAGAACTGTATTACCTATTTCAATTGTAGATATCTGAACACGAGAGTTTGTAATTCACAACCTGAACCATCAGGCGTGACCCAATCATGTTGTTTCAGGCTAAAATTAGTAGATTATTCCAGTGGGTTTGAGAGGGTTGGGTACTGTGCTGCGGTGGACACATGAACTGTGCGACCAGACGTGGGTTCTTCCACAGTTTTTGGGTCAGACGTGTCAGAAATTACAGCAGAGGTCAAATAAAAAAAAAAAATCCAAACTCAACCCAAAGGTTAAGATTTCAAGTCATGTTCATCTGTACTCAGAAGCATCGCACGCAATATTTTTTTTCTGTTGGATATTTATATTGCTTATTAAAAGGATGTCAATTCAATAGGTGGCCCCTAAATGTGGCCCAGAATGCATTTGCGTTCACACAATTTTAAGACAGGCGGAATTTACCTTAACCCTAATCCTCCTGTGATCAGATCACCCAGGATGGAAGTTAATGGCAGGTGTGAACATGCTGGCAGGCCCACAAATCATGGTGATTGATCAGCGAAAGGCTGCACTGTGCTGGTTTCCTTGGCGATACAGCAGATAGGGGACGTCAGGTTCTCTCCTTATTAGTTAATATCAAGGAATTGGACATGGATCCAGTGGAGCCTTTTGTAAAGTCACTGCCACGTATGCCTGGTTTCCATTTGAATATGAAGGTTTGTGGAAGAAATTGTGGTGAGCTTTCTCAGCATGAGGAACTGTCTTAAAGCATGTCATATTCTGGTTTCAGTTTACATTATAATGCTGACATGGTGAACTCGATATGGAAAAAAAAGTCTCCAAATTACACATCCAGCAGACAGATTCAGGTTTCAGTGTCTTATGTCTGGGTTTTTATTGGTACACAGTACGGCTCCAATACTCGAACATTTGACACTATGTACAATCACTGAGCACTTTATTAGGTACGTATACATAAACTCAAGCAGTTACAGCTGAGTAACTGCAGAAATGATGTCGTGCAATCGTGTCAACGTAGAGCAGAATCTCAAAGGAATGTTTTCGTTATCGAATGTCTGTAGAAATCGATGACACCGGGAACTGTGGCTGTTTGATAGCGACGGCATTTCCTTCCCAGTAACAGTTTAGGGCTGCTATTACTGATTGAATTTAAGTCATCGCAGTAAAATTCTATGACTAAATTGACAAAGCATATATGTATTTAAGGTGGATTAGTTATGACATGACCGATACCTGATTTTCTTCACGGGGTAAATGTCAGTACTAATGTTTCTTTAGCTGCTAAATTCTCCACTTTCTGAACTTGCTTGTCATTGACAGTCTGATGGACAGGAAGCATAAAATAGGTGCATCCAAACCTTTTTTTTAGTGAAAACAGCAGCTGTCACTTGGAAATGAGATGACAAAAGCAATTGGCCGAAACCAAAACAGTTAAGTTATGGATTGTAAAACCAAAGAAATCTCCTGAAAGATGTGAAAGCAGAGTTGATGTTAATCATGTGTGGGTTTACAGCCACTGCTTTCATTTTGACAGTTCATTTATTGTATATTCTTCTTGCAATCAATGAAGCTTGTTTTTATGGGGTCATTGCAGACGTGTTGTCTTTTTTTCAAATCTGCGCTAAACATTCTGCCCTTTGTTTTCCGAACAATAACTTTAACAATGGATGGTGATTTCCCCTCAAAGCCCCTCATGCGTCTGTCAATGAACTCAGCTACACGTATAGAATTTGCACTATAAGAGCAAACCAGGCATGTGAAATTGAATGCCATTGTTCACCTTTCTGAAACTAGTTTTCACATCACAGCATGCCGGCGTAATAACACGGATTATAACCACTTAAAACAGCAAAGCAGCTCTATGGGAAGTAACCCTGCATATTCTGGAAATGAAAATGGAAAAGAAGGAAAGTGCCAAAAATGGTGTGTGCTACAATCTTTGTTTTAATGGGTCCTCAAAGGCAAAACATCAGCTAACCAGCGTTTTAGCTTTAAAAAGCAAAAACAGACGAGTATTGATCCTTGTATCGCTGTCTGTGGCTCATCCCTGATAAAGTGGACTAATGAATGACTGCAGGTGTTGTCTATTTTTTAATTAATAGTGTTATAATTGGACAAATTAACGTGCTGGCGGATGAAATATGAGCGCAGACATGTCAGGAAAGCCGTTGTCTCTCAGGAGGAGACCAATTTGAACTTGCTTAATGAACAAAAACTTAACTAAATTGCTGGCTCCCTCCCTCCATCTGCTCCTATCCAACTTCTTGTTGTTCTCCAGAGCCCGAAGTCGCTGCAGCCGTTCTCATTTTACAGCACAAACAGTATTAGCGGATGGAAAATTCTCATGTTGGAGATAAATACAATCTGATCAGATAGAAAATCTAATTCCTTTCTTGTTTTTCCATTTCACAGGTTCTTCTGAATCTCTGGGTCAACTGGCACAACCATGGGCCAATATCTGGATCCTTGAGAGGAACTGTACTCCCCCTCTTTCTCCTCTTCCTCCTCCTCCTCCTCCTCCTCAATATCCTCTTCCTCGCCCCCTCCACCTTCTTTCTTTCCCCTTCAGAGCTGGAAGTTGACTTATCCAGAGCCAGAAATTAGGCATCAACCTCTGATACGGAATCTTTCTCTTGATCTGCAAACCATGACAAGCTTTGTTTTTCTACTTCCTGGCCAAGCGAGGTGGCCACTCCCACTCCTACTCTTATACTTTGCTCCTCTTTTGCTGATGAGGGGTCGGTGTCACGCAGCGCCATCTGGCCCAGAGTCGGATTCCTGCTCCACCTTAGTCCAGAGCCGCTTCTTTGGGTTCTTCCTGTCTTCGTCAGTGTTCCCTACTGTGCCTTGTTCCTGGACCCTTCAGAACCCTGACCCGCGGCGCTATACCATCTTCATCAAGGTGACCAAACCTACGGAGAGCTGCGTGCCATCACAGCTCCGCACGTTCCAGTATGATTCCTTCCTGGAGACGACACGCACCTACCTGGGCATGGAGAGCTTCGATGAGGTGGTCAGGCCGTGCGATACCTCCGCCCCGGTGGCCTTCCTGGAGGCCGGGAAGCAGTTCCTACAAATCAGAAAGGGACTTCCTCGGGCGGACGTGGCGATCACGGATGGCCACGGGGATTTCAAAACAGAGTACCTGGTGGTGGGGAAGCGCAACCCCAGCATGGCGGCCTGTCAGATGCTATGCCAGTGGTTGGAGGATTGTTTGGCTTCCAGCACATCTAACAGGCCCTGTGGAATCATGCAGACTCCATGTTTGTGCTGGGACCCGCCACCGCAGCTCAGCCAGGGGGATAGCTGTTATCACAATGGAGTTTACCTGGAAAACTGTTTACCCAGCATTAAAGAGACTGGCAAAGATTTTCAGATAAATGGTGAGTAGAAACACGTCTCACAGTTGTAAAAAAGTTGACTTTGCTCAAGTAATTATGTGTACATCATGGTTAATACATCAATTGCACTGCTTCCAAAAGTGTTCCCTTAAATGCAAGGATTAACAATTATATCTGCTTCTCTGTAAAACAATATTGGAAAGCCAAGCCATGCTTCTAATAAAGTATGGCCAATATCTATTTTGGGCAAAATATACATTTTTGTTTTGTGTGAAGGTCAGTATTTGTGTTTTGCAGGCTTTCAACAAAATCACAGAGAAAAGGCACTCTTCGCTGGCAATCAAGTCGAGGAAAATGGGTATTATTTGTGAAAAAGAAGGACAATTGTATGACATTGGCTCAAATGCAAGTAGAGTGCTTTGGCTGTAGAGTGGAGACAGAGGAACAAAAAGAGGCAAATGGAAGGTTTAGGGTTTCAACTGATGGAAGGCAGCTCTTTGACCTTGCAAGCTCGGCACCGTATTCTGTCCCAGTGCGGCCTAGGAAGCGACACTCAATCCGGGAAGCTTTTGGAAACAGAGGAGAATCGAATGCTGATATTGGATAGCTGTGGGGATGCTCACTGCAGAGCGGGGTGCGGAGGGGTGGGGAGTGTGTGTGTGTGTGGGGGGGGGGGGGGGGGGGGGTTTAAATAGAGACAAAAAAAGATAGATGGAGAGAAAGGCTAAAATGCAATGGGCCTGTGGTTTGCAGTCTAATTGTCTGTTGCTTGATCCCGGCTCGCCTCCCTCTCCCTTGGCAGACAGGATGTGGCTTGACATATCTATCCTGGCCTCGTCAGGACTATGGCCAGAGGGATGGAACATTTCTCGGCTCCCCTTTCTCCCCCTAACCTTTCCACCATCTATCTCTCCCTCCCTCCCTCCTCTGATTCTCTCAGTCGCTTCCCCTAATCAGCCCGAGACCACAGTCTTATTCTCTTGGTCCTATTCCTCTTTCAACCATCTCCTCTGAGCCAACATCACTGCGTCCCCATCTTCCCCTCCCCCAGGCTGATAGTGGGCTGATACTAAGCCATTCGTGGGAAGCCAAACAAGCAGGGAAGATGTTGTGGTGGGTATCTCCTGCCTTATCCTCCTCCGGTCTCCAAAGCAGCTAATATCCCCTCGCCGCCCCAGCCTCCTCTTCGCTAGTTATCACACTTATGTAATCCCGCTTATGGTGCTCAACAGCGGGGTGTAGGCTGTTTGTGCCTTAAGGTGTGAAAAATAAAAAATAAATATACCATCCACTGTTGGCTTTTGCAGAGATAAAAAGGGAAGGACACGTTATAGCTTTTCTCCCCCCGTGCGCTGCAGCCCACACGAGCGAGGCATCTCCGAGATGATAATCCGAGGTTTCGGAGTGAAAGAGGGGCTACGGAACCCTGTGACGGGCTCAAATGGAAGAGGCAGGCAGTCTGTGAATATTTGACTGGATGGGTGACGGGATGGATTGAATCGGTGGATGAAGATAAAGAGAGGCCGGGGAGACATAATGGATTTTGTGTGGAAATAGATCGGGGAGCCGTGCGGTTATGCCCTGCTGTGCAGCGAAGAGGGGAAGAGAGGGGTGATGGTTGTGAGTGATAAATGAAGGAAAGACAATAGTTAGAGAGATGAGAGTAGGGAGAGGAGAATAACGGAGAGTGAAGAGACTTGACAAGAGCTGAGAGGGGGGAGTTGTCTGAGGAGGACCTGGCGTGATGAGGATAGATGGTTGTTGTTTGGGTCAAGCGATACACAGCTGGAACTGTGCGGTCTCAGGACCTTCAGTAACCAAAGAGTTCATAGATTACAGTCTTCCTCTCAGCCTCATTCACTCCCTCTCTGCAGAGGGATAGATGATCCCGCCAAGCAGCAGATGGAGGGGCGAGACCTGCTGTCAGCGAACGAGCTCTGCTCGTGTCCGGCTGATGGACACTAGACGAGGACTTTCACTACTTATAGGTGGTTTGGGAGCTTTGCCTTGTCCTCGTATGGCCTTGTGTACCCTGTAAACTTAAAAGTTAACTAAAATACAACTACAAGAGAACAGTATGTGATTATCTTTGACCGGGCAGCCTTTTGATGAGGGACAGAACAAAAAGTCAGATTCTTTTAAAAAGATATGTCATTTTATATGAAACCCTCTATGTGTAATATGTACACGTTGTTGTGGAGGGCCTCTTAGAGATGGCCGCATAATCTGAGTGAAGTGCTGTTCTGTTTTAATTTAGCCTGACTTTCATTATTGACAATTTCTCAGCCATGTAATTCAAGTCATACTTCCACACTGAACACACGTCACAATTTACCTTCGTGTTTAGTGCCTCTGCAGAAATGAGCTCTCCTACGATGTGGGAAGGCAGAAGGCTGATGTGTAGAAGTCCCGGTGGTGGACGGGTGCGCAGTACATCTGACCACCCTGTAGAAGCACCAGGCCATGTCTCTTTAACATTACGCCGCTTTCAGAAGCATTCAATGAAGAGCCGTCCTGGTAATACTATGACTGAAATGGATGGAGCTTTGTTGTTGCTTCATTTCTGTTGCACCAAATTTGGTGGAGTTGCAGTTGAGAATTTAGAAAAGAACTCACTTACTCTGAGGCTGTTATGGTCGAATTTACAGTTTTGAACAAACAAGCGGAAGTGAAAATACACATTTCTCAATCTCACTGCGGTGATGGGTACAAGGGCACTTACTGTGTTGTAAAAACCTTCCAAGTGTTTCTCATCCACAGAAGCCATGGTCAGATTTACAGTTTTGGAGCTGTTCATTTTGAAATGTTTTTTTTCAGGTGGTTAACCAAGTCTTTTTTGTTGCCGAACCGTAGCCATAGTTTATTTGCCACAAAAATAGTAATTTTCTTATCTTAATTGTACCAGATGTGCATGCACAGATTTGGAAGAAAGCAAGAATTGACATTTAGCTGACAGTGTCGGTGTTAGTCTAATGTTTGTGGCAGTCTTTGCAGCTATGTTTCTTTCACTAGTTTTCTTGAACGTAGCTAGGTAGCGAGCTCAGAAGATGGTGTCTCCATATTTCGCCTCTGCCTGTAAAACTTGGATTGGTTGGCTTTTCCAGCTGTGGAAGGCAGTCGTGAATCACCGAATCCTGCTGTGGGCATCAAGTCAGTCGTTTCTAAAAAGATGCACACAAACGATAATAACCATTTTTGTCATCTATACACCACCCTCCATGAGTGTGATGCAGGGACACTGAGATTACTGGGCTGAAAACCAGTCTAGTCTTCAAACTAACATCTGTGCAAAATCAGAATAATTTGAAAGATGCACTAATGTCCGAGGTTACTCAGGCCACAGGCTGATCGCTGTAAAAATGTCTGTGAGTTCAATCAGTTCCTGGTCAGCAAGGTAATGATTCATTGTTAACCCATTAATCACTTGTAAAAAAGTTGACCATTAAAGGAACTGTTAACCAACAATGTGCTTAAGGGGAATGTCTTGGTGCATCTTCCTGCTCGATATATTCAACTTCCATACGGGGCAGGTTGTGAATATGGAATATACCATCCGATTAGTATATTGATTTACAGATATATGAGGTCAATATTACTTGTCTAATATTAGTTTCCAAATTGTATGACATAGATGGGTGACCTCTGGCATGGTTCAGCTTTTCTAGGTCAACAGCATCGTCAATAGGAAGGACTTAACGTGTACCGATTCTAACGTGACCTATTGATTAAATGTGATGATTTAAAGGAAGTATCACATGTTCTTTCCGCGTTTTTGTGAAAATCTCTCCGGTTTCAGATCCGAGTCTGAGTGTCCCTGATGAAATAAAAGCAAATATCTCATGATCTTTAGGTTTTCATCACAAACTATTTACAAAGAGCTGCTTCAGTTGATACAAGCTATTAATCTGAAGAAGCAATTGTGCACCGTGACTTAATACAGTACAAGTAATGAGCAGGAGTCCATATCTTACATGTCCACGGCTCACTGTGTGAGCACAGCTACCGAGCTGTGTGAGAAATCTTTAACCTTTAAGATGAGAGGAATGCTGATTTCACGGCTATTTTTGGAACGTTCTGACATTCAGATGGTCAAAGTTAAAGGTTTTGGGACTAAATGTCGGTCGCTGGTAGCTTCAGTGCAGAAACTTTTGGCCACGGAAATCCAATTTGGAAGACGTTGGATGTGTCGCTGTGCATGTGTGTGGATGAGGTGTGACTTGTGTAACGTGTCGCACGGAGCAGGAAAATATTCATTAGTTAGCCCACAGTGGACAGCAGGGGAGGCAGTGAGTGATTAAATGATGAATCAGACAGATCTTAGGAGATGAAAAAGAGGTATGACTCAATTTGAACAAAAGAAACACGACTGAGAGAGGGACAGAATTGTCAAACAAAGTGAAATGAAGGGGAAATACAACAAACACAACTTACCCACAATGCCATGGGAGGGTGTGAGTCGTGACCTTGATTGCACATCATGCGCTCTCACTTTGAGCTTTGCAGTCATTCTCCAGTGTGAAATATTAATAAAGCAGACAAGCCTGAAAAAATAAGCAACCAAGGACACAGTGTCACAGACCGACAGCGCTCTGCACCACACAGCTCAGCCACTGGCAGAGTCCCCTCACAGCAAATGTCCCGGCTTGGAAGCAACATTGCCGGACCGGGTCTTCACACGGGGACGTTCGTTGGGACACCGTATGGGACGTATAGTCAACTCAAAACTCCAATTCATCCGTAGATGTGAAAGTGCACTTCAAACACCTTTTTCCTAATTCATCGGATGAATCTACCAAAGCTTCCATTTCTAGATAGAATACATGATAAAATCCCAACAGGGCATCGGCCCCACAGCTGCTGTGAGGAAACACAGCTTCCTTTTACCTGAAATGGTGTAACCGTCACGGCACATACTCTCCGACAATCACTTGCACACTATTCATGTTGCACCAGGTTTTTATGAATCCAACGTGAAATTTGTCAGTATTCTCCATCCTGTCCTAGTTTTGCTATCTTCCAACCCGTTAGCCCGCTCAGGGCTGGAGCAGCAACAACAGGTAGAAATGTGCTCATCATAAAGATCAGACCTGTGTTGATCAGTTTGTTTAGGTTTTGTAAATGGACAATATTGCATGTTGCAGCTACACATCCGTTACCTCTTCTCATATCTCGATATAAATATTCCAGTTTTTCTCATTTCCCTTTCTGTTGTTTCCTGTTTTCTCGACCCTGATTTCTGGCCGACGTCGGAACGTCACGCTCTCGGCAGTGACTGTGTCGTGGCTGTCGTCAAGCTTTGACTAGTTAGTGTGCATGCGTGTTGTAAAAGTCCCTGTCAGGGGGAGTCGTGTGTCATGCAGGCTAGACAGACTGGTCATGTGTGTGGTCTTTGTTTGTGTTTCACCACTGACCCAATCAGTGAGCAATCATAAGCTTACACACACACACACACACACACACACACACACACACACACACACACACACACACACACACACACACACACACACGCATGCACACAGTCTGATGAAACAAAACATTATGACCTCCCCTACCTGAAAGGTTGTCGGTCCTTCGTGTCCCATTAAAAAAACTCGAAGGCCTGGAATCTACTGGGTGTAATTCATAAAAACTAAATCCCATCTTTTAATATCACTTTTTACATTAGCGGCTGATAGTGAGTCACTGTAGCGTCCAGGCAGTTGCCCTCATTTTAGTGTTACACTCAAATCTGTGAGCCATCGGATTCTGTATCGACAGTGTTGGTCAGGTTTAGGCGTGAGAAGTAAGAATATCCGGGCAGGTCACAGAGTCTGACGGGGGACAGATTCCAAGGTAATACTTTAGAATTTACATATTTTTGCTCTGCCGTTTGTAAGAAGTTATTTTTTGTTACTATAACTGATAGTTGTAAAGTCCTATCGTAGGCACTCAGTAGGGAATAGATTGCTCAAGCCTGTAGTGCACGTTATAGCTGGTTCATCTCCATTTAACAAGACCAAGAAAACAGCCACAGTCAAACCGTATATCGACAGAACGTGGAATGATTTCCGGTGCAGTTTGTGTTGTCATTCACCGCTCTAAAGGTCCAGATAAGGTCAGTACACCTGGTTTGTTTGCTACATAAAACAAGGTAATCAATCTGGTCACAGACAGTTATAATAACTGACCTGAACCACCTTTCAACCAACAGCAGACGAAACATGTTGACTCTGTCTGTAACGTTTTTCATTGTTTAAACATTCACACCTGAACTTAGCAGCTACGCTGGACTGCCTGCAGCACACTCTGATGCATGCTGTGAACTCCCAGACAGACAGACAGGAAGACAGACAGGCAGAGAGGACCCGAGACAGATGGCGTCATACTACCGGGTGCCATCTTTGTATTTACTTTTCAATTGATCCAACCGAGCGCTAAGAGTACAC